>NW_027288819.1:0-309986 GCF_037038585.1 Patagioenas fasciata | reverse complement strand
CTAACCACAACCCCTAACCCCAAATCTAAACCTAACCCCAAATCTAAACCCCAAATCTAAACCTAACCCCAAATCTAAACCTAACCCCAAATCTAAACCCCAAATCTAAACCTAACCCCAACTCCTAACCCCAAATCTAAACCTAACCCCAAATCTAAACCCCAAATCTAAACCTAACCCCAAATCTAAATCTAAGCCCATATCTAAACCCCAAATCTAAACCTCACCCCAAATCTAAACCTAATTCCAAATCTAAACCTCAAATCTAAACCTAACACCAAATCTAAACCTAACCCCAACCCCTAACCCATAATCTAAACCTAACCCCAAATCTAAACCCCAAATCTAAATCTAACCCCAAATCTAAACCCCAAATCTAAACCTAACCCCAAATCTAAACCTAACCCCAACCCCTAACCCCAAATCTAAACCTAACCCCAAATCTAAACCTAAACCCAACCCCTAACCCCAAATCTAAACCTAACCCCAAATCTAAACCTAACCCCAACCCCTAACCCCAAATCTAAACCTAACCCCAAATCTAACCCTAACCCCAAATCTAAACCTAACCCCAACCCCTAACCCCAAATCTAAACCTAACCCCAACCCCTAACCCCAAATCTAAACCTAACCCCAATTCTAAACCTAACCCCAACCCCTAACCCCAAATCTAAACCTAACCCCAAATATAAACCCCAAATCTAAACCTAACCCCAACCCCTAACCCCAAATCTAAACCTAACCCCAAATCTAAACCTAACCCCAAATCTAAACCTAACCCCAACCCCTAACCCCAAATCTAAACCTAACCCAAATCTAAACCTAACCCCAACCCCTAACCGCAAATCTAAACCTAACCCCAAATCTAAACCTAACCCCAACCCCTAACCCCAAATCTAGACCTAACCCCAAATCTATACCCCAGATCTAAACCTAACCCCAAATCTAAACCTAACCCCAAATCTAAACCCCAAATCTAAACCTAACCCCAATTCTAAACCTAACCCCAACCCCTAACCCCAAATCTAAACCTAACCCCAAATATAAACCCCAAATCTAAACCTAACCCCAACCCCTAACCCCAAATCTAAACCTAACCCCAAATCTAAACCTAACCCCAAATCTAAACCTAACCCCAACCCCTAACCCCAAAACTAAACCTAACCCCAAATCTAAACCTAACCCCAAATCTAAACACCAAATATAAACCTAACCCCAAAACTAAACCTAACCCCAAATCTAAACACCAAATATAAACCTAACCCCAAATCTAAACCTAACCCCAACCCCTAACCCCAAATCTAAACCTAACCCCAAATCTAAACCTAAACCCAACCCCTAACCCCAAATCTAAACCTAACCCCAAATCTAAACCTAACCCCAACCCCTAACCCCAAATTTAAACCTAACCCCAAATCTAAACCTAACCCCAAATCTAAACCTAACCCCAACCCCTAACCCCAAATCTAAACCTAACCCCAAATCTAAACCCCAAATCTAAACCTAACCCCAACCCCTACCCCAAATCTAAACCCCAAATCTAAACCTAACCCCAAATCTAAACCCCAAATCTAAACCTAACCCATAATCTAAACCTAACCCCATCTCCTAACCCCAAATCTAAACCTAACCCCAAATCTAAACCTAACCCCAACCCCTAAGCCCAAATCTAAACCTAACCCTAAATCTAAACCCCAAATCTAAACCTAACCCCAAATCTAAACCTAACCCCAAATCTAAACCTAACCCCAACCCCTAACCCCAAATCTAAACCTAACCCCAAATCTAAACCTAACCCCAACCCCTAACCCCAAAACTAAACCTAACCCCAAATCTAAACCTAACCCCAAATCTAAACCTAACCCCAACCCCTAACCCCAAATCTAAACCTAACCCCAAATCTAAACCTAAACCCAACCCCTAACCCCAAAACTAAACCTAACCCCAAATCTAAACCTAACCCCAAATCTAAACCTAACCCCAACCCCTAACCCCAAATCTAAACCTAACCGCAAATCTAAACCCCAAATCTAAACCTAACCCCAAATCTAAACCCCAAATCTAAACCTAACCCCAAATCTAAACCTAACCCCAACCCCTAACCCCAAATCTAAACCTAACCCCAAATCTAAACCCCAAATCTAAACCTAACCACAAATCTAAACCTAACCCCAACCCCTAACCCCAAATCTAAACCTAACCCCAAATATAAACCCCAAATCTAAACCTAACCACAACCCCTAACCCCAAATCTAAACCTAAACCCACATCTAAACCTAACCCCAACCCCTAACCCCAAATCTAAACCTAACCCCAACCCCTAACCCCAAATCTAAACCTAACCCCAAATCTAAACCTAACCCCAAATCTAAACCTAACCCCAAATCTAAACCCCAGATCTAAACCTAACCCCAAATCTAAACCTAACCCCAAATCTAAACCCCAAATCTAAACCTAAGCCCAAATCTAAATCCCAAATCTAAACCTAACCCGAAATCTAAACCTAACCCCAACCCCTAACCCTAAATCTAAACCTAACCCCAAATCTAAACCTAACCTCAACCCCTAATCCCAAATCTAAACCTAACCCCAAATCTAAACCTAACCCCAACCCCTAACCCCAAATCTAAACCTAACCGCAAATCTAAACCCCAAATCTAAACCTAACCCCAAATCTAAACCCCAAATCTAAACCTAACCACAAATCTAAACCTAACCCCAACCCCTAACCCCAAATCTAAACCTAACCCCAAATCTAAACCCCAAATCTAAACCTAACCACAACCCCTAACCCCAAATCTAAACCTAACCCCAAATCTAAACCCCAAATCTAAACCTAACCCCAAATCTAAACCTAACCCCAAATCTAAACCCCAAATCTAAACCTAACCCCAACTCCTAACCCCAAATCTAAACCTAACCCCAAATCTAAACCCCAAATCTAAACCTAACCCCAAATCTAAACCTAAGCCCATATCTAAACCCCAAATCTAAACCTAACCCCAAATCTAAACCTAATTCCAAATCTAAACCTCAAATCTAAACCTAACACCAAATCTAAACCTAAGCCCAACCCCTAACCCATAATCTAAACCTAACCCCAAATCTAAACCCCAAATCTAAACCTAACCCCAAATCTAAACCCCAAATCTAAACCTAACCCCAAATCTAAACCTAACCCCAACCCCTAACCCCAAATCTAAACCTAACCCCAAATCTAAACCTAAACCCAACCCCTAACCCCAAATCTAAACCTAACCCCAAATCTAAACCTAACCCCAACCCCTAACCCCAAATCTAAACCTAACCCCAAATCTAACCCTAACCCCAAATCTAAACCTAACCCCAACCCCTAACCCCAAATCTAAACCTAACCCCAAATCTAAACCCCAAATCTAAACCTAACCCCAAATCTAAACCCCAAATCTAAACCTAACCCCAACTCCTAACCCCAAATCTAAACCTAACCCCAAATCTAAACCCCAAATCTAAACCTAACCCCAAATCTAAACCTAAGCCCATATCTAAACCCCAAATCTAAACCTAACCCCAAATCTAAACCTAATTCCAAATCTAAACCCCAAATCTAAATCTAACCCCAAATCTAAACCTAACCCCAACCCCTAACCCCAAATCTAAACCTAACCCAAATCTAAACCTAACCCCAACCCCTAACCCCAAATCTAAACCTAACCCCAAATCTAAACCTAACCCCAACCCCTAACCCCAAATCTAGACCTAACCCCAAATCTATACCCCAGATCTAAACCTAACCCCAAATCTAAACCTAACCCCAAATCTAAACCCCAAATCTAAACCTAACCCCAATTCTAAACCTAACCCCAACCCCTAACCCCAAATCTAAACCTAACCCCAAATATAAACCCCAAATCTAAACCTAACCCCAACCCCTAACCCCAAATCTAAACCTAACCCCAAATCTAAACCTAACCCCAAATCTAAACCTAACCCCAACCCCTAACCCCAAAACTAAACCTAACGCCAAATCTAAACCTAACCCCAAATCTAAACCCCAAATCTAAACCTAACCCCAAATCTAAACCTAACCCCAACCCCTAACCCCAAATCTAAACCTAACCCCAAATCTAAACCTAAACCCAACCCCTAACCCCAAATCTAAACCTAACCCCAAATCTAAACCTAACCCCAACCCCTAACCCCAAATTTAAACCTAACCCCAAATCTAAACCTAACCCCAACCCCTAACCCCAAATCTAAACCTAACCCCAAATCTAAACCCCAAATCTAAACCTAACCCCAACCCCTACCCCAAATCTAAACCCCAAATCTAAACCTAACCTTAAATCTAAACCCCAAATCTAAACCTAACCCCAAATCTAAACCTAACCCCATCTCCTAACCCCAAATCTAAACCTAACCCCAAATCTAAACCTAACCCCAACCCCTAAGCCTAAATCTAAACCTAACCCTAAATATAAACCCCAAATCTAAACCTAACCCCAGATCTAAACCTAACCCCAACCCCTAACCCCAAATCTAAACCTAACCCCAAATCTAAACCTAACCCCAACCCCTAACCCCAAAACTAAACCTAACCCCAAATCTAAACCTAACCCCAAATCTAAACCTAACCCCAACCCCTAACCCCAAATCTAAACCTAACCCCAAATCTAAACCCCAGATCTAAACCTAACCCCAAATCTAAACCTAACCCCAAATCTAAACCTAACCCCAAATCTAAACCCCAGATCTAAACCTAACCCCAAATCTAAACCTAACCCCAAATCTAAACCCCAAATCTAAACCTAACCCCAAATCTAAACCTAACCCCAACCCCTAACCCCAAATCTAAACCTAACCCCAAATCTAAACCCCAAATCTAAACCTAACCACAAATCTAAACCTAACCCCAACCCCTAACCCCAAATCTAAACCTAACCCAAAATATAAACCCCAAATCTAAACCTAACCACAACCCCTAACCCCAAATCTAAACCTAAACCCACATCTAAACCTAACCCCAACCCCTAACCCCAAATCTAAACCTAACCCCAACCCCTAACCCCAAATCTAAAACTAACCCCAAATCTAAACCTAACCCCAAATCTAAACCTAACCCCAAATCTAAACCCCAGATCTAAACCTAACCCCTAATCTAAACCTAACCCCAAATCTAAACCCCAAAATCTAAACATAAGCCCAAATCTAAACCTAAGCACAACCCCTAACCCCAAATCTAAACCTAACCCCAAATCTAAACCCCAAATCTAAACCTAACCCCAAATCTAAACCTAACCCCAAATCAAAACCCCAAATCTAAACATAACCCCAAATCTAATCCTAACCCCAACCCCTAACCCCAAATCTAAACCTACCCAAATCTAAACCTAACCCCAACCCCTAACCGCAAATCTAAACCTAACCCCAAATCTAAACCTAACCCCAACCCCTAACCCCAAATCTAGACCTAACCCCAAATCTATACCCCAGATCTAAACCTAACCCCAAATCTAAACCCCAAATCTAAACCTAACCCCAATTCTAAACCTAACCCCAACCCCTAACCCCAAATCTAAACCTAACCCCAAATATAAACCCCAAATCTAAACCTAACCCCAACCCCTAACCCCAAATCTAAACCTAACCCCAAATCTAAACCTAAACCCAACCCCTAACCCCAAAACTAAACCTAACCCCAAATCTAAACCTAACCCCAAATCTAAACCTAACCCCAACCCCTAACCCCAAATCTAAACCTAACCGCAAATCTAAACCCCAAATCTAAACCTAACCCCAAATCTAAACCTAACCCCAACCCCTAACCCCAAATCTAAACCTAACCCCAAATCTAAACCCCAAATCTAAACCTAACCACAAATCTAAACCTAACCCCAACCCCTAACCCCAAATCTAAACCTAACCCCAAATATAAACCCCAAATCTAAACCTAACCACAACCCCTAACCCCAAATCTAAACCTAAACCCACATCTAAACCTAACCCCAACCCCTAACCCCAAATCTAAACCTAACCCCAACCCCTAACCCCAAATCTAAACCTAACCCCAAATCTAAACCTAACCCCAAATCTAAACCTAACCCCAAATCTAAACCCCAGATCTAAACCTAACCCCAAATCTAAACCTAACCCCAAATCTAAACCCCAAATCTAAACCTAAGCCCAAATCTAAATCCCAAATCTAAACCTAACCCGAAATCTAAACCTAACCCCAACCCCTAACCCTAAATCTAAACCTAACCCCAAATCTAAACCTAACCTCAACCCCTAATCCCAAATCTAAACCTAACCCCAAATCTAAACCTAACCCCAACCCCTAACCCCAAATCTAAACCTAACCGCAAATCTAAACCCCAAATCTAAACCTAACCCCAAATCTAAACCCCAAATCTAAACCTAACCACAAATCTAAACCTAACCCCAACCCCTAACCCCAAATCTAAACCTAACCCCAAATCTAAACCCCAAATCTAAACCTAACCACAACCCCTAACCCCAAATCTAAACCTAACCCCAAATCTAAACCCCAAATCTAAACCTAACCCCAAATCTAAACCTAACCCCAAATCTAAACCCCAAATCTAAACCTAACCCCAACTCCTAACCCCAAATCTAAACCTAACCCCAAATCTAAACCCCAAATCTAAACCTAACCCCAAATCTAAACCTAAGCCCATATCTAAACCCCAAATCTAAACCTAACCCCAAATCTAAACCTAATTCCAAATCTAAACCTCAAATCTAAACCTAACACCAAATCTAAACCTAAGCCCAACCCCTAACCCATAATCTAAACCTAACCCCAAATCTAAACCCCAAATCTAAACCTAACCCCAAATCTAAACCCCAAATCTAAACCTAACCCCAAATCTAAACCTAACCCCAACCCCTAACCCCAAATCTAAACCTAACCCCAAATCTAAACCTAAACCCAACCCCTAACCCCAAATCTAAACCTAACCCCAAATCTAAACCTAACCCCAACCCCTAACCCCAAATCTAAACCTAACCCCAAATCTAACCCTAACCCCAAATCTAAACCTAACCCCAACCCCTAACCCCAAATCTAAACCTAACCCCAAATCTAAACCCCAAATCTAAACCTAACCCCAAATCTAAACCCCAAATCTAAACCTAACCCCAACTCCTAACCCCAAATCTAAACCTAACCCCAAATCTAAACCCCAAATCTAAACCTAACCCCAAATCTAAACCTAAGCCCATATCTAAACCCCAAATCTAAACCTAACCCCAAATCTAAACCTAATTCCAAATCTAAACCCCAAATCTAAATCTAACCCCAAATCTAAACCTAACCCCAACCCCTAACCCCAAATCTAAACCTAACCCAAATCTAAACCTAACCCCAACCCCTAACCCCAAATCTAAACCTAACCCCAAATCTAAACCTAACCCCAACCCCTAACCCCAAATCTAGACCTAACCCCAAATCTATACCCCAGATCTAAACCTAACCCCAAATCTAAACCTAACCCCAAATCTAAACCCCAAATCTAAACCTAACCCCAATTCTAAACCTAACCCCAACCCCTAACCCCAAATCTAAACCTAACCCCAAATATAAACCCCAAATCTAAACCTAACCCCAACCCCTAACCCCAAATCTAAACCTAACCCCAAATCTAAACCTAACCCCAAATCTAAACCTAACCCCAACCCCTAACCCCAAAACTAAACCTAACGCCAAATCTAAACCTAACCCCAAATCTAAACCCCAAATCTAAACCTAACCCCAAATCTAAACCTAACCCCAACCCCTAACCCCAAATCTAAACCTAACCCCAAATCTAAACCTAAACCCAACCCCTAACCCCAAATCTAAACCTAACCCCAAATCTAAACCTAACCCCAACCCCTAACCCCAAATTTAAACCTAACCCCAAATCTAAACCTAACCCCAACCCCTAACCCCAAATCTAAACCTAACCCCAAATCTAAACCCCAAATCTAAACCTAACCCCAACCCCTACCCCAAATCTAAACCCCAAATCTAAACCTAACCTTAAATCTAAACCCCAAATCTAAACCTAACCCCAAATCTAAACCTAACCCCATCTCCTAACCCCAAATCTAAACCTAACCCCAAATCTAAACCTAACCCCAACCCCTAAGCCTAAATCTAAACCTAACCCTAAATATAAACCCCAAATCTAAACCTAACCCCAGATCTAAACCTAACCCCAACCCCTAACCCCAAATCTAAACCTAACCCCAAATCTAAACCTAACCCCAACCCCTAACCCCAAAACTAAACCTAACCCCAAATCTAAACCTAACCCCAAATCTAAACCTAACCCCAACCCCTAACCCCAAATCTAAACCTAACCCCAAATCTAAACCCCAGATCTAAACCTAACCCCAAATCTAAACCTAACCCCAAATCTAAACCTAACCCCAAATCTAAACCCCAGATCTAAACCTAACCCCAAATCTAAACCTAACCCCAAATCTAAACCCCAAATCTAAACCTAACCCCAAATCTAAACCTAACCCCAACCCCTAACCCCAAATCTAAACCTAACCCCAAATCTAAACCCCAAATCTAAACCTAACCACAAATCTAAACCTAACCCCAACCCCTAACCCCAAATCTAAACCTAACCCAAAATATAAACCCCAAATCTAAACCTAACCACAACCCCTAACCCCAAATCTAAACCTAAACCCACATCTAAACCTAACCCCAACCCCTAACCCCAAATCTAAACCTAACCCCAACCCCTAACCCCAAATCTAAAACTAACCCCAAATCTAAACCTAACCCCAAATCTAAACCTAACCCCAAATCTAAACCCCAGATCTAAACCTAACCCCTAATCTAAACCTAACCCCAAATCTAAACCCCAAAATCTAAACATAAGCCCAAATCTAAACCTAAGCACAACCCCTAACCCCAAATCTAAACCTAACCCCAAATCTAAACCCCAAATCTAAACCTAACCCCAAATCTAAACCTAACCCCAAATCAAAACCCCAAATCTAAACATAACCCCAAATCTAATCCTAACCCCAACCCCTAACCCCAAATCTAAACCTACCCAAATCTAAACCTAACCCCAACCCCTAACCGCAAATCTAAACCTAACCCCAAATCTAAACCTAACCCCAACCCCTAACCCCAAATCTAGACCTAACCCCAAATCTATACCCCAGATCTAAACCTAACCCCAAATCTAAACCCCAAATCTAAACCTAACCCCAATTCTAAACCTAACCCCAACCCCTAACCCCAAATCTAAACCTAACCCCAAATATAAACCCCAAATCTAAACCTAACCCCAACCCCTAACCCCAAAACTAAACCTAACCCCAAATCTAAACCTAACCCCAAATCTAAACCCCAAATCTAAACCTAACCCCAAATCTAAACCTAACCCCAACCCCTAACCCCAAATCTAAACCTAACCCCAAATCTAAACCCCAAATCTAAAGCTAACCCCAAATCTAAAGCTAACCCCAAATCTAAACCCCAAATCTAAACCCCAAATCTAAACCTAACCCCAACCCCTAACCCCAAATCTAAACCTAACCCCAAATCTAAACCTAACCCCAACACCTAACCCCAAATCTAAACTAAACCCCAAATCTAAACCCCAAATCTAAACCTAACCCCAACCCCTAACCCCAAATCTAAATCAAACCCCAAATCTAAACCTAACCCCAACCCCTAACCCCAAATCTAAACTAAACCCCAAATCTAAACCCCAAATCTAAACCTAACCCCAAATCTAAATCCCAAATCTAAACCTAACCCGAAATCTAAACCTAACCCCAACCCCTAACCCTAAATCTAAACCTAACCCCAAATCTAAACCTAACCTCAACCCCTAATCCCAAATCTAAACCTAACCCCAAATCAAAACCTAACCCCAACCCCTAACCCCAAATCTAAACCTAACCGCAAATCTAAACCCCAAATCTAAACCTAACCCCAAATCTAAACACCAAATCTAAACCTAACCCCAAATCTAAACCCCAAATCTAAACCTATCCCCAAATCTAAACCTAACCCCAACCCCTAACCCCAAATCTAAACCTAACCCCAAATCTAAACCCTAAATCTAAACCTAACCCCAAATCTAAACCTAACCCCAAACCCTAACCCCAAATCTAAACCTAACCCCAAATCTAAACCCTAAATCTAAACCTAACCCCAAATCTAAACCTAACCCCAAACCCTAACCCCAAATCTAAACCTAACCCCAAATCTAAACCCCAAATCTAAACCTAACCCCAACTCCTAACCCCAACTCTAAACCTAACCCCAAATCTAAACCTAACCGCAACCCCTAACCCCAAATCTAAACCTAACCCCAAATCTAAACCCCAAATCTAAACCTAACCCCAAATCTAAATTTAACCGCAACCCCTAACACCAAATCTAAACCTAACCCCAAATCTAAACCCCAAATCTAAACCTAACCCCTAATCAAAACCTAAACCCAAATCTAAACCCCAAATCTAAACCTAACCCCAAATCTAAACCTAACCCCAACCCCTAACCCCAAATCTACACCTAATCAAATCTAAACCCAACCCCAAATCTAAACCTAACCCCAACCCCTAACCCAAATCTAAACCTAACCCCAAATCTAAACCCCAAATCTAAACCTAACCCCAACCCCTAACCCCAAATCTAAACCCGAAATCTAAACCTAACCCCAAATCTAAACCCCAAATCTAAACCTAACCCCAAATCTAAACCTAACCCCAACCCCTAACCCCAAATCTAAACCTAACCCCAAATCTAAACCCCAAATCTAAACCTAACCCCAAATCTAAACCCCAAATCTAAACCTAACCCCAAATCTAAACCTAACCCTAACCCCTAAGCCAAAATCTAAAGATAACCCCAAATCTAAACCCCAAATCTAAACCTAACCCCAAATCTAAACCCCAAATCTAAACCTAACCCCAAATCTAAACCTAACCCCAGCCCCTAACCCCAAATCTAAACCTAACCCCAAATCTAAACCCCAAATCTAAAGCTAACCCCAAATCTAAACCTAACCCCAAATCTAAACCCCAAATCTAAACCCCAAATCTAAACCTAACCCCAACCCCTAACCCCAATTCTAAATCAAACCCCAAATCTAAACCTAACCCCAACCCCTAACCCCAAATCTAAACTAAACCCCAAATCTAAACCCCAAATCTAAACCTAACCCCAACCCCTAACCCCAAATCTAAACCTAACCCCAAATCTAAACCCTAAATCTAAACCTAACCCCAAATCTAAACCTAACCCCAAACCCTAACCCCAAATCTAAACCCCAAATCTAAACCTAACCCCAACTCCTAACCCCAAATCTAAACCTAACCCCAAATGTAAACCTAACCGCAACCCCTAACCCCAAATCTAAACCTAACCCCAAATCTAAACCCCAAATCTAAACCTAACCCCAAATCTAAATCTAACCGCAACCCCTAACCCCAAATCTAAGCCTAACCCCAAATCTAAACCCCAAATCTAAACCTAACCCCTAATCAAAACCTAAACCCAAATCTAAACCCCAAATCTAAACCTAACCCCAAATCTAAACCTAACCCCAACCCCTAACCCCAAATCTACACCTAATCAAATCTAAACCTAACCCCAAATCTAAACCTAACCCCAACCCCTAACCCAAATCTAAACCTAACCCCAAATCTAAACCTAACCCCAACCCCTAACCCCAAATCTAAACCCCAAATCTAAACCTAACCCCAAATCTAAACCCCAAATCTAAACCTAACCCCAAATCTAAACCTAACCCCAACCCCTAACCCCAAATCTAAACCTAACCCCAAATCTAAACCCCAAAATCTAAACCTAACCCCAAATCTAAACCCCAAATCTAAACCTAACCCCAAATCTAAACCTAACCCTAACCCCTAAGCCAAAATCTAAAGATAACCCCAAATCTAAACCCCAAATCTAAACCTAACCCCAAATCTAAACCTAACCCCAAATCTAAACCCCAAATCTAAACCTAACCCCAAATCTAAACCTAACCCCAGCCCCTAACCCCAAATATAAACCTAACGCCAAATCTAAACCTAACCCCAACCCCTAACCCCAAATCTAAACCTAACCCCAAATCTAAACCCCAAATCTAAACCTAACCCCAAATCTAAACCTAACCCCAAATCTAAACCCCAAATCTAAACCTAACCCCAAATCTAAACCTAACCCCAACCCCTAAACCCAAATCTAAACCTAACCCCAAATCTAAACCTAACCCCAAATCTAATCCCCAAATCTAAACCTAACCCCAAATGTAAACCTAACCCCAACACCTAACCCCAAATCTAAACATAACCCCAAATCTAAACCCCAAATCTAAACCTAACCCCAAATCTAAACCTAACCCCAACCCCTAACCCCAAATCTAAACCACAAATCTAAACCTCATCCCAAATCTAAACCCCAAATCTAAACCTAATCCCAACCCCTAACCCCAAATCTAGACCTAACCCCAAATCTAAACCCCAAATCTAAACCCCAAATCTAAACCTAACCCCAAATCTAAACCTAACCCCAACCCCTAAGCCCAAATCTAAACCTAACCCCAAAACAAAACCCCAAATCTAAACCTAACCCGAACCCCTAACCCCAAATCTAAACCTAACCCCAACCCCTAAACCCAAATCTAAACCTAACCCCAAAACAAAACCCCAAATCTAAACCTAACCCCAAATCTAAACCCCAAATCTAAACCTAACCACAACCCCTAACCCCAAATCTAAACCTAACCCCAAATCTAAACCCCAAATCTAAACCTAACCCCAAATCTAAACCTAACCCCAAATCTAAACCCCAAATCTAAACCTAACCACAACTCCTAACCCCAAATCTAAACCTAACCCCAAATCTAAACCCCAAATCTAAACCTAACCCCAAATCTAAACCTAAGCCCATATCTAAACCCCAAATCTAAACCTAACCCCAAATCTAAACCCCAAATCTAAACCTAACCCCAAATCTAAACCCCAAATCTAAACCTAACCCCAAATCTAAACCCCAAATCTAAACCTAACCCCAAATCTAAACCTAAGCCCATATCTAAACCCCAAATCTAAACCTAACCCCAAATCTAAACCTAATTCCAAATCTAAACCCCAAATCTAAATCTAACCCCAAATCTAAACCTAACCCCAACCCCTAACCCCAAATCTAAACCTAACCCAAATCTAAACCTAACCCCAACCCCTAACCCCAAATCTAAACCTAACCCCAAATCTAAACCTAACCCCAACCCCTAACCCCAAATCTAGACCTAACCCCAAATCTATACCCCAGATCTAAACCTAACCCCAAATCTAAACCTAACCCCAAATCTAAACCCCAAATCTAAACCTAACCCCAATTCTAAACCTAACCCCAACCCCTAACCCCAAATCTAAACCTAACCCCAAATATAAACCCCAAATCTAAACCTAACCCCAACCCCTAACCCCAAATCTAAACCTAACCCCAAATCTAAACCTAACCCCAAATCTAAACCTAACCCCAACCCCTAACCCCAAAACTAAACCTAACGCCAAATCTAAACCTAACCCCAAATCTAAACCCCAAATCTAAACCTAACCCCAAATCTAAACCTAACCCCAACCCCTAACCCCAAATCTAAACCTAACCCCAAATCTAAACCTAAACCCAACCCCTAACCCCAAATCTAAACCTAACCCCAAATCTAAACCTAACCCCAACCCCTAACCCCAAATTTAAACCTAACCCCAAATCTAAACCTAACCCCAACCCCGAACCCCAAATCTAAACCTAACCCCAAATCTAAACCCCAAATCTAAACCTAACCCCAACCCCTACCCCAAATCTAAACCCCAAATCTAAACCTAACCCCAAATCTAAACCCCAAAACTAAACCTAACCCCAAATCTAAACCTAACCCCATCTCCTAACCCCAAATCTAAACCTAACCCCAAATCTAAACCTAACCCCAACCCCTAAGCCTAAATCTAAACCTAACCCTAAATATAAACCCCAAATCTAAACCTAACCCCAACCCCTAACCCCAAATCTAAACCTAACCCCAAATCTAAACCTAACCCCAACCCCTAACCCCAAAACTAAACCTAACCCCAAATCTAAACCTAACCCCAAATCTAAACCTAACACCAACCCCTAACCCCAAATCTAAACCTAACCCCAAATCTAAACCTAAACCCAACCCCTAACCCCAAAACTAAACCTAACCCCAAATCTAAACCTAACCCCAAATCTAAACCTAACCCCAACCCCTAACCCCAAATCTAAACCTAACCCCAAATCTAAACCCCAAATCTAAACCTAACCCCAAATCTAAACCCCAAATCTAAACCTAACCCCAAATCTAAACCTAACCCCAACCCCTAACCCCAAATCTAAAACTAACCCCAAATCTAAATCCCAAATCTAAACCTAACCACAAATCTAAACCTAACCCCAACCCCTAACCCCAAATCTAAACCTAACCCCAACCCCTAACCCCAAATCTAAAACTAACCCCAAATCTAAACCTAACCCCAAATCTAAACCTAACCCCAAATCTAAACCCCAGATCTAAACCTAACCCCTAATCTAAACCTAACCCCAAATCTAAACCCCAAAATCTAAACATAACCCCAAATCTAAACCTAAGCCCAACCCCTAACCCCAAATCTAAACCTAACCCCAAATCTAAACCCCAAATCTAAACCTAACCCCAAATCTAAACCTAACCCCAAATCAAAACCCCAAATCTAAACATAACCCCAAATCTAATCCTAACCCCAACCCCTAACCCCAAATCTAAACCTACCCAAATCTAAACCTAACCCCAACCCCTAACCGCAAATCTAAACCTAACCCCAAATCTAAACCTAACCCCAACCCCTAACCCCAAATCTAGACCTAACCCCAAATCTATACCCCAGATCTAAACCTAACCCCAAATCTAAACCCCAAATCTAAACCTAACCCCAATTCTAAACCTAACCCCAACCCCTAACCCCAAATCTAAACCTAACCCCAAATATAAACCCCAAATCTAAACCTAAGCCCAACCCCTAACCCCAAATCTAAACCTAACCCCAAATCTAAACCTAACCCCAAATCTAAACCTAACCCCAACCCCTAACCCCAAAACTAAACCTAACCCCAAATCTAAACCTAACCCCAAATCTAAACCCCAAATCTAAACCTAACCCCAAATCTAAACCTAACCCCAACCCCTAACCCCAAATCTAAACCTAACCCCAAATCTAAACCCCAAATCTAAAGCTAACCCCAAATCTAAAGCTAACCCCAAATCTAAACCCCAAATCTAAACCCCAAATCTAAACCTAACCCCAACCCCTAACCCCAAATCTAAACCTAACCCCAAATCTAAACCTAACCCCAACACCTAACCCCAAATCTAAACTAAACCCCAAATCTAAACCCCAAATCTAAACCTAACCCCAACCCCTAACCCCAAATCTAAATCAAACCCCAAATCTAAACGTAACCCCAACCCCTAACCCCAAATCTAAACTAAACCCCAAATCTAAACCCCAAATCTAAACCTAACCCCAAATCTAAATCCCAAATCTAAACCTAACCCGAAATCTAAACCTAACCCCAACCCCTAACCCTAAATCTAAACCTAACCCCAAATCTAAACCTAACCTCAACCCCTAATCCCAAATCTAAACCTAACCCCAAATCAAAACCTAACCCCAACCCCTAACCCCAAATCTAAACCTAACCGCAAATCTAAACCCCAAATCTAAACCTAACCCCAAATCTAAACCCCAAATCTAAACCTAACCCCAAATCTAAACCCCAAATCTAAACCTAACCCCAAATCTAAACCTAACCCCAACCCCTAACCCCAAATCTAAACCTAACCCCAAATCTAAACCCTAAATCTAAACCTAACCCCAAATCTAAACCTAACCCCAAACCCTAACCCCAAATCTAAACCTAACCCCAAATCTAAACCCCAAATCTAAACCTAACCCCAACTCCTAACCCCAAATCTAAACCTAACCCCAAATCTAAACCTAACCGCAACCCCTAACCCCAAATCTAAACCTAACCCCAAATCTAAACCCCAAATCTAAACCTAACCCCAAATCTAAATTTAACCGCAACCCCTAACACCAAATCTAAACCTAACCCCAAATCTAAACCCCAAATCTAAACCTAACCCCTAATCAAAACCTAAACCCAAATCTAAACCCCAAATCTAAACCTAACCCCAAATCTAAACCTAACCCCAACCCCTAACCCCAAATCTACACCTAATCAAATCTAAACCCAACCCCAAATCTAAACCTAACCCCAACCCCTAACCCAAATCTAAACCTAACCCCAAATCTAAACCCCAAATCTAAACCTAACCCCAAATCTAAACCCCAAATCTAAACCTAACCCCAAATCTAAACCTAACCCCAACCCCTAACCCCAAATCTAAACCTAACCCCAAATCTAAACCCCAAATCTAAACCTAACCCCAAATCTAAACCCCAAATCTAAACCTAACCCCAAATCTAAACCTAACCCTAACCCCTAAGCCAAAATCTAAAGATAACCCCAAATCTAAACCCCAAATCTAAACCTAACCCCAAATCTAAACCTAACCCCAAATCTAAACCCCAAATCTAAACCTAACCCCAAATCTAAACCTAACCCCAGCCCCTAACCCCAAATCTAAACCTAACCCCAAATCTAAACCCCAAATCTAAAGCTAACCCCAAATCTAAACCTAACCCCAAATCTAAACCCCAAATCTAAACCCCAAATCTAAACCTAACCCCAACCCCTAACCCCAATTCTAAATCAAACCCCAAATCTAAACCTAACCCCAACCCCTAACCCCAAATCTAAACTAAACCCCAAATCTAAACCCCAAATCTAAACCTAACCCCAAATCTAAATCCCAAATCTAAACCTAACCCGAAATCTAAACCTAACCCCAACCCCTAACCCTAAATCTAAACCTAACCCCAAATCTAAACCTAACCTCAACCCCTAATCCCAAATCTAAACCTAACCCCAAATCTAAACCTAACCCCAACCCCTAACCCCAAATCTAAACCTAACCGCAAATCTAAACCCCAAATCTAAACCTAACCCCAAATCTAATCCCCAAATCTAAACCTAACCCCAAATGTAAACCTAACCCCAACACCTAACCCCAAATCTAAACATAACCCCAAATCTAAACCCCAAATCTAAACCTAACCCCAAATCTAAACCTAACCCCAACCCCTAACCCCAAATCTAAACCACAAATCTAAACCTCATCCCAAATCTAAACCCCAAATCTAAACCTAATCCCAACCCCTAACCCCAAATCTAGACCTAACCCCAAATCTAAACCCCAAATCTAAACCCCAAATCTAAACCTAACCCCAAATCTAAACCTAACCCCAACCCCTAAGCCCAAATCTAAACCTAACCCCAAAACAAAACCCCAAATCTAAACCTAACCCGAACCCCTAACCCCAAATCTAAACCTAACCCCAACCCCTAAACCCAAATCTAAACCTAACCCCAAAACAAAACCCCAAATCTAAACCTAACCCCAAATCTAAACCCCAAATCTAAACCTAACCACAACCCCTAACCCCAAATCTAAACCTAACCCCAAATCTAAACCCCAAATCTAAACCTAACCCCAAATCTAAACCTAACCCCAAATCTAAACCCCAAATCTAAACCTAACCACAACTCCTAACCCCAAATCTAAACCTAACCCCAAATCTAAACCCCAAATCTAAACCTAACCCCAAATCTAAACCTAAGCCCATATCTAAACCCCAAATCTAAACCTAACCCCAAATCTAAACCCCAAATCTAAACCTAACCCCAAATCTAAACCCCAAATCTAAACCTAACCCCAAATCTAAACCCCAAATCTAAACCTAACCCCAAATCTAAACCTAAGCCCATATCTAAACCCCAAATCTAAACCTAACCCCAAATCTAAACCTAATTCCAAATCTAAACCCCAAATCTAAATCTAACCCCAAATCTAAACCTAACCCCAACCCCTAACCCCAAATCTAAACCTAACCCAAATCTAAACCTAACCCCAACCCCTAACCCCAAATCTAAACCTAACCCCAAATCTAAACCTAACCCCAACCCCTAACCCCAAATCTAGACCTAACCCCAAATCTATACCCCAGATCTAAACCTAACCCCAAATCTAAACCTAACCCCAAATCTAAACCCCAAATCTAAACCTAACCCCAATTCTAAACCTAACCCCAACCCCTAACCCCAAATCTAAACCTAACCCCAAATATAAACCCCAAATCTAAACCTAACCCCAACCCCTAACCCCAAATCTAAACCTAACCCCAAATCTAAACCTAACCCCAAATCTAAACCTAACCCCAACCCCTAACCCCAAAACTAAACCTAACGCCAAATCTAAACCTAACCCCAAATCTAAACCCCAAATCTAAACCTAACCCCAAATCTAAACCTAACCCCAACCCCTAACCCCAAATCTAAACCTAACCCCAAATCTAAACCTAAACCCAACCCCTAACCCCAAATCTAAACCTAACCCCAAATCTAAACCTAACCCCAACCCCTAACCCCAAATTTAAACCTAACCCCAAATCTAAACCTAACCCCAACCCCGAACCCCAAATCTAAACCTAACCCCAAATCTAAACCCCAAATCTAAACCTAACCCCAACCCCTACCCCAAATCTAAACCCCAAATCTAAACCTAACCCCAAATCTAAACCCCAAAACTAAACCTAACCCCAAATCTAAACCTAACCCCATCTCCTAACCCCAAATCTAAACCTAACCCCAAATCTAAACCTAACCCCAACCCCTAAGCCTAAATCTAAACCTAACCCTAAATATAAACCCCAAATCTAAACCTAACCCCAACCCCTAACCCCAAATCTAAACCTAACCCCAAATCTAAACCTAACCCCAACCCCTAACCCCAAAACTAAACCTAACCCCAAATCTAAACCTAACCCCAAATCTAAACCTAACACCAACCCCTAACCCCAAATCTAAACCTAACCCCAAATCTAAACCTAAACCCAACCCCTAACCCCAAAACTAAACCTAACCCCAAATCTAAACCTAACCCCAAATCTAAACCTAACCCCAACCCCTAACCCCAAATCTAAACCTAACCCCAAATCTAAACCCCAAATCTAAACCTAACCCCAAATCTAAACCCCAAATCTAAACCTAACCCCAAATCTAAACCTAACCCCAACCCCTAACCCCAAATCTAAAACTAACCCCAAATCTAAATCCCAAATCTAAACCTAACCACAAATCTAAACCTAACCCCAACCCCTAACCCCAAATCTAAACCTAACCCCAACCCCTAACCCCAAATCTAAAACTAACCCCAAATCTAAACCTAACCCCAAATCTAAACCTAACCCCAAATCTAAACCCCAGATCTAAACCTAACCCCTAATCTAAACCTAACCCCAAATCTAAACCCCAAAATCTAAACATAACCCCAAATCTAAACCTAAGCCCAACCCCTAACCCCAAATCTAAACCTAACCCCAAATCTAAACCCCAAATCTAAACCTAACCCCAAATCTAAACCTAACCCCAAATCAAAACCCCAAATCTAAACATAACCCCAAATCTAATCCTAACCCCAACCCCTAACCCCAAATCTAAACCTACCCAAATCTAAACCTAACCCCAACCCCTAACCGCAAATCTAAACCTAACCCCAAATCTAAACCTAACCCCAACCCCTAACCCCAAATCTAGACCTAACCCCAAATCTATACCCCAGATCTAAACCTAACCCCAAATCTAAACCCCAAATCTAAACCTAACCCCAATTCTAAACCTAACCCCAACCCCTAACCCCAAATCTAAACCTAACCCCAAATATAAACCCCAAATCTAAACCTAAGCCCAACCCCTAACCCCAAATCTAAACCTAACCCCAAATCTAAACCTAACCCCAAATCTAAACCTAACCCCAACCCCTAACCCCAAAACTAAACCTAACCCCAAATCTAAACCTAACCCCAAATCTAAACCCCAAATCTAAACCTAACCCCAAATCTAAACCTAACCCCAACCCCTAACCCCAAATCTAAACCTAACCCCAAATCTAAACCCCAAATCTAAAGCTAACCCCAAATCTAAAGCTAACCCCAAATCTAAACCCCAAATCTAAACCCCAAATCTAAACCTAACCCCAACCCCTAACCCCAAATCTAAACCTAACCCCAAATCTAAACCTAACCCCAACACCTAACCCCAAATCTAAACTAAACCCCAAATCTAAACCCCAAATCTAAACCTAACCCCAACCCCTAACCCCAAATCTAAATCAAACCCCAAATCTAAACGTAACCCCAACCCCTAACCCCAAATCTAAACTAAACCCCAAATCTAAACCCCAAATCTAAACCTAACCCCAAATCTAAATCCCAAATCTAAACCTAACCCGAAATCTAAACCTAACCCCAACCCCTAACCCTAAATCTAAACCTAACCCCAAATCTAAACCTAACCTCAACCCCTAATCCCAAATCTAAACCTAACCCCAAATCAAAACCTAACCCCAACCCCTAACCCCAAATCTAAACCTAACCGCAAATCTAAACCCCAAATCTAAACCTAACCCCAAATCTAAACCCCAAATCTAAACCTAACCCCAAATCTAAACCCCAAATCTAAACCTAACCCCAAATCTAAACCTAACCCCAACCCCTAACCCCAAATCTAAACCTAACCCCAAATCTAAACCCTAAATCTAAACCTAACCCCAAATCTAAACCTAACCCCAAACCCTAACCCCAAATCTAAACCTAACCCCAAATCTAAACCCCAAATCTAAACCTAACCCCAACTCCTAACCCCAAATCTAAACCTAACCCCAAATCTAAACCTAACCGCAACCCCTAACCCCAAATCTAAACCTAACCCCAAATCTAAACCCCAAATCTAAACCTAACCCCAAATCTAAATTTAACCGCAACCCCTAACACCAAATCTAAACCTAACCCCAAATCTAAACCCCAAATCTAAACCTAACCCCTAATCAAAACCTAAACCCAAATCTAAACCCCAAATCTAAACCTAACCCCAAATCTAAACCTAACCCCAACCCCTAACCCCAAATCTACACCTAATCAAATCTAAACCCAACCCCAAATCTAAACCTAACCCCAACCCCTAACCCAAATCTAAACCTAACCCCAAATCTAAACCCCAAATCTAAACCTAACCCCAAATCTAAACCCCAAATCTAAACCTAACCCCAAATCTAAACCTAACCCCAACCCCTAACCCCAAATCTAAACCTAACCCCAAATCTAAACCCCAAATCTAAACCTAACCCCAAATCTAAACCCCAAATCTAAACCTAACCCCAAATCTAAACCTAACCCTAACCCCTAAGCCAAAATCTAAAGATAACCCCAAATCTAAACCCCAAATCTAAACCTAACCCCAAATCTAAACCTAACCCCAAATCTAAACCCCAAATCTAAACCTAACCCCAAATCTAAACCTAACCCCAGCCCCTAACCCCAAATCTAAACCTAACCCCAAATCTAAACCCCAAATCTAAAGCTAACCCCAAATCTAAACCTAACCCCAAATCTAAACCCCAAATCTAAACCCCAAATCTAAACCTAACCCCAACCCCTAACCCCAATTCTAAATCAAACCCCAAATCTAAACCTAACCCCAACCCCTAACCCCAAATCTAAACTAAACCCCAAATCTAAACCCCAAATCTAAACCTAACCCCAAATCTAAATCCCAAATCTAAACCTAACCCGAAATCTAAACCTAACCCCAACCCCTAACCCTAAATCTAAACCTAACCCCAAATCTAAACCTAACCTCAACCCCTAATCCCAAATCTAAACCTAACCCCAAGTCTAAACCTAACCCCAACCCCTAACCCCAAATCTAAACCTAACCGCAAATCTAAACCCCAAATCTAAACCTAACCCCAAATCTAAACCCCAAATCTAAACCTAACCCCAAATCTAAACCCCAAATCTAAACCTAACCCCAAATCTAAACCTAACCCCAACCCCTAACCCCAAATCTAAACCTAACCCCAAATCTAAACCCTAAATCTAAACCTAACCCCAAATCTAAACCTAACCCCAAACCCTAACCCCAAATCTAAACCTAACCCCAAATCTAAACCCCAAATCTAAACCTAACCCCAACTCCTAACCCCAAATCTAAACCTAACCCCAAATGTAAACCTAACCGCAACCCCTAACCCCAAATCTAAACCTAACCCCAAATCTAAACCCCAAATCTAAACCTAACCCCAAATCTAAATCTAACCGCAACCCCTAACCCCAAATCTAAACCTAACCCCAAATCTAAACCCCAAATCTAAACCTAACCCCTAATCAAAACCTAAACCCAAATCTAAACCCCAAATCTAAACCTAACCCCAAATCTAAACCTAACCCCAACCCCTAACCCCAAATCTACACCTAATCAAATCTAAACCTAACCCCAAATCTAAACCTAACCCCAACCCCTAACCCAAATCTAAACCTAACCCCAAATCTAAACCTAACCCCAACCCCTAACCCCAAATCTAAACCCGAAATCTAAATCTAACCCCAAGTCTAAACCACAAATCTAAACCTAACCCCAAATCTAAACCTAACCCCAACCCCTAACCCCAAATCTAAACCTAACCCCAAATCTAAACCCCAAAATCTAAACCTAACCCCAAATCTAAACCCCAAATCTAAACCTAACCCCAAATCTAAACCTAACCCTAACCCCTAAGCCAAAATCTAAAGATAACCCCAAATCTAAACCCAAATCTAAACCTAACCCCAAATCTAAACCTAACCCCAAATCTAAACCCCAAATCTAAACCTAACCCCAAATCTAAACCTAACCCCAGCCCCTAACCCCAAATCTAAACCTAACCCCAACCCCTAACCCCAAATCTAAACCTAACCCCAAATCTAAACCCCAAATCTAAACCTAACCCCAAATCTAAACCTAACCCCAAATCTAAACCCCAAATCTAAACCTAACCCCAAACCTAAACCTAAACCCAACCCCTAAACCCAAATCTAAACCTAACCCCAAATCTAAACCTAACCCCAAATCTAATCCCCAAATCTAAACCTAACCCCAAATGTAAACCTAACCCCAACACCTAACCCCAAATCTAAACATAACCCCAAATCTAAACCCCAAATCTAAACCTAACCCCAAATCTAAACCTAACCCCAACCCCTAACCCCAAATCTAAACCTAACCCCAAATCTAAACCACAAATCTAAACCTCATCCCAAATCTAAACCCCAAATCTAAACCTAATCCCAACCCCTAACCCCAAATCTAGACCTAACCCCAAATCTAAACCCCAAATCTAAACCCCAAATCTAAACCTAACCCCAAATCTAAACCCCAAATCTAAACCTAACCCCAAATCTAAACCTAACCCCAACCCCTAAGCCCAAATCTAAACCTAACCCCAAAACAAAACCCCAAATCTAAACCTAACCCCAACCCCTAACCCCAAATCTAAACCTAACCCCAAATCTAAACCTAACCCCAACCCCTAAACCCAAATCTAAACCGAACCCCAAAACAAAACCCCAAATCTAAACCTAACCCCAAATCTAAACCTAACCCCAAATCTAAACCCCAAATCTAAACCTAACCCCAACCCCTAACCCCAAATCTAAACCTAACCCCAAATCTAAACCTAAGCCCATATCTAAACCTAACCCCAAATCTAACCCCAAATCTAAACCTAACCCCAAATCTAAACCCCAAATCTAAACCCAACCACAAATCTAAACCTAACACCAAATCTAAACCTAACCCCAAATCTAAACCTAACCCCAACCCCTAACCCCAAATCTAAACCCAACCCCAAATCTAAACCCCAAATCTAAACCTAACCCCAAATCTAAACCTAACCCCAACCCCTAACCCCAAATCTAAACCTAACCCCAAATCTAAACCTTAAATCTAAACCTAACCCAAACCCCTAACCCCAAATCTAAACCTAACCCCAAATCTAAACCTAACCCCAACCCCTAACCCCAAATCTAAACCTAACCCCAAATCTAAACCCCAAATCTAAACCTAACCCCAAATCTAAACCTAACCCCAAATCTAAACCCCAAATCTAAACCTAACCCCAACCCCTAACCCCAAATCTAAACCTAACCCCAAATCTAAACCCCAAATCTAAACCTAACCCCAAATCTAAACCTAACCCCAGCTCCTAACCCCAAATCTAGACCAAAACCCCAAATCTAAACCCCAAATCTAAACCTAACCCCAAATCTAAACCTAACCCCAAATCTAAACCCCAAATCTAAACCTAACCCCAAATCTAAACCTAACCCCAAATCTAAATCCCAAATCTAAACCTAACCCCAAATCTAAACCTAATCCGAACCCCTAACCCCAAATCTAAACCTAACCTCAAATCTAAACCCCAAATCTAAACCTAACCCCAAATCTAAACCTAACCCGAACCCCTAACCCCAAATATAAACCTAACCCCAAATCTAAACCCCAAATCTAGACCTAACCCCAAATCTAAACCCCAAATCTAAACCTAACCCCAAATCTAAACCTAACCCCAAATCTAAACCCCAAATCTAACCCTAACCCCAAATCTAAACCTAACGCCAACCCCTAACCCCAAATCTAAACCTAACCCCAAATCTAAACCCCAAATCTAAACCTAACCCCAAATCTAAACCCCAAATCTAAACCTAACCCCAAATCTAAACCTAACCCCAACCCCTAACCCCAAATCTAAACCTAACCCCAAATCTAAACCCCAAATCTAAACCTAACCCCAAATCTAAACCTAACCCCAAATCAAAACCCCAAATCTAAACCTAACCCCAAATCTAAAGCCCAAATCCAAACCTAACCCCAAATCTAAACCCAACCCCAACCCCTAACCCCAAATCTAAACCTAGCCCCAAATCTAAACCTAACTCCAAATCTAAACCCCAAATCTAAACCTAACACCAATTCTAAACCTAACCCCAACCCCTAACCCCAAATCTAAACCTAACCCCAAATCTAAACCCCAAATCTAAACCTAACCCCAAATCTAAACCCCAAATCTAAACCTAACCCCAAATCTAAACCTAACCCCAACCCTTAACCCCAAATCTAGACCTAACCCCAAATCTAAACCTAACCCCAAACCCTAACCCCAAATCTAAACCTAACCCCAAATCTAAACCTAACCCCAACCCCTAACCCCAAATCTAGACGTAACCCCAAATCTAAACCCCAAATCTAAACCTAACCCCAAATCTAAACCTAACCCCAAATCTAAACCCCAAATCTAAACCTAACCCCAAATCTAAACCTAACCGCAACCCCTAACCCCAAATCTAAACCTAACCCCAAATCTAAACCCCAAATCTAAACCTAACCCCAACCCCTAACCCCAAATCTAAACCTAACCCCAAATCTAAACCTAACCACAAATCAAAACCCCAAATCTAAACCTAACCCCAAATCTAAACCTAACCCCAAATCTAAACCCGAAATCTAAACCTAAACCCAAATCTAAACCTAACCCCATCCCCTAACCCAAATCTAAACCTAACCCCAAATCTAAATCCCAAATCTACACCTAACCCAAAATCTAAACCTAACCACAAATCTAAACCCCAAATCTAAACCTAACCCCAAACCCCTAACCCCAAATCTAAACCTAACCCCAAATCTAAACCCCAAATCTAAACCTAACCCCAACCCCTAACCCCAAATCTAAACCTAACCCCAAATCTAACCCCAAATCTAAACCTAACCCCAAATCTAAACCCCAAATCTAAACCTAACCCCAAATCTAAACCTAACCCCAACCCCTAAACCCAAATCTAAACATAACCCCAAATCTAAACCCCAAATCTAAACCTAACCCCAAATCTAAACCTAACCCCAAAACTAAACCCCAAATCTAAACCTAACCCCAAATCTAAACCCCAAATCTAAACCTAATCCCAAATCTAAACCCCAAATCTAAACCTAACCCCAACCCCTAACCCCAAATCTAGACCTAACCCCAACTCTAAACCCCAAATCTAAACCCCAAATCTAAACCTAACCGCAAATCTAAACCCCAAATCTAAACCTAACCCCAAATCTAAACCTAACCCCAACCCCTAACCCCAAATCTAAACCTAACCCCAAAACTAAACCCCAAATCTAAACCTAACCCGAACCCCTAACCCCAAATCTAAACCTAACCCCAAATCTAAACCTAACCCCAACCCCTAACCCCAAATCTAAACCTAACCCCAAATCTAAACCCCAAATCTAAACCTAACCCCAAATCTAAACCTAACCCCAAATCTAAACCCCAAATCTAAACCCCAAATCTAAACCTAACCCCAACCCCTAACCCCAAATCTAAACCTAACCCCAAATCTAAACCCCAAATCTAAACCTAACCCCAAATCTAAACCTAATCCCAAATCTAAACCCCAAATCTAAACCTAACCCGAAATCTAAACCTAACCCCAAATCTAAACCCCAAATCTAAACCTAACCCCAACCCCTAACCCCAAATCTAAACCTAACCCCAAATCTAAACCCCAAATCTAAACCTAACCCCAAAACTAAACCCCAAATCTAAACCTAACCCCAAATCTAAACCCCAAATCTAAACCTAACCCCAAATCTAAACCTAACCCGAACCCCTAACCCCAAATCTAAACCTAACCCCAAATCTAAACCCCAAATCTAAACCTAACCCCAAATCTAAACCTAACCCGAACCCCTAACCCCAAATCTAAACCTAACCCCAAATCTAAACCCCAAATCTAGACCTAACCCCAAATCTAAACCCCAAATCTAAACCTAACCCCAAATCTAAACCTAACCCCAACCCCTAACCCCAAATCTAAACCTAACCCCAAATCTAAACCCCAAATCTAAACCTAACCCCAATCCCTAACCCCAAATCTAAACCTAACCCCAAAACTAAACCCCAAATCTAAACCTAACCCCAAATCTAAACCCCAAATCTAAACCTAACCCCAAATCTAAACCTAACCCCAAATCAAAACCCCAAATCTAAACCTAACCCCAAATCTAAACCCCAAATCCAAACCTAACCCCAAATCTAAACCCAACCCCAACCCCTAACCCCAAATCTAAACCTAGCCCCAAATCTAAACCTAACTCCAAATCTAAACCCCAAATCTAAACCTAACCCCAAATCTAAACCTAACCCCAACCCCAAACCCCAAATCTAAACCTAACCCCAAATCTAAACCTAACCCCAACCCCTAACCCCAAATCTAAACCTAACCCCAAATCTAAACCCCAAATCTAAACCTAACCCCAAATCTAAACCCCAAATCTAAACCTAACCCCAAATCTAAACCTAACCCCAACCCTTAACCCCAAATCTAGACCTAACCCCAAATCTAAACCTAACCCCAACCCCTAACCCAAATCTAAACCTAACCCCAAATCTAAACCTAACCCCAACCCCTAACCCCAAATCTAGACGTAACCCCAAATATAAACCCCAAATCTAAACCTAACCCCAAATCTAAACCTAACCCCAACCCCAAACCCCAAATCTAAACCTAATCCCAAATCTAAACCTAACCCCAAATCTAAACCCCAAATCTAAACCTAACCCCAAATCTAAACCCCAAATCTAAACCTAACCCCAACCCCTAACCCCAAATCTAAACCTAACCCCAAATCTAAACCTAACCACAAATCAAAACCCCAAATCTAAACCTAACCCCAAATCTAAACCTAACCACAAATCAAAACCCCAAATCTAAACCTAACCCCAACCCCTAACCCAAATCTAAACCTAACCCCAAATCTAAATCCCAAATCTAAACCTAACCCCAAATCTAAACCCCAAATCTAAACCTAACCCCAACCCCTAACCCCAAATCTAAACCTAACCCCAAATCTAAACCCCAAATCTAAACCTAACCCCAACCCATAACCCCAAATCTAAACCTAACCCCAAATCTAAACCCCAAATCTAAACCTAATCCCAAATATAAACCCCAAATTTAAACCTAACCCCAACCCCTAACCCCAAATCTAGACCTAACCCCAAATCTAAACCCCAAATCTAAACGTAACCCCAAATCTAAACCTAACCCCAAATCTAAACCCCAAATCTAAACCTAACCCAAACCCCTAACCCCAAATCTAAACCTAACCCCAAATCTAAACCCCAAATCTAAACCTAACCCCAAATCTAAACCTAACCCCAAATCTAAACCCCAAATCTAAACCTAACCCCAACCCCTAACCCCAAATCTAAACCTAACCCCAAATCTAAACCCCAAATCTAAACCTAACCCCAAAACTAAACCCCAAATCTAAACCTAACACCAAATCTAAACCCCAAATCTAAACCTAACCCCAAATCTAAACCTAACCCCAACCCCTAACCCCAAATCTAAACCTAACCCCAAATCTAAACCCCAAATCCAAACCTAACCCCAAATCTAAACCCAACCCCAACCCCTAACCCCAAAGCTAAACCTAGCCCCAAATCTAAACCTAACTCCAAATCTAAACCCCAAATCTAAACCTAACCCCAAATCTAAACCTAACCCGAACCCCTAACCCCAACTCTAAACCTAACCCCAAATCTAAACCCCAAATCTAAACCTAACCTCAAATCTGAACCCCAAATCTAAACCTAACCCCAAATCTAAACCTAACCCCAACCCCTAACCCCAAATCTAGACCTAACCCCAAATCTAAACCCCAAATCTAAACCTAACCCCAAATCTAAACCTAACCCCAACCCCTAACCCCAAATCTAAACCTAACCCCAAATCTAAACCTAACCCCAACCCCTAACCCCAAATCTAAACCTAACCCCAAATCTAAACCCCAAATCTAAACCTAACCCCAAATCTAAACCTAACCCCAAAGCCTAACCCCAAATCTAAACCTAACCCCAAATCTAAACCTAACCAGAAATCAAAACCCCAAATCTAAACTAAACCCCAAATCTAAACCTAACCCCAAATCTAAACCCCAAATCTAAACCTAAACCCAAATCTAAACCTAACCCCGACCCCTAACCCAAATCTAAAACTAACCCCAAATCTAAATCCCAAATCTAAACCTAACCCCAAATCTAAACCTAACCCCAAATCTAAACCCCAAATCTAAACCTAACCCCAAATCTAAACCTAACCCCAACCCCTAACCCCAAATCTAAACCTAACCCAAATCTAAACCTAACCCCAACCCCTAACCCCTAATCTAAACCTAACCCCAAATCTAAACCTAACCCCAACCCCTAACTCCAAATCTAACCCTAACCCCAAATCTAAACCTAACCCCAACCCCTAACCCCTAATCTAAACCTAACCCCAAATCTAAAAACCAAACGTAAACCTAACCCCAATCCCTAACCCCAAATCTAAACCTAACCCCAAATCTAAACCCCAAATCTAAACCTAAACCCAAATCTAAACCTAACCCAAACCCCTAACCCAAATCTAAACCTAACCCCAAATCTAAATCCCAAATCTAAACCTAACCCCAAATCTAAAGCCCAAATCTAAACCTAACCCCAACCCCTAACCCCAAATCTAAACCTAACCCCAAATCTAAACCTAACCCCAACCCCTAACCCCAAATCTAAACCTAACCCCAAATCTAAACCCCAAATCTAAAACTAACCCCAAATCTAAACCTAACCCTAACCCCTGACCCAAAATCTAAAGATAACCCCAAATCTAAACCCCAAATCTAAACCTAAACCCAAATCTAAACCTAACCCCAAATCTAAACCCCAAATCTAAACCTAACCCCAAATCTAAACCTAACCCCAGCCCCTAACCCGAAATCTAAACCTAACGCCAAATCTAAACCTAACCCCAACCCCTAACCCCAAATCTAAACCTAACCCCAAATCTAAACCCCAAATCTAAACCTAACCCCAAATATAAACCCCAAATCTAAACCTAACCCCAAATCTAAACCCCAAATCTAAACCTAGCCCCAAACCTAAACCTAACCCCAACCCCTAAACCCAAATCTAAACCTAACCCCAAATCTAAACCTAACCCCAAATCTAAACCCCAAATCTAAACCTAACCCCAAATCTAAACCTAACCCCAAAACTAAACCCCAAATCTAAACCTAACCCCAAATCTAAACCCCAAATCTAAACCTAACCCCAAATCTAAACCCCAAATCTAAACCTAACCCCAACCCCTAACCCCAAATCTAGACCTAACCCCAAATCTAAACCCCAAATCTAAACCTAACCCCAAATCTAAACCTAACCCCAAATCTAAACCCCAAATCTAAACCTAACCCCAAATCTAAACCTCACCCCAACCCCTAACCCCAAATCTAAACCTAACCCCAAATCTAAACCCCAAATCTAAACCTAACCCCAAATCTAAACCTAACCCCAAATCTAAACCCCAAATCTAAACCTAACCCTAACCCCTAACCCCAAATCTAAACCCCAAATCTAAACCTAAGCCCAAATCTAAACCTAACCCCAACCCCTAACTCCAAATCTAAACCTAACACCAAATCTAAACCCCAAATTTAAACCGAACCCCAAATCTAAGCCTAACCCCAAATCTAAACCCCAAATCTAAACCTAACCCCAACCCCTAACCCCAACCCCTAACCCCAAATCTAAACCTAACCCCAACCCCTAACCCCAACCCCTAACCCCAAATCTAAACCTAACCCCAAATCTAAACCTAACCCCAACCCCTATCCCCAAATCTAAACCTAACCCCAAATTTAAACCTAACCTCAACCCCTGACCCCAAATCTAAACCTAACCCCATATCTAAACCTAACCCCAACCCCTAACCCCAAATCTAAACCTAACCCCAAATCTAAACCTAACCCCAACCCCTAACCCCAAATCTAAACCTAACCCCAAATCTTAACCTAACCCCAACCACTAACCCCAAATTCAAACCTAACCCCAAATCTAAACCTAACGCCAACCCCTAAGCCCAAATCTAAACCTAACCCCAACCCCTTACCCCAAATCTAAACCTAACCCCAATATCTAACCCCAACACCTAACCCCAAATCTAAACCCCAAATCTAAACCTAACCCCAAATCTAAACCCCAAATCTAAACCTAACCCCAAAACTAAACCCCAAATCTAAAACTAACCCCAACCCCTAACTCCAAATCTAAACCTAACCCCAAATCTAAACCTAACCCCAAACCCTAACCCCAAATCTAAACCTAACCCCAAATCTAAACCTAACCCCAACTCCTAACCCCAAATGTAAACCTAACCCCAAATCTAAACCTAACCCCAACCCCTAACCCCAACCCCTAACCCCAAATCTAAACCTAACCCCAACCCCTAACCCCAAATCTAAACTTAACCCCAACCCCTATCCCCAACCTCAATAGATGGGAGTGGGTGCGCTTGCAAATGTGTGCGTGTGTGTGGCCACGCGTCTGCTTAGGCATCAGTGTGTGAAAAGGTAGGTGCTTTTCTCTAGCTGCGTGTGCGTGCACGTGGTGCTGGGTGCACATCCCTGGGTGCTCGTGGAAAGGTTTCTGCATGGTTTTCGCTGAGGAATCGTGTGTGTGCACATGGACAAAGAGAAGGCGCAGCAACCAGGTTCCAGCGCCGAAGAAGGCAAAAGGCGAGGTTTCCGGCGCTATCTCCTTCTCTCCCCAGAGCTAGTCGCGCAAAGCAAGCCGCTAAGCCGGCGACCGGCAAGAGAGCTACAACGAAGCATGCCGAACGGAGAAAATAGCAGCAGCTCATCTGTTCACACCTTGTTTCTGCCATGTGCTTGAACGCCAAGACGTTCGCGCTTCTGTGAGATGAAAGACGTCCTTCTGCATATGTGGTTGCTCACACCGGTGCACTTGTTAGTGTATCCATTCAGTCCTGGGCTGCGGGGCATTCAGAAGTGGCTCTGTGGAGACGTCTGCATAGAGGCAGCTGTCAGAACACGCACACTCGATTGTTCACCAAAACATACGCAGACGCGTCCTTAGCCTGTAGATTTGGATGCACAGAGTTCCCTGTGTTCGCAAGAGACAAGGGAATCGCGTCTGTACGCACAGAAGCAATAGCGGACCGTTTCCCTCGGAGTGAACGCGAAAGAGCCGTCTATATACTCGCAGACGCGGGAACGTGCCTCAATGCGGTCACAGAGGCAGCAGCTTTTGCACAGATGCTCCTGGTGATTCTGGCACTTTCCAGGCACACTCCTGAAAGTCGCGCACACTGCTGTTCACTCGCTAAACGACCTCTTGGGAAACACGTCTCCGGTCGACGGACCGCTCAGATTGCTTCTCGTGTAACTGTGAACTGTGTCAGCGCAGGGAATCTGTCTCTGTTGAGCAGATGTCAATCCTGCCTCGCTTTTGCTTTGTTGCCTCTACCAAGATGATTTCCCGTTTCTCTCTTCACTGGAGCAGGCAGACACAGCCAACGCACATCAAGTGTCAAGAGACACGCTCTGCTGAGCTCAACGCTTGTGCAGATGCACATGTGCGACGAAGTCAACACACGTGCTTGTGGAGAGAAAGAAAGGGACTCCCAGGCGTGTGGAGCGACGGGGAGAAAGAGCGGGCACTGAGGAACACAGTTTCAAACAGACTGTCTCCACACAAACAGGCACCTGTCTGCAGGTATCCTAGATCTTGATTCTTGAACTTGAGGAAACACGCGTCTGAGCAAAACTCCCAAACGCTTCCAGGAAAGACACAGGCTCTCCCACAAGCACACAAGTGTTTGCCCTCAGCTATAGATCAGGGACAAGCCTGTGAAGAGATGCCCTGCTATTCTTTCGCCTTATGGCATCATGTGTTTCGTTCCTCTTGGAGATCGATTGTTAAACGTCTTTCCTAGGGCGACTGTGAAGCATTTGCCAGCGGAGGAGAAGTAGCACGGAGCAGCATTCAGTACTGCCTACGAGTGTCTTTGCTACCCTACTAGCGGAGCTCCAAGAACAGGCACACATCTTCAGGTACCTTCCAAATGTGGATTCCCCTGCAGCCCCGTAGGCGGGCGTGCAGTACGCCAACCGTCAACGGACGTTTTTCCCCTCAAGCCTGTCAGGACGTTGCTCGTCCGTCTTTCCCTCAATAGATGGGAGTAGGCGCGCTTGCGGATGTGTGCGTGTGTGTGGCCACGCGTTTGCTTAGGCATCAGTGTGTGAAAAGGTAGGTGCTTTTCTCTAGCTGCGTGTGCGTGCACGTGGTGCTGGGTGCACATCCCTGGGTGCTCGTGGAAAGGTTTCTGCATGGTTTTCGCTGAGGAATCGTGTGTGTGCACATGGACAAAGAGAAGGCGCAGCAACCAGGTTCCAGCGCCGAAGAAGGCAAAAGGCGAGGTTTCCGGCGCTATCTCCTTCTCTCCCCAGAGCTAGTCGCGCAAAGCAAGCCGCTAAGCCGGCGACCGGCAAGAGAGCTACAACGAAGCATGCCGAACGGAGAAAATAGCAGCAGCTCATCTGTTCACACCTTGTTTCTGCCATGTGCTTGAACGCCAAGACGTTCGCGCTTCTGTGAGATGAAAGACGTCCTTCTGCATATGTGGTTGCTCACACCGGTGCACTTGTTAGTGTATCCATTCAGTCCTGGGCTGCGGGGCATTCAGAAGTGGCTCTGTGGAGACGTCTGCATAGAGGCAGCTGTCAGAACACGCACACTCGATTGTTCACCAAAACATACGCAGACGCGTCCTTAGCCTGTAGATTTGGATGCACAGAGTTCCCTGTGTTCGCAAGAGACAAGGGAATCGCGTCTGTACGCACAGAAGCAATAGCGGACCGTTTCCCTCGGAGTGAACGCGAAAGAGCCGTCTATATACTCGCAGACACGCGAACGTGCCTCAATGCGGTCACAGAGGCAGCAGCTTTTGCACAGATGCTCCTGGTGATTCTGGCACTTTCCAGGCACACTCCTGAAAGTCGCGCACACTGCTGTTCACTCGCTAAACGACCTCTTGGGAAACACGTCTCCGGTCGACGGACCGCTCAGATTGCTTCTCGTGTAACTGTGAACTGTGTCAGCGCAGGGAATCTGTCTCTGTTGAGCAGATGTCGATCCTGCCTCGCTTTTGCTTTGTTGCCTCTACCAAGATGATTTCCCGTTTCTCTCTTCACTGGAGCAGGCAGACACAGCCAACGCACATCAAGTGTCAAGAGACACGCTCTGCTGAGCTCAACGCTTGTGCAGATGCACATGTGCGACGAAGTCAACACACGTGCTTGTGGAGAGAAAGAAAGGGACTCCCAGGCGTGTGGAGCGACGGGGAGAAAGAGCGGGCGCTGAGGAACACAGTTTCAAACAGACTGTCTCCACACAAACAGGCACCTGTCTGCAGGTATCCTAGATCTTGATTCTTGAACTTGAGGAAACACGCGTCTGAGCAAAACTCCCAAACGCTTCCAGGAAAGACACAGGCTCTCCCACAAGCACACAAGTGTTTGCCCTCAGCTATAGATCAGGGACAAGCCTGTGAAGAGATGCCCTGCTATTCTTTCGCCTTATGGCATCATGTGTTTCGTTCCTCTTGGAGATCGATTGTTAAACGTCTTTCCTAGGGCGACTGTGAAGCATTTGCCAGCGGAGGAGAAGTAGCACGGAGCAGCATTCAGTACTGCCTACGAGTGTCTTTGCTACCCTACTAGCGGAGCTCCAAGAACAGGCACACATCTTCAGGTACCTTCCAAATGTGGATTCCCCTGCAGCCCCGTAGGCGGGCGTGCAGTACGCCAACCGTCAACGGACGTTTTTCCCCTCAAGCCTGTCAGGACGTTGCTCGTCCGTCTTTCCCTCAATAGATGGGAGTAGGCGCGCTTGCGGATGTGTGCGTGTGTGTGGCCACGCGTTTGCTTAGGCATCAGTGTGTGAAAAGGTAGGTGCTTTTCTCTAGCTGCGTGTGCGTGCACGTGGTGCTGGGTGCACATCCCTGGGTGCTCGTGGAAAGGTTTCTGCATGGTTTTCGCTGAGGAATCGTGTGTGTGCACATGGACAAAGAGAAGGCGCAGCAACCAGGTTCCAGCGCCGAAGAAGGCAAAAGGCGAGGTTTCCGGCGCTATCTCCTTCTCTCCCCAGAGCTAGTCGCGCAAAGCAAGCCGCTAAGCCGGCGACCGGCAAGAGAGCTACAACGAAGCATGCCGAACGGAGAAAATAGCAGCAGCTCATCTGTTCACACCTTGTTTCTGCCATGTGCTTGAACGCCAAGACGTTCGCGCTTCTGTGAGATGAAAGACGTCCTTCTGCATATGTGGTTGCTCACACCGGTGCACTTGTTAGTGTATCCATTCAGTCCTGGGCTGCGGGGCATTCAGAAGTGGCTCTGTGGAGACGTCTGCATAGAGGCAGCTGTCAGAACACGCACACTCGATTGTTCACCAAAACATACGCAGACGCGTCCTTAGCCTGTAGATTTGGATGCACAGAGTTCCCTGTGTTCGCAAGAGACAAGGGAATCGCGTCTGTACGCACAGAAGCAATAGCGGACCGTTTCCCTCGGAGTGAACGCGAAAGAGCCGTCTATATACTCGCAGACACGCGAACGTGCCTCAATGCGGTCACAGAGGCAGCAGCTTTTGCACAGATGCTCCTGGTGATTCTGGCACTTTCCAGGCACACTCCTGAAAGTCGCGCACACTGCTGTTCACTCGCTAAACGACCTCTTGGGAAACACGTCTCCGGTCGACGGACCGCTCAGATTGCTTCTCGTGTAACTGTGAACTGTGTCAGCGCAGGGAATCCGTCTCTGTTGAGCAGATGTCAATCCTGCCTCGCTTTTGCTTTGTTGCCTCTACCAAGATGATTTCCCGTTTCTCTCTTCACTGGAGCAGGCAGACACAGCCAACGCACATCAAGTGTCAAGAGACACGCTCTGCTGAGCTCAACGCTTGTGCAGATGCACATGTGCGACGAAGTCAACACACGTGCTTGTGGAGAGAAAGAAAGGGACTCCCAGGCGTGTGGAGCGACGGGGAGAAAGAGCGGGCGCTGAGGAACACAGTTTCAAACAGACTGTCTCCACACAAACAGGCACCTGTCTGCAGGTATCCTAGATCTTGATTCTTGAACTTGAGGAAACACGCGTCTGAGCAAAACTCCCAAACGCTTCCAGGAAAGACACAGGCTCTCCCACAAGCACACAAGTGTTTGCCCTCAGCTATAGATCAGGGACAAGCCTGTGAAGAGATGCCCTGCTATTCTTTCGCCTTATGGCATCATGTGTTTCGTTCCTCTTGGAGATCGATTGTTAAACGTCTTTCCTAGGGCGACTGTGAAGCATTTGCCAGCGGAGGAGAAGTAGCATGGAGCAGCATTCAGTACTGCCTACGAGTGTCTTTGCTACCCTACTAGCGGAGCTCCAAGAACAGGCACACATCTTCAGGTACCTTCCAAATGTGGATTCCCCTGCAGCCCCGTAGGCGGGCGTGCAGTACGCCAACCGTCAACGGACGTTTTTCCCCTCAAGCCTGTCAGGACGTTGCTCGTCCGTCTTTCCCTCAATAGATGGGAGTAGGCGCGCTTGCGGATGTGTGCGTGTGTGTGGCCACGCGTTTGCTTAGGCATCAGTGTGTGAAAAGGTAGGTGCTTTTCTCTAGCTGCGTGTGCGTGCACGTGGTGCTGGGTGCACATCCCTGGGTGCTCGTGGAAAGGTTTCTGCATGGTTTTCGCTGAGGAATCGTGTGTGTGCACATGGACAAAGAGAAGGCGCAGCAACCAGGTTCCAGCGCCGAAGAAGGCAAAAGGCGAGGTTTCCGGCGCTATCTCCTTCTCTCCCCAGAGCTAGTCGCGCAAAGCAAGCCGCTAAGCCGGCGACCGGCAAGAGAGCTACAACGAAGCATGCCGAACGGAGAAAATAGCAGCAGCTCATCTGTTCACACCTTGTTTCTGCCATGTGCTTGAACGCCAAGACGTTCGCGCTTCTGTGAGATGAAAGACGTCCTTCTGCATATGTGGTTGCTCACACCGGTGCACTTGTTAGTGTATCCATTCAGTCCTGGGCTGCGGGGCATTCAGAAGTGGCTCTGTGGAGACGTCTGCATAGAGGCAGCTGTCAGAACACGCACACTCGATTGTTCACCAAAACATATGCAGACGCGTCCTTAGCCTGTAGATTTGGATGCACAGAGTTCCCTGTGTTCGCAAGAGACAAGGGAATCGCGTCTGTACGCACAGAAGCAATAGCGGACCGTTTCCCTCGGAGTGAACGCGAAAGAGCCGTCTATATACTCGCAGACACGGGAACGTGCCTCAATGCGGTCACAGAGGCGGCAGCTTTTGCACAGATGCTCCTGGTGATTCTGGCACTTTCCAGGCACACTCCTGAAAGTCGCGCACACTGCTGTTCACTCGCTAAACGACCTCTTGGGAAACACGTCTCCGGTCGACGGACCGCTCAGATTGCTTCTCGTGTAACTGTGAACTGTGTCAGCGCAGGGAATCCGTCTCTGTTGAGCAGATGTCAATCCTGCCTCGCTTTTGCTTTGTTGCCTCTACCAAGATGATTTCCCGTTTCTCTCTTCACTGGAGCAGGCAGACACAGCCAACGCACATCAAGTGTCAAGAGACACGCTATGCTGAGCTCAACGCTTGTGCAGATGCACATGTGCGACGAAGTCAACACACGTGCTTGTGGAGAGAAAGAAAGGGACTCCCAGGCGTGTGGAGCGACGGGGAGAAAGAGCGGGCGCTGAGGAACACAGTTTCAAACAGACTGTCTCCACACAAACAGGCACCTGTCTGCAGGTATCCTAGATCTTGATTCTTGAACTTGAGGAAACACGCGTCTGAGCAAAACTCCCAAACGCTTCCAGGAAAGACACAGGCTCTCCCACAAGCACACAAGTGTTTGCCCTCAGCTATAGATCAGGGACAAGCCTGTGAAGAGATGCCCTGCTATTCTTTCGCCTTATGGCATCATGTGTTTCGTTCCTCTTGGAGATCGATTGTTAAACGTCTTTCCTCGGGCGACTCTGAAGCATTTGCCAGCGGAGGAGAAGTAGCACGGAGCAGCATTCAGTACTGCCTACGAGTGTCTTTGCTACCCTACTAGCGGAGCTCCAAGAACAGGCACACATCTTCAGGTACCTTCCAAATGTGGATTCCCCTGCAGCCCCGTAGGCGGGCGTGCAGTACGCCAACCGTCAACGGACGTTTTTCCCCTCAAGCCTGTCAGGACGTTGCTCGTCCGTCTTTCCCTCAATAGATGGGAGTAGGCGCGCTTGCGGATGTGTGCGTGTGTGTGGCCACGCGTTTGCTTAGGCATCAGTGTGTGAAAAGGTAGGTGCTTTTCTCTAGCTGCGTGTGCGTGCACGTGGTGCTGGGTGCACATCCCTGGGTGCTCGTGGAAAGGTTTCTGCATGGTTTTCGCTGAGGAATCGTGTGTGTGCACATGGACAAAGAGAAGGCGCAGCAACCAGGTTCCAGCGCCGAAGAAGGCAAAAGGCGAGGTTTCCGGCGCTATCTCCTTCTCTCCCCAGAGCTAGTCGCGCAAAGCAAGCCGCTAAGCCGGCGACCGGCAAGAGAGCTACAACGAAGCATGCCGAACGGAGAAAATAGCAGCAGCTCATCTGTTCACACCTTGTTTCTGCCATGTGCTTGAACGCCAAGACGTTCGCGCTTCTGTGAGATGAAAGACGTCCTTCTGCATATGTGGTTGCTCACACCGGTGCACTTGTTAGTGTATCCATTCAGTCCTGGGCTGCGGGGCATTCAGAAGTGGCTCTGTGGAGACGTCTGCATAGAGGCAGCTGTCAGAACACGCACACTCGATTGTTCACCAAAACATATGCAGACGCGTCCTTAGCCTGTAGATTTGGATGCACAGAGTTCCCTGTGTTCGCAAGAGACAAGGGAATCGCGTCTGTGCGCACAGAAGCAATAGCGGACCGTTTCCCTCGGAGTGAACGCGAAAGAGCCGTCTATATACTCGCAGACACGCGAACGTGCCTCAATGCGGTCACAGAGGCAGCAGCTTTTGCACAGATGCTCCTGGTGATTCTGGCACTTTCCAGGCACACTCCTGAAAGTCGCGCACACTGCTGTTCACTCGCTAAACGACCTCTTGGGAAACACGTCTCCGGTCGACGGACCGCTCAGATTGCTTCTCGTGTAACTGTGAACTGTGTCAGCGCAGGGAATCCGTCTCTGTTGAGCAGATGTCAATCCTGCCTCGCTTTTGCTTTGTTGCCTCTACCAAGATGATTTCCCGTTTCTCTCTTCACTGGAGCACGCAGACACAGCCAACGCACATCAAGTGTCAAGAGACACGCTCTGCTGAGCTCAACGCTTGTGCAGATGCACATGTGCGACGAAGTCAACACACGTGCTTGTGGAGAGAAAGAAAGGGACTCCCAGGCGTGTGGAGCGACGGGGAGAAAGAGCGGGCGCTGAGGAACACAGTTTCAAACAGACTGTCTCCACACAAACAGGCACCTGTCTGCAGGTATCCTAGATCTTGATTCTTGAACTTGAGGAAACACGCGTCTGAGCAAAACTCCCAAACGCTTCCAGGAAAGACACAGGCTCTCCCACAAGCACACAAGTGTTTGCCCTCAGCTATAGATCAGGGACAAGCCTGTGAAGAGATGCCCTGCTATTCTTTCGCCTTATGGCATCATGTGTTTCGTTCCTCTTGGAGATCGATTGTTAAACGTCTTTCCTAGGGCGACTGTGAAGCATTTGCCAGCGGAGGAGAAGTAGCACGGAGCAGCATTCAGTACTGCCTACGAGTGTCTTTGCTACCCTACTAGCGGAGCTCCAAGAACAGGCACACATCTTCAGGTACCTTCCAAATGTGGATTCCCCTGCAGCCCCGTAGGCGGGCGTGCAGTACGCCAACCGTCAACGGACGTTTTTCCCCTCAAGCCTGTCAGGACGTTGCTCGTCCGTCTTTCCCTCAATAGATGGGAGTAGGCGCGCTTGCGGATGTGTGCGTGTGTGTGGCCACGCGTTTGCTTAGGCATCAGTGTGTGAAAAGGTAGGTGCTTTTCTCTAGCTGCGTGTGCGTGCACGTGGTGCTGGGTGCACATCCCTGGGTGCTCGTGGAAAGGTTTCTGCATGGTTTTCGCTGAGGAATCGTGTGTGTGCACATGGACAAAGAGAAGGCGCAGCAACCAGGTTCCAGCGCCGAAGAAGGCAAAAGGCGAGGTTTCCGGCGCTATCTCCTTCTCTCCCCAGAGCTAGTCGCGCAAAGCAAGCCGCTAAGCCGGCGACCGGCAAGAGAGCTACAACGAAGCATGCCGAACGGAGAAAATAGCAGCAGCTCATCTGTTCACACCTTGTTTCTGCCATGTGCTTGAACGCCAAGACGTTCGCGCTTCTGTGAGATGAAAGACGTCCTTCTGCATATGTGGTTGCTCACACCGGTGCACTTGTTAGTGTATCCATTCAGTCCTGGGCTGCGGGGCATTCAGAAGTGGCTCTGTGGAGACGTCTGCATAGAGGCAGCTGTCAGAACACGCACACTCGATTGTTCACCAAAACATATGCAGACGCGTCCTTAGCCTGTAGATTTGGATGCACAGAGTTCCCTGTGTTCGCAAGAGACAAGGGAATCGCGTCTGTACGCACAGAAGCAATAGCGGACCGTTTCCCTCGGAGTGAACGCGAAAGAGCCGTCTATATACTCGCAGACACGGGAACGTGCCTCAATGCGGTCACAGAGGCAGCAGCTTTTGCACAGATGCTCCTGGTGATTCTGGCACTTTCCAGGCACACTCCTGAAAGTCGCGCACACTGCTGTTCACTCGCTAAACGACCTCTTGGGAAACACGTCTCCGGTCGACGGACCGCTCAGATTGCTTCTCGTGTAACTGTGAACTGTGTCAGCGCAGGGAATCCGTCTCTGTTGAGCAGATGTCAATCCTGCCTCGCTTTTGCTTTGTTGCCTCTACCAAGATGATTTCCCGTTTCTCACTTCACTGGAGCAGGCAGACACAGCCAACGCACATCAAGTGTCAAGAGACACGCTCTGCTGAGCTCAACGCTTGTGCAGATGCACATGTGCGACGAAGTCAACACACGTGCTTGTGGAGAGAAAGAAAGGGACTCCCAGGCGTGTGGAGCGACGGGGAGAAAGAGCGGGCGCTGAGGAACACAGTTTCAAACAGACTGTCTCCACACAAACAGGCACCTGTCTGCAGGTATCCTAGATCTTGATTCTTGAACTTGAGGAAACACGCGTCTGAGCAAAACTCCCAAACGCTTCCAGGAAAGACACAGGCTCTCCCACAAGCACACAAGTGTTTGCCCTCAGCTATAGATCAGGGACAAGCCTGTGAAGAGATGCCCTGCTATTCTTTCGCCTTATGGCATCATGTGTTTCGTTCCTCTTGGAGATCGATTGTTAAACGTCTTTCCTCGGGCGACTGTGAAGCATTTGCCAGCGGAGGAGAAGTAGCACGGAGCAGCATTCAGTACTGCCTACGAGTGTCTTTGCTACCCTACTAGCGGAGCTCCAAGAACAGGCACACATCTTCAGGTACCTTCCAAATGTGGATTCCCCTGCAGCCCCGTAGGCGGGCGTGCAGTACGCCAACCGTCAACGGACGTTTTTCCCCTCAAGCCTGTCAGGACGTTGCTCGTCCGTCTTTCCCTCAATAGATGGGAGTAGGCGCGCTTGCGGATGTGTGCGTGTGTGTGGCCACGCGTTTGCTTAGGCATCAGTGTGTGAAAAGGTAGGTGCTTTTCTCTAGCTGCGTGTGCGTGCACGTGGTGCTGGGTGCACATCCCTGGGTGCTCGTGGAAAGGTTTCTGCATGGTTTTCGCTGAGGAATCGTGTGTGTGCACATGGACAAAGAGAAGGCGCAGCAACCAGGTTCCAGCGCCGAAGAAGGCAAAAGGCGAGGTTTCCGGCGCTATCTCCTTCTCTCCCCAGAGCTAGTCGCGCAAAGCAAGCCGCTAAGCCGGCGACCGGCAAGAGAGCTACAACGAAGCATGCCGAACGGAGAAAATAGCAGCAGCTCATCTGTTCACACCTTGTTTCTGCCATGTGCTTGAACGCCAAGACGTTCGCGCTTCTGTGAGATGAAAGACGTCCTTCTGCATATGTGGTTGCTCACACCGGTGCACTTGTTAGTGTATCCATTCAGTCCTGGGCTGCGGGGCATTCAGAAGTGGCTCTGTGGAGACGTCTGCATAGAGGCAGCTGTCAGAACACGCACACTCGATTGTTCACCAAAACATATGCAGACGCGTCCTTAGCCTGTAGATTTGGATGCACAGAGTTCCCTGTGTTCGCAAGAGACAAGGGAATCGCGTCTGTGCGCACAGAAGCAATAGCGGACCGTTTCCCTCGGAGTGAACGCGAAAGAGCCGTCTATATACTCGCAGACACGCGAACGTGCCTCAATGCGGTCACAGAGGCAGCAGCTTTTGCACAGATGCTCCTGGTGATTCTGGCACTTTCCAGGCACACTCCTGAAAGTCGCGCACACTGCTGTTCACTCGCTAAACGACCTCTTGGGAAACACGTCTCCGGTCGACGGACCGCTCAGATTGCTTCTCGTGTAACTGTGAACTGTGTCAGCGCAGGGAATCCGTCTCTGTTGAGCAGATGTCAATCCTGCCTCGCTTTTGCTTTGTTGCCTCTACCAAGATGATTTCCCGTTTCTCTCTTCACTGGAGCAGGCAGACACAGCCAACGCACATCAAGTGTCAAGAGACACGCTCTGCTGAGCTCAACGCTTGTGCAGATGCACATGTGCGACGAAGTCAACACACGTGCTTGTGGAGAGAAAGAAAGGGACTCCCAGGCGTGTGGAGCGACGGGGAGAAAGAGCGGGCGCTGAGGAACACAGTTTCAAACAGACTGTCTCCACACAAACAGGCACCTGTCTGCAGGTATCCTAGATCTTGATTCTTGAACTTGAGGAAACACACGTCTGAGCAAAACTCCCAAATGCTTCCAGGAAAGACACAGGCTCTCCCACAAGCACACAAGTGTTTGCCCTCAGCTATAGATCAGGGACAAGCCTGTGAAGAGATGCCCTGCTATTCTTTCGCCTTATGGCATCATGTGTTTCGTTCCTCTTGGAGATCGATTGTTAAAGGTCTTTCCTCGGGCGACTGTGAAGCATTTGCCAGCGGAGGAGAAGTAGCACGGAGCAGCATTCAGTACTGCCTACGAGTGTCTTTGCTACCCTACTAGCGGAGCTCCAAGAACAGGCACACATCTTCAGGTACCTTCCAAATGTGGATTCCCCTGCAGCCCCGTAGGCGGGCGTGCAGTACGCCAACCGTCAACGGACGTTTTTCCCCTCAAGCCTGTCAGGACGTTGCTCGTCCGTCTTTCCCTCAATAGATGGGAGTAGGCGCGCTTGCGGATGTGTGCGTGTGTGTGGCCACGCGTTTGCTTAGGCATCAGTGTGTGAAAAGGTAGGTGCTTTTCTCTAGCTGCGTGTGCGTGCACGTGGTGCTGGGTGCACATCCCTGGGTGCTCGTGGAAAGGTTTCTGCATGGTTTTCGCTGAGGAATCGTGTGTGTGCACATGGACAAAGAGAAGGCGCAGCAACCAGGTTCCAGCGCCGAAGAAGGCAAAAGGCGAGGTTTCCGGCGCTATCTCCTTCTCTCCCCAGAGCTAGTCGCGCAAAGCAAGCCGCTAAGCCGGCGACCGGCAAGAGAGCTACAACGAAGCATGCCGAACGGAGAAAATAGCAGCAGCTCATCTGTTCACACCTTGTTTCTGCCATGTGCTTGAACGCCAAGACGTTCGCGCTTCTGTGAGATGAAAGACGTCCTTCTGCATATGTGGTTGCTCACACCGGTGCACTTGTTAGTGTATCCATTCAGTCCTGGGCTGCGGGGCATTCAGAAGTGGCTCTGTGGAGACGTCTGCATAGAGGCAGCTGTCAGAACACGCACACTCGATTGTTCACCAAAACATATGCAGACGCGTCCTTAGCCTGTAGATTTGGATGCACAGAGTTCCCTGTGTTCGCAAGAGACAAGGGAATCGCGTCTGTGCGCACAGAAGCAATAGCGGACCGTTTCCCTCGGAGTGAACGCGAAAGAGCCGTCTATATACTCGCAGACACGCGAACGTGCCTCAATGCGGTCACAGAGGCAGCAGCTTTTGCACAGATGCTCCTGGTGATTCTGGCACTTTCCAGGCACACTCCTGAAAGTCGCGCACACTGCTGTTCACTCGCTAAACGACCTCTTGGGAAACACGTCTCCGGTCGACGGACCGCTCAGATTGCTTCTCGTGTAACTGTGAACTGTGTCAGCGCAGGGAATCCGTCTCTGTTGAGCAGATGTCAATCCTGCCTCGCTTTTGCTTTGTTGCCTCTACCAAGATGATTTCCCGTTTCTCTCTTCACTGGAGCAGGCAGACACAGCCAACGCACATCAAGTGTCAAGAGACACGCTCTGCTGAGCTCAACGCTTGTGCAGATGCACATGTGCGACGAAGTCAACACACGTGCTTGTGGAGAGAAAGAAAGGGACTCCCAGGCGTGTGGAGCGACGGGGAGAAAGAGCGGGCGCTGAGGAACACAGTTTCAAACAGACTGTCTCCACACAAACAGGCACCTGTCTGCAGGTATCCTAGATCTTGATTCTTGAACTTGAGGAAACACGCGTCTGAGCAAAACTCCCAAACGCTTCCAGGAAAGACACAGGCTCTCCCACAAGCACACAAGTGTTTGCCCTCAGCTATAGATCAGGGACAAGCCTGTGAAGAGCAACCAAAGAGCTCGTCCGTCTTTCTCTCAGTAGATGGGAGTAGGCGCGCTTGCGGATGTGTGCGTGTGTGTGGCCACGCGTTTGCTTAGGCATCAGTGTGTGAAAAGGTAGGTGCTTTTCTCTAGCTGCGTGTGCGTGCACGTGGTGCTGGGTGCACATCCCTGGGTGCTCGTGGAAAGGTTTCTGCATGGTTTTCGCTGAGGAATCGTGTGTGTGCACATGGACAAAGAGAAGGCGCAGCAACCAGGTTCCAGCGCCGAAGAAGGCAAAAGGCGAGGTTTCCGGCGCTATCTCCTTCTCTCCCCAGAGCTAGTCGCGCAAAGCAAGCCGCTAAGCCGGCGACCGGCAAGAGAGCTACAACGAAGCATGCCGAACGGAGAAAATAGCAGCAGCTCATCTGTTCACACCTTGTTTCTGCCATGTGCTTGAACGCCAAGACGTTCGCGCTTCTGTGAGATGAAAGACGTCCTTCTGCATATGTGGTTGCTCACACCGGTGCACTTGTTAGTGTATCCATTCAGTCCTGGGCTGCGGGGCATTCAGAAGTGGCTCTGTGGAGACGTCTGCATAGAGGCAGCTGTCAGAACACGCACACTCGATTGTTCACCAAAACATATGCAGACGCGTCCTTAGCCTGTAGATTTGGATGCACAGAGTTCCCTGTGTTCGCAAGAGACAAGGGAATCGCGTCTGTGCGCACAGAAGCAATAGCGGACCGTTTCCCTCGGAGTGAACGCGAAAGAGCCGTCTATATACTCGCAGACACGCGAACGTGCCTCAATGCGGTCACAGAGGCAGCAGCTTTTGCACAGATGCTCCTGGTGATTCTGGCACTTTCCAGGCACACTCCTGAAAGTCGCGCACACTGCTGTTCACTCGCTAAACGACCTCTTGGGAAACACGTCTCCGGTCGACGGACCGCTCAGATTGCTTCTCGTGTAACTGTGAACTGTGTCAGCGCAGGGAATCCGTCTCTGTTGAGCAGATGTCAATCCTGCCTCGCTTTTGCTTTGTTGCCTCTACCAAGATGATTTCCCGTTTCTCTCTTCACTGGAGCAGGCAGACACAGCCAACGCACATCAAGTGTCAAGAGACACGCTCTGCTGAGCTCAACGCTTGTGCAGATGCACATGTGCGACGAAGTCAACACACGTGCTTGTGGAGAGAAAGAAAGGGACTCCCAGGCGTGTGGAGCGACGGGGAGAAAGAGCGGGCGCTGAGGAACACAGTTTCAAACAGACTGTCTCCACACAAACAGGCACCTGTCTGCAGGTATCCTAGATCTTGATTCTTGAACTTGAGGAAACACGCGTCTGAGCAAAACTCCCAAACGCTTCCAGGAAAGACACAGGCTCTCCCACAAGCACACAAGTGTTTGCCCTCAGCTATAGATCAGGGACAAGCCTGTGAAGAGATGCCCTGCTATTCTTTCGCCTTATGGCATCATGTGTTTCGTTCCTCTTGGAGATCGATTGTTAAACGTCTTTCCTCGGGCGACACTGAAGCATTTGCCAGCGGAGGAGAAGTAGCACGGAGCAGCATTCAGTACTGCCTACGAGTGTCTTTGCTACCCTACTAGCGGAGCTCCAAGAACAGGCACACATCTTCAGGTACCTTCCAAATGTGGATTCCCCTGCAGCCCCGTAGGCGGGCGTGCAGTACGCCAACCGTCAACGGACGTTTTTCCCCTCAAGCCTGTCAGGACGTTGCTCGTCCGTCTTTCCCTCAATAGATGGGAGTAGGCGCGCTTGCGGATGTGTGTGTGTGTGTGGCCACGCGTTTGCTTAGGCTTCAGTGTGTGAAAAGGTAGGTGCTTTTCTCTAGCTGCGTGTGCGTGCACGTGGTGCTGGGTGCACATCCCTGGGTGCTCGTGGAAAGGTTTCTGCATGGTTTTCGCTGAGGAATCGTGTGTGTGCACATGGACAAAGAGAAGGCGCAGCAACCAGGTTCCAGCGCCGAAGAAGGCAAAAGGCGAGGTTTCCGGCGCTATCTCCTTCTCTCCCCAGAGCTAGTCGCGCAAAGCAAGCCGCTAAGCCGGCGACCGGCAAGAGAGCTACAACGAAGCATGCCGAACGGAGAAAATAGCAGCAGCTCATCTGTTCACACCTTGTTTCTGCCATGTGCTTGAACGCCAAGACGTTCGCGCTTCTGTGAGATGAAAGACGTCCTTCTGCATATGTGGTTGCTCACACCGGTGCACTTGTTAGTGTATCCATTCAGTCCTGGGCTGCGGGGCATTCAGAAGTGGCTCTGTGGAGACGTCTGCATAGAGGCAGCTGTCAGAACACGCACACTCGATTGTTCACCAAAACATATGCAGACGCGTCCTTAGCCTGTAGATTTGGATGCACAGAGTTCCCTGTGTTCGCAAGAGACAAGGGAATCGCGTCTGTGCGCACAGAAGCAATAGCGGACCGTTTCCCTCGGAGTGAACGCGAAAGAGCCGTCTATATACTCGCAGACACGCGAACGTGCCTCAATGCGGTCACAGAGGCAGCAGCTTTTGCACAGATGCTCCTGGTGATTCTGGCACTTTCCAGGCACACTCCTGAAAGTCGCGCACACTGCTGTTCACTCGCTAAACGACCTCTTGGGAAACACGTCTCCGGTCGACGGACCGCTCAGATTGCTTCTCGTGTAACTGTGAACTGTGTCAGCGCAGGGAATCCGTCTCTGTTGAGCAGATGTCAATCCTGCCTCGCTTTTGCTTTGTTGCCTCTACCAAGATGATTTCCCGTTTCTCTCTTCACTGGAGCAGGCAGACACAGCCAACGCACATCAAGTGTCAAGAGACACGCTCTGCTGAGCTCAACGCTTGTGCAGATGCACATGTGCGACGAAGTCAACACACGTGCTTGTGGAGAGAAAGAAAGGGACTCCCAGGCGTGTGGAGCGACGGGGAGAAAGAGCGGGCGCTGAGGAACACAGTTTCAAACAGACTGTCTCCACACAAACAGGCACCTGTCTGCAGGTATCCTAGATCTTGATTCTTGAACTTGAGGAAACACGCGTCTGAGCAAAACTCCCAAACGCTTCCAGGAAAGACACAGGCTCTCCCACAAGCACACAAGTGTTTGCCCTCAGCTATAGATCAGGGACAAGCCTGTGAAGAGATGCCCTGCTATTCTTTCGCCTTATGGCATCATGTGTTTCGTTCCTCTTGGAGATCGATTGTTAAACGTCTTTCCTAGGGCGACTGTGAAGCATTTGCCAGCGGAGGAGAAGTAGCACGGAGCAGCATTCAGTACTGCCTACGAGTGTCTTTGCTACCCTACTAGCGGAGCTCCAAGAACAGGCACACATCTTCAGGTACCTTCCAAATGTGGATTCCCCTGCAGCCCCGTAGGCGGGCGTGCAGTACGCCAACCGTCAACGGACGTTTTTCCCCTCAAGCCTGTCAGGACGTTGCTCGTCCGTCTTTCCCTCAATAGATGGGAGTAGGCGCGCTTGCGGATGTGTGCGTGTGTGTGGCCACGCGTTTGCTTAGGCATCAGTGTGTGAAAAGGTAGGTGCTTTTCTCTAGCTGCGTGTGCGTGCACGTGGTGCTGGGTGCACATCCCTGGGTGCTCGTGGAAAGGTTTCTGCATGGTTTTCGCTGAGGAATCGTGTGTGTGCACATGGACAAAGAGAAGGCGCAGCAACCAGGTTCCAGCGCCGAAGAAGGCAAAAGGCGAGGTTTCCGGCGCTATCTCCTTCTCTCCCCAGAGCTAGTCGCGCAAAGCAAGCCGCTAAGCCGGCGACCGGCAAGAGAGCTACAACGAAGCATGCCGAACGGAGAAAATAGCAGCAGCTCATCTGTTCACACCTTGTTTCTGCCATGTGCTTGAACGCCAAGACGTTCGCGCTTCTGTGAGATGAAAGACGTCCTTCTGCATATGTGGTTGCTCACACCGGTGCACTTGTTAGTGTATCCATTCAGTCCTGGGCTGCGGGGCATTCAGAAGTGGCTCTGTGGAGACGTCTGCATAGAGGCAGCTGTCAGAACACGCACACTCGATTGTTCACCAAAACATATGCAGACGCGTCCTTAGCCTGTAGATTTGGATGCACAGAGTTCCCTGTGTTCGCAAGAGACAAGGGAATCGCGTCTGTGCGCACAGAAGCAATAGCGGACCGTTTCCCTCGGAGTGAACGCGAAAGAGCCGTCTATATACTCGCAGACACGCGAACGTGCCTCAATGCGGTCACAGAGGCAGCAGCTTTTGCACAGATGCTCCTGGTGATTCTGGCACTTTCCAGGCACACTCCTGAAAGTCGCGCACACTGCTGTTCACTCGCTAAACGACCTCTTGGGAAACACGTCTCCGGTCGACGGACCGCTCAGATTGCTTCTCGTGTAACTGTGAACTGTGTCAGCGCAGGGAATCCGTCTCTGTTGAGCAGATGTCAATCCTGCCTCGCTTTTGCTTTGTTGCCTCTACCAAGATGATTTCCCGTTTCTCTCTTCACTGGAGCAGGCAGACACAGCCAACGCACATCAAGTGTCAAGAGACACGCTCTGCTGAGCTCAACGCTTGTGCAGATGCACATGTGCGACGAAGTCAACACACGTGCTTGTGGAGAGAAAGAAAGGGACTCCCAGGCGTGTGGAGCGACGGGGAGAAAGAGCGGGCGCTGAGGAACACAGTTTCAAACAGACTGTCTCCACACAAACAGGCACCTGTCTGCAGGTATCCTAGATCTTGATTCTTGAACTTGAGGAAACACGCGTCTGAGCAAAACTCCCAAACGCTTCCAGGAAAGACACAGGCTCTCCCACAAGCACACAAGTGTTTGCCCTCAGCTATAGATCAGGGACAAGCCTGTGAAGAGATGCCCTGCTATTCTTTCGCCTTATGGCATCATGTGTTTCGTTCCTCTTGGAGATCGATTGTTAAACGTCTTTCCTAGGGCGACTGTGAAGCATTTGCCAGCGGAGGAGAAGTAGCACGGAGCAGCATTCAGTACTGCCTACGAGTGTCTTTGCTACCCTACTAGCGGAGCTCCAAGAACAGGCACACATCTTCAGGTACCTTCCAAATGTGGATTCCCCTGCAGCCCCGTAGGCGGGCGTGCAGTACGCCAACCGTCAACGGACGTTTTTCCCCTCAAGCCTGTCAGGACGTTGCTCGTCCGTCTTTCCCTCAATAGATGGGAGTAGGCGCGCTTGCGGATGTGTGCGTGTGTGTGGCCACGCGTTTGCTTAGGCATCAGTGTGTGAAAAGGTAGGTGCTTTTCTCTAGCTGCGTGTGCGTGCACGTGGTGCTGGGTGCACATCCCTGGGTGCTCGTGGAAAGGTTTCTGCATGGTTTTCGCTGAGGAATCGTGTGTGTGCACATGGACAAAGAGAAGGCGCAGCAACCAGGTTCCAGCGCCGAAGAAGGCAAAAGGCGAGGTTTCCGGCGCTATCTCCTTCTCTCCCCAGAGCTAGTCGCGCAAAGCAAGCCGCTAAGCCGGCGACCGGCAAGAGAGCTACAACGAAGCATGCCGAACGGAGAAAATAGCAGCAGCTCATCTGTTCACACCTTGTTTCTGCCATGTGCTTGAACGCCAAGACGTTCGCGCTTCTGTGAGATGAAAGACGTCCTTCTGCATATGTGGTTGCTCACACCGGTGCACTTGTTAGTGTATCCATTCAGTCCTGGGCTGCGGGGCATTCAGAAGTGGCTCTGTGGAGACGTCTGCATAGAGGCAGCTGTCAGAACACGCACACTCGATTGTTCACCAAAACATATGCAGACGCGTCCTTAGCCTGTAGATTTGGATGCACAGAGTTCCCTGTGTTCGCAAGAGACAAGGGAATCGCGTCTGTGCGCACAGAAGCAATAGCGGACCGTTTCCCTCGGAGTGAACGCGAAAGAGCCGTCTATATACTCGCAGACACGCGAACGTGCCTCAATGCGGTCACAGAGGCAGCAGCTTTTGCACAGATGCTCCTGGTGATTCTGGCACTTTCCAGGCACACTCCTGAAAGTCGCGCACACTGCTGTTCACTCGCTAAACGACCTCTTGGGAAACACGTCTCCGGTCGACGGACCGCTCAGATTGCTTCTCGTGTAACTGTGAACTGTGTCAGCGCAGGGAATCCGTCTCTGTTGAGCAGATGTCAATCCTGCCTCGCTTTTGCTTTGTTGCCTCTACCAAGATGATTTCCCGTTTCTCTCTTCACTGGAGCAGGCAGACACAGCCAACGCACATCAAGTGTCAAGAGACACGCTCTGCTGAGCTCAACGCTTGTGCAGATGCACATGTGCGACGAAGTCAACACACGTGCTTGTGGAGAGAAAGAAAGGGACTCCCAGGCGTGTGGAGCGACGGGGAGAAAGAGCGGGCGCTGAGGAACACAGTTTCAAACAGACTGTCTCCACACAAACAGGCACCTGTCTGCAGGTATCCTAGATCTTGATTCTTGAACTTGAGGAAACACGCGTCTGAGCAAAACTCCCAAACGCTTCCAGGAAAGACACAGGCTCTCCCACAAGCACACAAGTGTTTGCCCTCAGCTATAGATCAGGGACAAGCCTGTGAAGAGATGCCCTGCTATTCTTTCGCCTTATGGCATCATGTGTTTCGTTCCTCTTGGAGATCGATTGTTAAACGTCTTTCCTAGGGCGACTGTGAAGCATTTGCCAGCGGAGGAGAAGTAGCACGGAGCAGCATTCAGTACTGCCTACGAGTGTCTTTGCTACCCTACTAGCGGAGCTCCAAGAACAGGCACACATCTTCAGGTACCTTCCAAATGTGGATTCCCCTGCAGCCCCGTAGGCGGGCGTGCAGTACGCCAACCGTCAACGGACGTTTTTCCCCTCAAGCCTGTCAGGACGTTGCTCGTCCGTCTTTCCCTCAATAGATGGGAGTAGGCGCGCTTGCGGATGTGTGCGTGTGTGTGGCCACGCGTTTGCTTAGGCTTCAGTGTGTGAAAAGGTAGGTGCTTTTCTCTAGCTGCGTGTGCGTGCACGTGGTGCTGGGTGCACATCCCTGGGTGCTCGTGGAAAGGTTTCTGCATGGTTTTCGCTGAGGAATCGTGTGTGTGCACATGGACAAAGAGAAGGCGCAGCAACCAGGTTCCAGCGCCGAAGAAGGCAAAAGGCGAGGTTTCCGGCGCTATCTCCTTCTCTCCCCAGAGCTAGTCGCGCAAAGCAAGCCGCTAAGCCGGCGACCGGCAAGAGAGCTACAACGAAGCATGCCGAACGGAGAAAATAGCAGCAGCTCATCTGTTCACACCTTGTTTCTGCCATGTGCTTGAACGCCAAGACGTTCGCGCTTCTGTGAGATGAAAGACGTCCTTCTGCATATGTGGTTGCTCACACCGGTGCACTTGTTAGTGTATCCATTCAGTCCTGGGCTGCGGGGCATTCAGAAGTGGCTCTGTGGAGACGTCTGCATAGAGGCAGCTGTCAGAACACGCACACTCGATTGTTCACCAAAACATATGCAGACGCGTCCTTAGCCTGTAGATTTGGATGCACAGAGTTCCCTGTGTTCGCAAGAGACAAGGGAATCGCGTCTGTGCGCACAGAAGCAATAGCGGACCGTTTCCCTCGGAGTGAACGCGAAAGAGCCGTCTATATACTCGCAGACACGCGAACGTGCCTCAATGCGGTCACAGAGGCAGCAGCTTTTGCACAGATGCTCCTGGTGATTCTGGCACTTTCCAGGCACACTCCTGAAAGTCGCGCACACTGCTGTTCACTCGCTAAACGACCTCTTGGGAAACACGTCTCCGGTCGACGGACCGCTCAGATTGCTTCTCGTGTAACTGTGAACTGTGTCAGCGCAGGGAATCCGTCTCTGTTGAGCAGATGTCAATCCTGCCTCGCTTTTGCTTTGTTGCCTCTACCAAGATGATTTCCCGTTTCTCTCTTCACTGGAGCAGGCAGACACAGCCAACGCACATCAAGTGTCAAGAGACACGCTCTGCTGAGCTCAACGCTTGTGCAGATGCACATGTGCGACGAAGTCAACACACGTGCTTGTGGAGAGAAAGAAAGGGACTCCCAGGCGTGTGGAGCGACGGGGAGAAAGAGCGGGCGCTGAGGAACACAGTTTCAAACAGACTGTCTCCACACAAACAGGCACCTGTCTGCAGGTATCCTAGATCTTGATTCTTGAACTTGAGGAAACACGCGTCTGAGCAAAACTCCCAAACGCTTCCAGGAAAGACACAGGCTCTCCCACAAGCACACAAGTGTTTGCCCTCAGCTATAGATCAGGGACAAGCCTGTGAAGAGATGCCCTGCTATTCTTTCGCCTTATGGCATCATGTGTTTCGTTCCTCTTGGAGATCGATTGTTAAACGTCTTTCCTAGGGCGACTGTGAAGCATTTGCCAGCGGAGGAGAAGTAGCACGGAGCAGCATTCAGTACTGCCTACGAGTGTCTTTGCTACCCTACTAGCGGAGCTCCAAGAACAGGCACACATCTTCAGGTACCTTCCAAATGTGGATTCCCCTGCAGCCCCGTAGGCGGGCGTGCAGTACGCCAACCGTCAACGGACGTTTTTCCCCTCAAGCCTGTCAGGACGTTGCTCGTCCGTCTTTCCCTCAATAGATGGGAGTAGGCGCGCTTGCGGATGTGTGCGTGTGTGTGGCCACGCGTTTGCTTAGGCTTCAGTGTGTGAAAAGGTAGGTGCTTTTCTCTAGCTGCGTGTGCGTGCACGTGGTGCTGGGTGCACATCCCTGGGTGCTCGTGGAAAGGTTTCTGCATGGTTTTCGCTGAGGAATCGTGTGTGTGCACATGGACAAAGAGAAGGCGCAGCAACCAGGTTCCAGCGCCGAAGAAGGCAAAAGGCGAGGTTTCCGGCGCTATCTCCTTCTCTCCCCAGAGCTAGTCGCGCAAAGCAAGCCGCTAAGCCGGCGACCGGCAAGAGAGCTACAACGAAGCATGCCGAACGGAGAAAATAGCAGCAGCTCATCTGTTCACACCTTGTTTCTGCCATGTGCTTGAACGCCAAGACGTTCGCGCTTCTGTGAGATGAAAGACGTCCTTCTGCATATGTGGTTGCTCACACCGGTGCACTTGTTAGTGTATCCATTCAGTCCTGGGCTGCGGGGCATTCAGAAGTGGCTCTGTGGAGACGTCTGCATAGAGGCAGCTGTCAGAACACGCACACTCGATTGTTCACCAAAACATATGCAGACGCGTCCTTAGCCTGTAGATTTGGATGCACAGAGTTCCCTGTGTTCGCAAGAGACAAGGGAATCGCGTCTGTGCGCACAGAAGCAATAGCGGACCGTTTCCCTCGGAGTGAACGCGAAAGAGCCGTCTATATACTCGCAGACACGCGAACGTGCCTCAATGCGGTCACAGAGGCAGCAGCTTTTGCACAGATGCTCCTGGTGATTCTGGCACTTTCCAGGCACACTCCTGAAAGTCGCGCACACTGCTGTTCACTCGCTAAACGACCTCTTGGGAAACACGTCTCCGGTCGACGGACCGCTCAGATTGCTTCTCGTGTAACTGTGAACTGTGTCAGCGCAGGGAATCCGTCTCTGTTGAGCAGATGTCAATCCTGCCTCGCTTTTGCTTTGTTGCCTCTACCAAGATGATTTCCCGTTTCTCTCTTCACTGGAGCAGGCAGACACAGCCAACGCACATCAAGTGTCAAGAGACACGCTCTGCTGAGCTCAACGCTTGTGCAGATGCACATGTGCGACGAAGTCAACACACGTGCTTGTGGAGAGAAAGAAAGGGACTCCCAGGCGTGTGGAGCGACGGGGAGAAAGAGCGGGCGCTGAGGAACACAGTTTCAAACAGACTGTCTCCACACAAACAGGCACCTGTCTGCAGGTATCCTAGATCTTGATTCTTGAACTTGAGGAAACACGCGTCTGAGCAAAACTCCCAAACGCTTCCAGGAAAGACACAGGCTCTCCCACAAGCACACAAGTGTTTGCCCTCAGCTATAGATCAGGGACAAGCCTGTGAAGAGATGCCCTGCTATTCTTTCGCCTTATGGCATCATGTGTTTCGTTCCTCTTGGAGATCGATTGTTAAACGTCTTTCCTAGGGCGACTGTGAAGCATTTGCCAGCGGAGGAGAAGTAGCACGGAGCAGCATTCAGTACTGCCTACGAGTGTCTTTGCTACCCTACTAGCGGAGCTCCAAGAACAGGCACACATCTTCAGGTACCTTCCAAATGTGGATTCCCCTGCAGCCCCGTAGGCGGGCGTGCAGTACGCCAACCGTCAACGGACGTTTTTCCCCTCAAGCCTGTCAGGACGTTGCTCGTCCGTCTTTCCCTCAATAGATGGGAGTAGGCGCGCTTGCGGATGTGTGCGTGTGTGTGGCCACGCGTTTGCTTAGGCTTCAGTGTGTGAAAAGGTAGGTGCTTTTCTCTAGCTGCGTGTGCGTGCACGTGGTGCTGGGTGCACATCCCTGGGTGCTCGTGGAAAGGTTTCTGCATGGTTTTCGCTGAGGAATCGTGTGTGTGCACATGGACAAAGAGAAGGCGCAGCAACCAGGTTCCAGCGCCGAAGAAGGCAAAAGGCGAGGTTTCCGGCGCTATCTCCTTCTCTCCCCAGAGCTAGTCGCGCAAAGCAAGCCGCTAAGCCGGCGACCGGCAAGAGAGCTACAACGAAGCATGCCGAACGGAGAAAATAGCAGCAGCTCATCTGTTCACACCTTGTTTCTGCCATGTGCTTGAACGCCAAGACGTTCGCGCTTCTGTGAGATGAAAGACGTCCTTCTGCATATGTGGTTGCTCACACCGGTGCACTTGTTAGTGTATCCATTCAGTCCTGGGCTGCGGGGCATTCAGAAGTGGCTCTGTGGAGACGTCTGCATAGAGGCAGCTGTCAGAACACGCACACTCGATTGTTCACCAAAACATATGCAGACGCGTCCTTAGCCTGTAGATTTGGATGCACAGAGTTCCCTGTGTTCGCAAGAGACAAGGGAATCGCGTCTGTGCGCACAGAAGCAATAGCGGACCGTTTCCCTCGGAGTGAACGCGAAAGAGCCGTCTATATACTCGCAGACACGCGAACGTGCCTCAATGCGGTCACAGAGGCAGCAGCTTTTGCACAGATGCTCCTGGTGATTCTGGCACTTTCCAGGCACACTCCTGAAAGTCGCGCACACTGCTGTTCACTCGCTAAACGACCTCTTGGGAAACACGTCTCCGGTCGACGGACCGCTCAGATTGCTTCTCGTGTAACTGTGAACTGTGTCAGCGCAGGGAATCCGTCTCTGTTGAGCAGATGTCAATCCTGCCTCGCTTTTGCTTTGTTGCCTCTACCAAGATGATTTCCCGTTTCTCTCTTCACTGGAGCAGGCAGACACAGCCAACGCACATCAAGTGTCAAGAGACACGCTCTGCTGAGCTCAACGCTTGTGCAGATGCACATGTGCGACGAAGTCAACACACGTGCTTGTGGAGAGAAAGAAAGGGACTCCCAGGCGTGTGGAGCGACGGGGAGAAAGAGCGGGCGCTGAGGAACACAGTTTCAAACAGACTGTCTCCACACAAACAGGCACCTGTCTGCAGGTATCCTAGATCTTGATTCTTGAACTTGAGGAAACACGCGTCTGAGCAAAACTCCCAAACGCTTCCAGGAAAGACACAGGCTCTCCCACAAGCACACAAGTGTTTGCCCTCAGCTATAGATCAGGGACAAGCCTGTGAAGAGATGCCCTGCTATTCTTTCGCCTTATGGCATCATGTGTTTCGTTCCTCTTGGAGATCGATTGTTAAACGTCTTTCCTAGGGCGACTGTGAAGCATTTGCCAGCGGAGGAGAAGTAGCACGGAGCAGCATTCAGTACTGCCTACGAGTGTCTTTGCTACCCTACTAGCGGAGCTCCAAGAACAGGCACACATCTTCAGGTACCTTCCAAATGTGGATTCCCCTGCAGCCCCGTAGGCGGGCGTGCAGTACGCCAACCGTCAACGGACGTTTTTCCCCTCAAGCCTGTCAGGACGTTGCTCGTCCGTCTTTCCCTCAATAGATGGGAGTAGGCGCGCTTGCGGATGTGTGCGTGTGTGTGGCCACGCGTTTGCTTAGGCTTCAGTGTGTGAAAAGGTAGGTGCTTTTCTCTAGCTGCGTGTGCGTGCACGTGGTGCTGGGTGCACATCCCTGGGTGCTCGTGGAAAGGTTTCTGCATGGTTTTCGCTGAGGAATCGTGTGTGTGCACATGGACAAAGAGAAGGCGCAGCAACCAGGTTCCAGCGCCGAAGAAGGCAAAAGGCGAGGTTTCCGGCGCTATCTCCTTCTCTCCCCAGAGCTAGTCGCGCAAAGCAAGCCGCTAAGCCGGCGACCGGCAAGAGAGCTACAACGAAGCATGCCGAACGGAGAAAATAGCAGCAGCTCATCTGTTCACACCTTGTTTCTGCCATGTGCTTGAACGCCAAGACGTTCGCGCTTCTGTGAGATGAAAGACGTCCTTCTGCATATGTGGTTGCTCACACCGGTGCACTTGTTAGTGTATCCATTCAGTCCTGGGCTGCGGGGCATTCAGAAGTGGCTCTGTGGAGACGTCTGCATAGAGGCAGCTGTCAGAACACGCACACTCGATTGTTCACCAAAACATATGCAGACGCGTCCTTAGCCTGTAGATTTGGATGCACAGAGTTCCCTGTGTTCGCAAGAGACAAGGGAATCGCGTCTGTGCGCACAGAAGCAATAGCGGACCGTTTCCCTCGGAGTGAACGCGAAAGAGCCGTCTATATACTCGCAGACACGCGAACGTGCCTCAATGCGGTCACAGAGGCAGCAGCTTTTGCACAGATGCTCCTGGTGATTCTGGCACTTTCCAGGCACACTCCTGAAAGTCGCGCACACTGCTGTTCACTCGCTAAACGACCTCTTGGGAAACACGTCTCCGGTCGACGGACCGCTCAGATTGCTTCTCGTGTAACTGTGAACTGTGTCAGCGCAGGGAATCCGTCTCTGTTGAGCAGATGTCAATCCTGCCTCGCTTTTGCTTTGTTGCCTCTACCAAGATGATTTCCCGTTTCTCTCTTCACTGGAGCAGGCAGACACAGCCAACGCACATCAAGTGTCAAGAGACACGCTCTGCTGAGCTCAACGCTTGTGCAGATGCACATGTGCGACGAAGTCAACACACGTGCTTGTGGAGAGAAAGAAAGGGACTCCCAGGCGTGTGGAGCGACGGGGAGAAAGAGCGGGCGCTGAGGAACACAGTTTCAAACAGACTGTCTCCACACAAACAGGCACCTGTCTGCAGGTATCCTAGATCTTGATTCTTGAACTTGAGGAAACACGCGTCTGAGCAAAACTCCCAAACGCTTCCAGGAAAGACACAGGCTCTCCCACAAGCACACAAGTGTTTGCCCTCAGCTATAGATCAGGGACAAGCCTGTGAAGAGATGCCCTGCTATTCTTTCGCCTTATGGCATCATGTGTTTCGTTCCTCTTGGAGATCGATTGTTAAACGTCTTTCCTAGGGCGACTGTGAAGCATTTGCCAGCGGAGGAGAAGTAGCACGGAGCAGCATTCAGTACTGCCTACGAGTGTCTTTGCTACCCTACTAGCGGAGCTCCAAGAACAGGCACACATCTTCAGGTACCTTCCAAATGTGGATTCCCCTGCAGCCCCGTAGGCGGGCGTGCAGTACGCCAACCGTCAACGGACGTTTTTCCCCTCAAGCCTGTCAGGACGTTGCTCGTCCGTCTTTCCCTCAATAGATGGGAGTAGGCGCGCTTGCGGATGTGTGCGTGTGTGTGGCCACGCGTTTGCTTAGGCTTCAGTGTGTGAAAAGGTAGGTGCTTTTCTCTAGCTGCGTGTGCGTGCACGTGGTGCTGGGTGCACATCCCTGGGTGCTCGTGGAAAGGTTTCTGCATGGTTTTCGCTGAGGAATCGTGTGTGTGCACATGGACAAAGAGAAGGCGCAGCAACCAGGTTCCAGCGCCGAAGAAGGCAAAAGGCGAGGTTTCCGGCGCTATCTCCTTCTCTCCCCAGAGCTAGTCGCGCAAAGCAAGCCGCTAAGCCGGCGACCGGCAAGAGAGCTACAACGAAGCATGCCGAACGGAGAAAATAGCAGCAGCTCATCTGTTCACACCTTGTTTCTGCCATGTGCTTGAACGCCAAGACGTTCGCGCTTCTGTGAGATGAAAGACGTCCTTCTGCATATGTGGTTGCTCACACCGGTGCACTTGTTAGTGTATCCATTCAGTCCTGGGCTGCGGGGCATTCAGAAGTGGCTCTGTGGAGACGTCTGCATAGAGGCAGCTGTCAGAACACGCACACTCGATTGTTCACCAAAACATATGCAGACGCGTCCTTAGCCTGTAGATTTGGATGCACAGAGTTCCCTGTGTTCGCAAGAGACAAGGGAATCGCGTCTGTGCGCACAGAAGCAATAGCGGACCGTTTCCCTCGGAGTGAACGCGAAAGAGCCGTCTATATACTCGCAGACACGCGAACGTGCCTCAATGCGGTCACAGAGGCAGCAGCTTTTGCACAGATGCTCCTGGTGATTCTGGCACTTTCCAGGCACACTCCTGAAAGTCGCGCACACTGCTGTTCACTCGCTAAACGACCTCTTGGGAAACACGTCTCCGGTCGACGGACCGCTCAGATTGCTTCTCGTGTAACTGTGAACTGTGTCAGCGCAGGGAATCCGTCTCTGTTGAGCAGATGTCAATCCTGCCTCGCTTTTGCTTTGTTGCCTCTACCAAGATGATTTCCCGTTTCTCTCTTCACTGGAGCAGGCAGACACAGCCAACGCACATCAAGTGTCAAGAGACACGCTCTGCTGAGCTCAACGCTTGTGCAGATGCACATGTGCGACGAAGTCAACACACGTGCTTGTGGAGAGAAAGAAAGGGACTCCCAGGCGTGTGGAGCGACGGGGAGAAAGAGCGGGCGCTGAGGAACACAGTTTCAAACAGACTGTCTCCACACAAACAGGCACCTGTCTGCAGGTATCCTAGATCTTGATTCTTGAACTTGAGGAAACACGCGTCTGAGCAAAACTCCCAAACGCTTCCAGGAAAGACACAGGCTCTCCCACAAGCACACAAGTGTTTGCCCTCAGCTATAGATCAGGGACAAGCCTGTGAAGAGATGCCCTGCTATTCTTTCGCCTTATGGCATCATGTGTTTCGTTCCTCTTGGAGATCGATTGTTAAACGTCTTTCCTAGGGCGACTGTGAAGCATTTGCCAGCGGAGGAGAAGTAGCACGGAGCAGCATTCAGTACTGCCTACGAGTGTCTTTGCTACCCTACTAGCGGAGCTCCAAGAACAGGCACACATCTTCAGGTACCTTCCAAATGTGGATTCCCCTGCAGCCCCGTAGGCGGGCGTGCAGTACGCCAACCGTCAACGGACGTTTTTCCCCTCAAGCCTGTCAGGACGTTGCTCGTCCGTCTTTCCCTCAATAGATGGGAGTAGGCGCGCTTGCGGATGTGTGCGTGTGTGTGGCCACGCGTTTGCTTAGGCATCAGTGTGTGAAAAGGTAGGTGCTTTTCTCTAGCTGCGTGTGCGTGCACGTGGTGCTGGGTGCACATCCCTGGGTGCTCGTGGAAAGGTTTCTGCATGGTTTTCGCTGAGGAATCGTGTGTGTGCACATGGACAAAGAGAAGGCGCAGCAACCAGGTTCCAGCGCCGAAGAAGGCAAAAGGCGAGGTTTCCGGCGCTATCTCCTTCTCTCCCCAGAGCTAGTCGCGCAAAGCAAGCCGCTAAGCCGGCGACCGGCAAGAGAGCTACAACGAAGCATGCCGAACGGAGAAAATAGCAGCAGCTCATCTGTTCACACCTTGTTTCTGCCATGTGCTTGAACGCCAAGACGTTCGCGCTTCTGTGAGATGAAAGACGTCCTTCTGCATATGTGGTTGCTCACACCGGTGCACTTGTTAGTGTATCCATTCAGTCCTGGGCTGCGGGGCATTCAGAAGTGGCTCTGTGGAGACGTCTGCATAGAGGCAGCTGTCAGAACACGCACACTCGATTGTTCACCAAAACATATGCAGACGCGTCCTTAGCCTGTAGATTTGGATGCACAGAGTTCCCTGTGTTCGCAAGAGACAAGGGAATCGCGTCTGTGCGCACAGAAGCAATAGCGGACCGTTTCCCTCGGAGTGAACGCGAAAGAGCCGTCTATATACTCGCAGACACGCGAACGTGCCTCAATGCGGTCACAGAGGCAGCAGCTTTTGCACAGATGCTCCTGGTGATTCTGGCACTTTCCAGGCACACTCCTGAAAGTCGCGCACACTGCTGTTCACTCGCTAAACGACCTCTTGGGAAACACGTCTCCGGTCGACGGACCGCTCAGATTGCTTCTCGTGTAACTGTGAACTGTGTCAGCGCAGGGAATCCGTCTCTGTTGAGCAGATGTCAATCCTGCCTCGCTTTTGCTTTGTTGCCTCTACCAAGATGATTTCCCGTTTCTCTCTTCACTGGAGCACGCAGACACAGCCAACGCACATCAAGTGTCAAGAGACACGCTCTGCTGAGCTCAACGCTTGTGCAGATGCACATGTGCGACGAAGTCAACACACGTGCTTGTGGAGAGAAAGAAAGGGACTCCCAGGCGTGTGGAGCGACGGGGAGAAAGAGCGGGCGCTGAGGAACACAGTTTCAAACAGACTGTCTCCACACAAACAGGCACCTGTCTGCAGGTATCCTAGATCTTGATTCTTGAACTTGAGGAAACACGCGTCTGAGCAAAACTCCCAAACGCTTCCAGGAAAGACACAGGCTCTCCCACAAGCACACAAGTGTTTGCCCTCAGCTATAGATCAGGGACAAGCCTGTGAAGAGCAACCAAAGAGCTCGTCCGTCTTTCCCTCAATAGATGGGAGTAGGCGCGCTTGCGGATGTGTGCGTGTGTGTGGCCACGCGTTTGCTTAGGCATCAGTGTGTGAAAAGGTAGGTGCTTTTCTCTAGCTGCGTGTGCGTGCACGTGGTGCTGGGTGCACATCCCTGGGTGCTCGTGGAAAGGTTTCTGCATGGTTTTCGCTGAGGAATCGTGTGTGTGCACATGGACAAAGAGAAGGCGCAGCAACCAGGTTCCAGCGCCGAAGAAGGCAAAAGGCGAGGTTTCCGGCGCTATCTCCTTCTCTCCCCAGAGCTAGTCGCGCAAAGCAAGCCGCTAAGCCGGCGACCGGCAAGAGAGCTACAACGAAGCATGCCGAACGGAGAAAATAGCAGCAGCTCATCTGTTCACACCTTGTTTCTGCCATGTGCTTGAACGCCAAGACGTTCGCGCTTCTGTGAGATGAAAGACGTCCTTCTGCATATGTGGTTGCTCACACCGGTGCACTTGTTAGTGTATCCATTCAGTCCTGGGCTGCGGGGCATTCAGAAGTGGCTCTGTGGAGACGTCTGCATAGAGGCAGCTGTCAGAACACGCACACTCGATTGTTCACCAAAACATATGCAGACGCGTCCTTAGCCTGTAGATTTGGATGCACAGAGTTCCCTGTGTTCGCAAGAGACAAGGGAATCGCGTCTGTGCGCACAGAAGCAATAGCGGACCGTTTCCCTCGGAGTGAACGCGAAAGAGCCGTCTATATACTCGCAGACACGCGAACGTGCCTCAATGCGGTCACAGAGGCAGCAGCTTTTGCACAGATGCTCCTGGTGATTCTGGCACTTTCCAGGCACACTCCTGAAAGTCGCGCACACTGCTGTTCACTCGCTAAACGACCTCTTGGGAAACACGTCTCCGGTCGACGGACCGCTCAGATTGCTTCTCGTGTAACTGTGAACTGTGTCAGCGCAGGGAATCCGTCTCTGTTGAGCAGATGTCAATCCTGCCTCGCTTTTGCTTTGTTGCCTCTACCAAGATGATTTCCCATTTCTCTCTTCACTGGAGCAGGCAGACACAGCCAACGCACATCAAGTGTCAAGAGACACGCTCTGCTGAGCTCAACGCTTGTGCAGATGCACATGTGCGACGAAGTCAACACACGTGCTTGTGGAGAGAAAGAAAGGGACTCCCAGGCATGTGGAGCGACGGGGAGAAAGAGCGGGCGCTGAGGAACACAGTTTCAAACAGACTGTCTCCACACAAACAGGCACCTGTCTGCAGGTATCCTAGATCTTGATTCTTGAACTTGAGGAAACACGCGTCTGAGCAAAACTCCCAAACGCTTCCAGGAAAGACACAGGCTCTCCCACAAGCACACAAGTGTTTGCCCTCAGCTATAGATCAGGGACAAGCCTGTGAAGAGATGCCCTGCTATTCTTTCGCCTTATGGCATCATGTGTTTCGTTCCTCTTGGAGATCGATTGTTAAACGTCTTTCCTAGGGCGACTGTGAAGCATTTGCCAGCGGAGGAGAAGTAGCACGGAGCAGCATTCAGTACTGCCTACGAGTGTCTTTGCTACCCTACTAGCGGAGCTCCAAGAACAGGCACACATCTTCAGGTACCTTCCAAATGTGGATTCCCCTGCAGCCCCGTAGGCGGGCGTGCAGTACGCCAACCGTCAACGGACGTTTTTCCCCTCAAGCCTGTCAGGACGTTGCTCGTCCGTCTTTCCCTCAATAGATGGGAGTAGGCGCGCTTGCGGATGTGTGCGTGTGTGTGGCCACGCGTTTGCTTAGGCATCAGTGTGTGAAAAGGTAGGTGCTTTTCTCTAGCTGCGTGTGCGTGCACGTGGTGCTGGGTGCACATCCCTGGGTGCTCGTGGAAAGGTTTCTGCATGGTTTTCGCTGAGGAATCGTGTGTGTGCACATGGACAAAGAGAAGGCGCAGCAACCAGGTTCCAGCGCCGAAGAAGGCAAAAGGCGAGGTTTCCGGCGCTATCTCCTTCTCTCCCCAGAGCTAGTCGCGCAAAGCAAGCCGCTAAGCCGGCGACCGGCAAGAGAGCTACAACGAAGCATGCCGAACGGAGAAAATAGCAGCAGCTCATCTGTTCACACCTTGTTTCTGCCATGTGCTTGAACGCCAAGACGTTCGCGCTTCTGTGAGATGAAAGACGTCCTTCTGCATATGTGGTTGCTCACACCGGTGCACTTGTTAGTGTATCCATTCAGTCCTGGGCTGCGGGGCATTCAGAAGTGGCTCTGTGGAGACGTCTGCATAGAGGCAGCTGTCAGAACACGCACACTCGATTGTTCACCAAAACATATGCAGACGCGTCCTTAGCCTGTAGATTTGGATGCACAGAGTTCCCTGTGTTCGCAAGAGACAAGGGAATCGCGTCTGTGCGCACAGAAGCAATAGCGGACCGTTTCCCTCGGAGTGAACGCGAAAGAGCCGTCTATATACTCGCAGACACGCGAACGTGCCTCAATGCGGTCACAGAGGCAGCAGCTTTTGCACAGATGCACAGATGATTCTGGCACTTTCCAGGCACACTCCTGAAAGTCGCGCACACTGCTGTTCACTCGCTAAACGACCTCTTGGGAAACACGTCTCCGGTCGACGGACCGCTCAGATTGCTTCTCGTGTAACTGTGAACTGTGTCAGTGCAGGGAATCCGTCTCTGTTGAGCAGATGTCAATCCTGCCTCGCTTTTGCTTTGTTGCCTCTACCAAGATGATTTCCCGTTTCTCTCTTCACTGGAGCACGCAGACACAGCCAACGCACATCTAGTGTCAAGAGACACGCTCTGCTGAGCTCAACGCTTGTGCAGATGCACATGTGCGACGAAGTCAACACACGTGCTTGTGGAGAGAAAGAAAGGGACTCCCAGGCGTGTGGAGCGACGGGGAGAAAGAGCGGGCGCTGAGGAACACAGTTTCAAACAGACTGTCTCCACACAAACAGGCACCTGTCTGCAGGTATCCTAGATCTTGATTCTTGAACTTGAGGAAACACGCGTCTGAGCAAAACTCCCAAACGCTTCCAGGAAAGACACAGGCTCTCCCACAAGCACACAAGTGTTTGCCCTCAGCTATAGATCAGGGACAAGCCTGTGAAGAGCAACCAAAGAGCTCGTCCGTCTTTCCCTCAATAGATGGAGTAGGCGCGCTTGCGGATGTGTGCGTGTGTGTGGCCACGCGTTTGCTTAGGCATCAGTGTGTGAAAAGGTAGGTGCTTTTCTCTAGCTGCGTGTGCGTGCACGTGGTGCTGGGTGCACATCCCTGGGTGCTCGTGGAAAGGTTTCTGCATGGTTTTCGCTGAGGAATCGTGTGTGTGCACATGGACAAAGAGAAGGCGCAGCAACCAGGTTCCAGCGCCGAAGAAGGCAAAAGGCGAGGTTTCCGGCGCTATCTCCTTCTCTCCCCAGAGCTAGTCGCGCAAAGCAAGCCGCTAAGCCGGCGACCGGCAAGAGAGCTACAACGAAGCATGCCGAACGGAGAAAATAGCAGCAGCTCATCTGTTCACACCTTGTTTCTGCCATGTGCTTGAACGCCAAGACGTTCGCGCTTCTGTGAGATGAAAGACGTCCTTCTGCATATGTGGTTGCTCACACCGGTGCACTTGTTAGTGTATCCATTCAGTCCTGGGCTGCGGGGCATTCAGAAGTGGCTCTGTGGAGACGTCTGCATAGAGGCAGCTGTCAGAACACGCACACTCGATTGTTCACCAAAACATATGCAGACGCGTCCTTAGCCTGTAGATTTGGATGCACAGAGTTCCCTGTGTTCGCAAGAGACAAGGGAATCGCGTCTGTGCGCACAGAAGCAATAGCGGACCGTTTCCCTCGGAGTGAACGCGAAAGAGCCGTCTATATACTCGCAGACACGCGAACGTGCCTCAATGCGGTCACAGAGGCAGCAGCTTTTGCACAGATGCTCCTGGTGATTCTGGCACTTTCCAGGCACACTCCTGAAAGTCGCGCACACTGCTGTTCACTCGCTAAACGACCTCTTGGGAAACACGTCTCCGGTCGACGGACCGCTCAGATTGCTTCTCGTGTAACTGTGAACTGTGTCAGCGCAGGGAATCCGTCTCTGTTGAGCAGATGTCAATCCTGCCTCGCTTTTGCTTTGTTGCCTCTACCAAGATGATTTCCCGTTTCTCTCTTCACTGGAGCAGGCAGACACAGCCAACGCACATCAAGTGTCAAGAGACACGCTCTGCTGAGCTCAACGCTTGTGCAGATGCACATGTGCGACGAAGTCAACACACGTGCTTGTGGAGAGGAAGAAAGGGACTCCCAGGCGTGTGGAGCGACGGGGAGAAAGAGCGGGCGCTGAGGAACACAGTTTCAAACAGACTGTCTCCACACAAACAGGCACCTGTCTGCAGGTATCCTAGATCTTGATTCTTGAACTTGAGGAAACACGCGTCTGAGCAAAACTCCCAAACGCTTCCAGGAAAGACACAGGCTCTCCCACAAGCACACAAGTGTTTGCCCTCAGCTATAGATCAGGGACAAGCCTGTGAAGAGATGCCCTGCTATTCTTTCGCCTTATGGCATCATGTGTTTCGTTCCTCTTGGAGATCGATTGTTAAACGTCTTTCCTAGGGCGACTGTGAAGCATTTGCCAGCGGAGGAGAAGTAGCACGGAGCAGCATTCAGTACTGCCTACGAGTGTCTTTGCTACCCTACTAGCGGAGCTCCAAGAACAGGCACACATCTTCAGGTACCTTCCAAATGTGGATTCCCCTGCAGCCCCGTAGGCGGGCGTGCAGTACGCCAACCGTCAACGGACGTTTTTCCCCTCAAGCCTGTCAGGACGTTGCTCGTCCGTCTTTCCCTCAATAGATGGGAGTAGGCGCGCTTGCGGATGTGTGCGTGTGTGTGGCCACGCGTTTGCTTAGGCTTCAGTGTGTGAAAAGGTAGGTGCTTTTCTCTAGCTGCGTGTGCGTGCACGTGGTGCTGGGTGCACATCCCTGGGTGCTCGTGGAAAGGTTTCTGCATGGTTTTCGCTGAGGAATCGTGTGTGTGCACATGGACAAAGAGAAGGCGCAGCAACCAGGTTCCAGCGCCGAAGAAGGCAAAAGGCGAGGTTTCCGGCGCTATCTCCTTCTCTCCCCAGAGCTAGTCGCGCAAAGCAAGCCGCTAAGCCGGCGACCGGCAAGAGAGCTACAACGAAGCATGCCGAACGGAGAAAATAGCAGCAGCTCATCTGTTCACACCTTGTTTCTGCCATGTGCTTGAACGCCAAGACGTTCGCGCTTCTGTGAGATGAAAGACGTCCTTCTGCATATGTGGTTGCTCACACCGGTGCACTTGTTAGTGTATCCATTCAGTCCTGGGCTGCGGGGCATTCAGAAGTGGCTCTGTGGAGACGTCTGCATAGAGGCAGCTGTCAGAACACGCACACTCGATTGTTCACCAAAACATATGCAGACGCGTCCTTAGCCTGTAGATTTGGATGCACAGAGTTCCCTGTGTTCGCAAGAGACAAGGGAATCGCGTCTGTGCGCACAGAAGCAATAGCGGACCGTTTCCCTCGGAGTGAACGCGAAAGAGCCGTCTATATACTCGCAGACACGCGAACGTGCCTCAATGCGGTCACAGAGGCAGCAGCTTTTGCACAGATGCTCCTGGTGATTCTGGCACTTTCCAGGCACACTCCTGAAAGTCGCGCACACTGCTGTTCACTCGCTAAACGACCTCTTGGGAAACACGTCTCCGGTCGACGGACCGCTCAGATTGCTTCTCGTGTAACTGTGAACTGTGTCAGCGCAGGGAATCCGTCTCTGTTGAGCAGATGTCAATCCTGCCTCGCTTTTGCTTTGTTGCCTCTACCAAGATGATTTCCCGTTTCTCTCTTCACTGGAGCAGGCAGACACAGCCAACGCACATCTAGTGTCAAGCGACACGCTCTGCTGAGCTCAACGCTTGTGCAGATGCACATGTGCGACGAAGTCAACACACGTGCTTGTGGAGAGAAAGAAAGGGACTCCCAGGCGTGTGGAGCGACGGGGAGAAAGAGCGGGCGCTGAGGAACACAGTTTCAAACAGACTGTCTCCACACAAACAGGCACCTGTCTGCAGGTATCCTAGATCTTGATTCTTGAACTTGAGGAAACACGCGTCTGAGCAAAACTCCCAAACGCTTCCAGGAAAGACACAGGCTCTCCCACAAGCACACAAGTGTTTGCCCTCAGCTATAGATCAGGGACAAGCCTGTGAAGAGATGCCCTGCTATTCTTTCGCCTTATGGCATCATGTGTTTCGTTCCTCTTGGAGATCGATTGTTAAACGTCTTTCCTAGGGCGACTGTGAAGCATTTGCCAGCGGAGGAGAAGTAGCACGGAGCAGCATTCAGTACTGCCTACGAGTGTCTTTGCTACCCTACTAGCGGAGCTCCAAGAACAGGCACACATCTTCAGGTACCTTCCAAATGTGGATTCCCCTGCAGCCCCGTAGGCGGGCGTGCAGTACGCCAACCGTCAACGGACGTTTTTCCCCTCAAGCCTGTCAGGACGTTGCTCGTCCGTCTTTCCCTCAATAGATGGGAGTAGGCGCGCTTGCGGATGTGTGCGTGTGTGTGGCCACGCGTTTGCTTAGGCATCAGTGTGTGAAAAGGTAGGTGCTTTTCTCTAGCTGCGTGTGCGTGCACGTGGTGCTGGGTGCACATCCCTGGGTGCTCGTGGAAAGGTTTCTGCATGGTTTTCGCTGAGGAATCGTGTGTGTGCACATGGACAAAGAGAAGGCGCAGCAACCAGGTTCCAGCGCCGAAGAAGGCAAAAGGCGAGGTTTCCGGCGCTATCTCCTTCTCTCCCCAGAGCTAGTCGCGCAAAGCAAGCCGCTAAGCCGGCGACCGGCAAGAGAGCTACAACGAAGCATGCCGAACGGAGAAAATAGCAGCAGCTCATCTGTTCACACCTTGTTTCTGCCATGTGCTTGAACGCCAAGACGTTCGCGCTTCTGTGAGATGAAAGACGTCCTTCTGCATATGTGGTTGCTCACACCGGTGCACTTGTTAGTGTATCCATTCAGTCCTGGGCTGCGGGGCATTCAGAAGTGGCTCTGTGGAGACGTCTGCATAGAGGCAGCTGTCAGAACACGCACACTCGATTGTTCACCAAAACATATGCAGACGCGTCCTTAGCCTGTAGATTTGGATGCACAGAGTTCCCTGTGTTCGCAAGAGACAAGGGAATCGCGTCTGTGCGCACAGAAGCAATAGCGGACCGTTTCCCTCGGAGTGAACGCGAAAGAGCCGTCTATATACTCGCAGACACGCGAACGTGCCTCAATGCGGTCACAGAGGCAGCAGCTTTTGCACAGATGCTCCTGGTGATTCTGGCACTTTCCAGGCACACTCCTGAAAGTCGCGCACACTGCTGTTCACTCGCTAAACGACCTCTTGGGAAACACGTCTCCGGTCGACGGACCGCTCAGATTGCTTCTCGTGTAACTGTGAACTGTGTCAGCGCAGGGAATCCGTCTCTGTTGAGCAGATGTCAATCCTGCCTCGCTTTTGCTTTGTTGCCTCTACCAAGATGATTTCCCGTTTCTCTCTTCACTGGAGCACGCAGACACAGCCAACGCACATCTAGTGTCAAGAGACACGCTCTGCTGAGCTCAACGCTTGTGCAGATGCACATGTGCGACGAAGTCAACACACGTGCTTGTGGAGAGAAAGAAAGGGACTCCCAGGCGTGTGGAGCGACGGGGAGAAAGAGCGGGCGCTGAGGAACACAGTTTCAAACAGACTGTCTCCACACAAACAGGCACCTGTCTGCAGGTATCCTAGATCTTGATTCTTGAACTTGAGGAAACACGCGTCTGAGCAAAACTCCCAAACGCTTCCAGGAAAGACACAGGCTCTCCCACAAGCACACAAGTGTTTGCCCTCAGCTATAGATCAGGGACAAGCCTGTGAAGAGCAACCAAAGAGCTCGTCCGTCTTTCCCTCAATAGATGGAGTAGGCGCGCTTGCGGATGTGTGCGTGTGTGTGGCCACGCGTTTGCTTAGGCATCAGTGTGTGAAAAGGTAGGTGCTTTTCTCTAGCTGCGTGTGCGTGCACGTGGTGCTGGGTGCACATCCCTGGGTGCTCGTGGAAAGGTTTCTGCATGGTTTTCGCTGAGGAATCGTGTGTGTGCACATGGACAAAGAGAAGGCGCAGCAACCAGGTTCCAGCGCCGAAGAAGGCAAAAGGCGAGGTTTCCGGCGCTATCTCCTTCTCTCCCCAGAGCTAGTCGCGCAAAGCAAGCCGCTAAGCCGGCGACCGGCAAGAGAGCTACAACGAAGCATGCCGAACGGAGAAAATAGCAGCAGCTCATCTGTTCACACCTTGTTTCTGCCATGTGCTTGAACGCCAAGACGTTCGCGCTTCTGTGAGATGAAAGACGTCCTTCTGCATATGTGGTTGCTCACACCGGTGCACTTGTTAGTGTATCCATTCAGTCCTGGGCTGCGGGGCATTCAGAAGTGGCTCTGTGGAGACGTCTGCATAGAGGCAGCTGTCAGAACACGCACACTCGATTGTTCACCAAAACATATGCAGACGCGTCCTTAGCCTGTAGATTTGGATGCACAGAGTTCCCTGTGTTCGCAAGAGACAAGGGAATCGCGTCTGTGCGCACAGAAGCAATAGCGGACCGTTTCCCTCGGAGTGAACGCGAAAGAGCCGTCTATATACTCGCAGACACGCGAACGTGCCTCAATGCGGTCACAGAGGCAGCAGCTTTTGCACAGATGCTCCTGGTGATTCTGGCACTTTCCAGGCACACTCCTGAAAGTCGCGCACACTGCTGTTCACTCGCTAAACGACCTCTTGGGAAACACGTCTCCGGTCGACGGACCGCTCAGATTGCTTCTCGTGTAACTGTGAACTGTGTCAGCGCAGGGAATCCGTCTCTGTTGAGCAGATGTCAATCCTGCCTCGCTTTTGCTTTGTTGCCTCTACCAAGATGATTTCCCGTTTCTCTCTTCACTGGAGCAGGCAGACACAGCCAACGCACATCTAGTGTCAAGAGACACGCTCTGCTGAGCTCAACGCTTGTGCAGATGCACATGTGCGACGAAGTCAACACACGTGCTTGTGGAGAGAAAGAAAGGGACTCCCAGGCGTGTGGAGCGACGGGGAGAAAGAGCGGGCGCTGAGGAACACAGTTTCAAACAGACTGTCTCCACACAAACAGGCACCTGTCTGCAGGTATCCTAGATCTTGATTCTTGAACTTGAGGAAACACGCGTCTGAGCAAAACTCCCAAACGCTTCCAGGAAAGACACAGGCTCTCCCACAAGCACACAAGTGTTTGCCCTCAGCTATAGATCAGGGACAAGCCTGTGAAGAGCAACCAAAGAGCTCGTCCGTCTTTCCCTCAATAGATGGGAGTAGGCACGCTTGCGGATGTGTGCGTGTGTGTGGCCACGCGTTTGCTTAGGCATCAGTGTGTGAAAAGGTAGGTGCTTTTCTCTAGCTGCGTGTGCGTGCACGTGGTGCTGGGTGCACATCCCTGGGTGCTCGTGGAAAGGTTTCTGCATGGTTTTCGCTGAGGAATCGTGTGTGTGCACATGGACAAAGAGAAGGCGCAGCAACCAGGTTCCAGCGCCGAAGAAGGCAAAAGGCGAGGTTTCCGGCGCTATCTCCTTCTCTCCCCAGAGCTAGTCGCGCAAAGCAAGCCGCTAAGCCGGCGACCGGCAAGAGAGCTACAACGAAGCATGCCGAACGGAGAAAATAGCAGCAGCTCATCTGTTCACACCTTGTTTCTGCCATGTGCTTGAACGCCAAGACGTTCGCGCTTCTGTGAGATGAAAGACGTCCTTCTGCATATGTGGTTGCTCACACCGGTGCACTTGTTAGTGTATCCATTCAGTCCTGGGCTGCGGGGCATTCAGAAGTGGCTCTGTGGAGACGTCTGCATAGAGGCAGCTGTCAGAACACGCACACTCGATTGTTCACCAAAACATATGCAGACGCGTCCTTAGCCTGTAGATTTGGATGCACAGAGTTCCCTGTGTTCGCAAGAGACAAGGGAATCGCGTCTGTGCGCACAGAAGCAATAGCGGACCGTTTCCCTCGGAGTGAACGCGAAAGAGCCGTCTATATACTCGCAGACACGCGAACGTGCCTCAATGCGGTCACAGAGGCAGCAGCTTTTGCACAGATGCTCCTGGTGATTCTGGCACTTTCCAGGCACACTCCTGAAAGTCGCGCACACTGCTGTTCACTCGCTAAACGACCTCTTGGGAAACACGTCTCCGGTCGACGGACCGCTCAGATTGCTTCTCGTGTAACTGTGAACTGTGTCAGCGCAGGGAATCCGTCTCTGTTGAGCAGATGTCAATCCTGCCTCGCTTTTGCTTTGTTGCCTCTACCAAGATGATTTCCCGTTTCTCTCTTCACTGGAGCAGGCAGACACAGCCAACGCACATCTAGTGTCAAGAGACACGCTCTGCTGAGCTCAACGCTTGTGCAGATGCACATGTGCGACGAAGTCAACACACGTGCTTGTGGAGAGAAAGAAAGGGACTCCCAGGCGTGTGGAGCGACGGGGAGAAAGAGCGGGCGCTGAGGAACACAGTTTCAAACAGACTGTCTCCACACAAACAGGCACCTGTCTGCAGGTATCCTAGATCTTGATTCTTGAACTTGAGGAAACACGCGTCTGAGCAAAACTCCCAAACGCTTCCAGGAAAGACACAGGCTCTCCCACAAGCACACAAGTGTTTGCCCTCAGCTATAGATCAGGGACAAGCCTGTGAAGAGCAACCAAAGAGCTCGTCCGTCTTTCCCTCAATAGATGGGAGTAGGCGCGCTTGCGGATGTGTGCGTGTGTGTGGCCACGCGTTTGCTTAGGCATCAGTGTGTGAAAAGGTAGGTGCTTTTCTCTAGCTGCGTGTGCGTGCACGTGGTGCTGGGTGCACATCCCTGGGTGCTCGTGGAAAGGTTTCTGCATGGTTTTCGCTGAGGAATCGTGTGTGTGCACATGGACAAAGAGAAGGCGCAGCAACCAGGTTCCAGCGCCGAAGAAGGCAAAAGGCGAGGTTTCCGGCGCTATCTCCTTCTCTCCCCAGAGCTAGTCGCGCAAAGCAAGCCGCTAAGCCGGCGACCGGCAAGAGAGCTACAACGAAGCATGCCGAACGGAGAAAATAGCAGCAGCTCATCTGTTCACACCTTGTTTCTGCCATGTGCTTGAACGCCAAGACGTTCGCGCTTCTGTGAGATGAAAGACGTCCTTCTGCATATGTGGTTGCTCACACCGGTGCACTTGTTAGTGTATCCATTCAGTCCTGGGCTGCGGGGCATTCAGAAGTGGCTCTGTGGAGACGTCTGCATAGAGGCAGCTGTCAGAACACGCACACTCGATTGTTCACCAAAACATATGCAGACGCGTCCTTAGCCTGTAGATTTGGATGCACAGAGTTCCCTGTGTTCGCAAGAGACAAGGGAATCGCGTCTGTGCGCACAGAAGCAATAGCGGACCGTTTCCCTCGGAGTGAACGCGAAAGAGCCGTCTATATACTCGCAGACACGCGAACGTGCCTCAATGCGGTCACAGAGGCAGCAGCTTTTGCACAGATGCTCCTGGTGATTCTGGCACTTTCCAGGCACACTCCTGAAAGTCGCGCACACTGCTGTTCACTCGCTAAACGACCTCTTGGGAAACACGTCTCCGGTCGACGGACCGCTCAGATTGCTTCTCGTGTAACTGTGAACTGTGTCAGCGCAGGGAATCCGTCTCTGTTGAGCAGATGTCAATCCTGCCTCGCTTTTGCTTTGTTGCCTCTACCAAGATGATTTCCCGTTTCTCTCTTCACTGGAGCAGGCAGACACAGCCAACGCACATCAAGTGTCAAGAGACACGCTCTGCTGAGCTCAACGCTTGTGCAGATGCACATGTGCGACGAAGTCAACACACGTGCTTGTGGAGAGAAAGAAAGGGACTCCCAGGCGTGTGGAGCGACGGGGAGAAAGAGCGGGCGCTGAGGAACACAGTTTCAAACAGACTGTCTCCACACAAACAGGCACCTGTCTGCAGGTATCCTAGATCTTGATTCTTGAACTTGAGGAAACACGCGTCTGAGCAAAACTCCCAAACGCTTCCAGGAAAGACACAGGCTCTCCCACAAGCACACAAGTGTTTGCCCTCAGCTATAGATCAGGGACAAGCCTGTGAAGAGCAACCAAAGAGCTCGTCCGTCTTTCCCTCAATAGATGGGAGTAGGCGCGCTTGCGGATGTGTGCGTGTGTGTGGCCACGCGTTTGCTTAGGCATCAGTGTGTGAAAAGGTAGGTGCTTTTCTCTAGCTGCGTGTGCGTGCACGTGGTGCTGGGTGCACATCCCTGGGTGCTCGTGGAAAGGTTTCTGCATGGTTTTCGCTGAGGAATCGTGTGTGTGCACATGGACAAAGAGAAGGCGCAGCAACCAGGTTCCAGCGCCGAAGAAGGCAAAAGGCGAGGTTTCCGGTGCTATCTCCTTCTCTCCCCAGAGCTAGTCGCGCAAAGCAAGCCGCTAAGCCGGCGACCGGCAAGAGAGCTACAACGAAGCATGCCGAACGGAGAAAATAGCAGCAGCTCATCTGTTCACACCTTGTTTCTGCCATGTGCTTGAACGCCAAGACGTTCGCGCTTCTGTGAGATGAAAGACGTCCTTCTGCATATGTGGTTGCTCACACCGGTGCACTTGTTAGTGTATCCATTCAGTCCTGGGCTGCGGGGCATTCAGAAGTGGCTCTGTGGAGACGTCTGCATAGAGGCAGCTGTCAGAACACGCACACTCGATTGTTCACCAAAACATATGCAGACGCGTCCTTAGCCTGTAGATTTGGATGCACAGAGTTCCCTGTGTTCGCAAGAGACAAGGGAATCGCGTCTGTGCGCACAGAAGCAATAGCGGACCGTTTCCCTCGGAGTGAACGCGAAAGAGCCGTCTATATACTCGCAGACACGCGAACGTGCCTCAATGCGGTCACAGAGGCAGCAGCTTTTGCACAGATGCTCCTGGTGATTCTGGCACTTTCCAGGCACACTCCTGAAAGTCGCGCACACTGCTGTTCACTCGCTAAACGACCTCTTGGGAAACACGTCTCCGGTCGACGGACCGCTCAGATTGCTTCTCGTGTAACTGTGAACTGTGTCAGCGCAGGGAATCCGTCTCTGTTGAGCAGATGTCAATCCTGCCTCGCTTTTGCTTTGTTGCCTCTACCAAGATGATTTCCCGTTTCTCTCTTCACTGGAGCACGCAGACACAGCCAACGCACATCTAGTGTCAAGAGACACGCTCTGCTGAGCTCAACGCTTGTGCAGATGCACATGTGCGACGAAGTCAACACACGTGCTTGTGGAGAGAAAGAAAGGGACTCCCAGGCGTGTGGAGCGACGGGGAGAAAGAGCGGGCGCTGAGGAACACAGTTTCAAACAGACTGTCTCCACACAAACAGGCACCTGTCTGCAGGTATCCTAGATCTTGATTCTTGAACTTGAGGAAACACGCGTCTGAGCAAAACTCCCAAACGCTTCCAGGAAAGACACAGGCTCTCCCACAAGCACACAAGTGTTTGCCCTCAGCTATAGATCAGGGACAAGCCTGTGAAGAGATGCCCTGCTATTCTTTCGCCTTATGGCATCATGTGTTTCGTTCCTCTTGGAGATCGATTGTTAAACGTCTTTCCTCGGGCGACTGTGAAGCATTTGCCAGCGGAGGAGAAGTAGCACGGAGCAGCATTCAGTACTGCCTACGAGTGTCTTTGCTACCCTACTAGCGGAGCTCCAAGAACAGGCACACATCTTCAGGTACCTTCCAAATGTGGATTCCCCTGCAGCCCCGTAGGCGGGCGTGCAGTACGCCAACCGTCAACGGACGTTTTTCCCCTCAAGCCTGTCAGGACGTTGCTCGTCCGTCTTTCCCTCAATAGATGGGAGTAGGCGCGCTTGCGGATGTGTGCGTGTGTGTGGCCACGCGTTTGCTTAGGCATCAGTGTGTGAAAAGGTAGGTGCTTTTCTCTAGCTGCGTGTGCGTGCACGTGGTGCTGGGTGCACATCCCTGGGTGCTCGTGGAAAGGTTTCTGCATGGTTTTCGCTGAGGAATCGTGTGTGTGCACATGGACAAAGAGAAGGCGCAGCAACCAGGTTCCAGCGCCGAAGAAGGCAAAAGGCGAGGTTTCCGGCGCTATCTCCTTCTCTCCCCAGAGCTAGTCGCGCAAAGCAAGCCGCTAAGCCGGCGACCGGCAAGAGAGCTACAACGAAGCATGCCGAACGGAGAAAATAGCAGCAGCTCATCTGTTCACACCTTGTTTCTGCCATGTGCTTGAACGCCAAGACGTTCGCGCTTCTGTGAGATGAAAGACGTCCTTCTGCATATGTGGTTGCTCACACCGGTGCACTTGTTAGTGTATCCATTCAGTCCTGGGCTGCGGGGCATTCAGAAGTGGCTCTGTGGAGACGTCTGCATAGAGGCAGCTGTCAGAACACGCACACTCGATTGTTCACCAAAACATATGCAGACGCGTCCTTAGCCTGTAGATTTGGATGCACAGAGTTCCCTGTGTTCGCAAGAGACAAGGGAATCGCGTCTGTGCGCACAGAAGCAATAGCGGACCGTTTCCCTCGGAGTGAACGCGAAAGAGCCGTCTATATACTCGCAGACACGCGAACGTGCCTCAATGCGGTCACAGAGGCAGCAGCTTTTGCACAGATGCTCCTGGTGATTCTGGCACTTTCCAGGCACACTCCTGAAAGTCGCGCACACTGCTGTTCACTCGCTAAACGACCTCTTGGGAAACACGTCTCCGGTCGACGGACCGCTCAGATTGCTTCTCGTGTAACTGTGAACTGTGTCAGCGCAGGGAATCCGTCTCTGTTGAGCAGATGTCAATCCTGCCTCGCTTTTGCTTTGTTGCCTCTACCAAGATGATTTCCCGTTTCTCTCTTCACTGGAGCAGGCAGACACAGCCAACGCACATCAAGTGTCAAGAGACACGCTCTGCTGAGCTCAACGCTTGTGCAGATGCACATGTGCGACGAAGTCAACACACGTGCTTGTGGAGAGAAAGAAAGGGACTCCCAGGCGTGTGGAGCGACGGGGAGAAAGAGCGGGCGCTGAGGAACACAGTTTCAAACAGACTGTCTCCACACAAACAGGCACCTGTCTGCAGGTATCCTAGATCTTGATTCTTGAACTTGAGGAAACACGCGTCTGAGCAAAACTCCCAAACGCTTCCAGGAAAGACACAGGCTCTCCCACAAGCACACAAGTGTTTGCCCTCAGCTATAGATCAGGGACAAGCCTGTGAAGAGATGCCCTGCTATTCTTTCGCCTTATGGCATCATGTGTTTCGTTCCTCTTGGAGATCGATTGTTAAACGTCTTTCCTAGGGCGACTGTGAAGCATTTGCCAGCGGAGGAGAAGTAGCACGGAGCAGCATTCAGTACTGCCTACGAGTGTCTTTGCTACCCTACTAGCGGAGCTCCAAGAACAGGCACACATCTTCAGGTACCTTCCAAATGTGGATTCCCCTGCAGCCCCGTAGGCGGGCGTGCAGTACGCCAACCGTCAACGGACGTTTTTCCCCTCAAGCCTGTCAGGACGTTGCTCGTCCGTCTTTCCCTCAATAGATGGGAGTAGGCGCGCTTGCGGATGTGTGCGTGTGTGTGGCCACGCGTTTGCTTAGGCATCAGTGTGTGAAAAGGTAGGTGCTTTTCTCTAGCTGCGTGTGCGTGCACGTGGTGCTGGGTGCACATCCCTGGGTGCTCGTGGAAAGGTTTCTGCATGGTTTTCGCTGAGGAATCGTGTGTGTGCACATGGACAAAGAGAAGGCGCAGCAACCAGGTTCCAGCGCCGAAGAAGGCAAAAGGCGAGGTTTCCGGCGCTATCTCCTTCTCTCCCCAGAGCTAGTCGCGCAAAGCAAGCCGCTAAGCCGGCGACCGGCAAGAGAGCTACAACGAAGCATGCCGAACGGAGAAAATAGCAGCAGCTCATCTGTTCACACCTTGTTTCTGCCATGTGCTTGAACGCCAAGACGTTCGCGCTTCTGTGAGATGAAAGACGTCCTTCTGCATATGTGGTTGCTCACACCGGTGCACTTGTTAGTGTATCCATTCAGTCCTGGGCTGCGGGGCATTCAGAAGTGGCTCTGTGGAGACGTCTGCATAGAGGCAGCTGTCAGAACACGCACACTCGATTGTTCACCAAAACATATGCAGACGCGTCCTTAGCCTGTAGATTTGGATGCACAGAGTTCCCTGTGTTCGCAAGAGACAAGGGAATCGCGTCTGTACGCACAGAAGCAATAGCGGACCGTTTCCCTCGGAGTGAACGCGAAAGAGCCGTCTATATACTCGCAGACACGCGAACGTGCCTCAATGCGGTCACAGAGGCAGCAGCTTTTGCCAGATGCTCCTGGTGATTCTGGCACTTTCCAGGCACACTCCTGAAAGTCGCGCACACTGCTGTTCACTCGCTAAACGACCTCTTGGGAAACACGTCTCCGGTCGACGGACCGCTCAGATTGCTTCTCGTGTAACTGTGAACTGTGTCAGCGCAGGGAATCCGTCTCTGTTGAGCAGATGTCAATCCTGCCTCGCTTTTGCTTTGTTGCCTCTACCAAGATGATTTCCCGTTTCTCTCTTCACTGGAGCAGGCAGACACAGCCAACGCACATCTAGTGTCAAGAGACACGCTCTGCTGAGCTCAACGCTTGTGCAGATGCACATGTGCGACGAAGTCAACACACGTGCTTGTGGAGAGAAAGAAAGGGACTCCCAGGCGTGTGGAGCGACGGGGAGAAAGAGCGGGCGCTGAGGAACACAGTTTCAAACAGACTGTCTCCACACAAACAGGCACCTGTCTGCAGGTATCCTAGATCTTGATTCTTGAACTTGAGGAAACACGCGTCTGAGCAAAACTCCCAAACGCTTCCAGGAAAGACACAGGCTCTCCCACAAGCACACAAGTGTTTGCCCTCAGCTATAGATCAGGGACAAGCCTGTGAAGAGATGCCCTGCTATTCTTTCGCCTTATGGCATCATGTGTTTCGTTCCTCTTGGAGATCGATTGTTAAACGTCTTTCCTCGGGCGACTGTGAAGCATTTGCCAGCGGAGGAGAAGTAGCACGGAGCAGCATTCAGTACTGCCTACGAGTGTCTTTGCTACCCTACTAGCGGAGCTCCAAGAACAGGCACACATCTTCAGGTACCTTCCAAATGTGGATTCCCCTGCAGCCCCGTAGGCGGGCGTGCAGTACGCCAACCGTCAACGGACGTTTTTCCCCTCAAGCCTGTCAGGACGTTGCTCGTCCGTCTTTCCCTCAATAGATGGGAGTAGGCGCGCTTGCGGATGTGTGCGTGTGTGTGGCCACGCGTTTGCTTAGGCATCAGTGTGTGAAAAGGTAGGTGCTTTTCTCTAGCTGCGTGTGCGTGCACGTGGTGCTGGGTGCACATCCCTGGGTGCTCGTGGAAAGGTTTCTGCATGGTTTTCGCTGAGGAATCGTGTGTGTGCACATGGACAAAGAGAAGGCGCAGCAACCAGGTTCCAGCGCCGAAGAAGGCAAAAGGCGAGGTTTCCGGCGCTATCTCCTTCTCTCCCCAGAGCTAGTCGCGCAAAGCAAGCCGCTAAGCCGGCGACCGGCAAGAGAGCTACAACGAAGCATGCCGAACGGAGAAAATAGCAGCAGCTCATCTGTTCACACCTTGTTTCTGCCATGTGCTTGAACGCCAAGACGTTCGCGCTTCTGTGAGATGAAAGACGTCCTTCTGCATATGTGGTTGCTCACACCGGTGCACTTGTTAGTGTATCCATTCAGTCCTGGGCTGCGGGGCATTCAGAAGTGGCTCTGTGGAGACGTCTGCATAGAGGCAGCTGTCAGAACACGCACACTCGATTGTTCACCAAAACATAGGCAGACGCGTCCTTAGCCTGTAGATTTGGATGCACAGAGTTCCCTGTGTTCGCAAGAGACAAGGGAATCGCGTCTGTACGCACAGAAGCAATAGCGGACCGTTTCCCTCGGAGTGAACGCGAAAGAGCCGTCTATATACTCGCAGACACGGGAACGTGCCTCAATGCGGTCACAGAGGCAGCAGCTTTTGCCAGATGCTCCTGGTGATTCTGGCACTTTCCAGGCACACTCCTGAAAGTCGCGCACACTGCTGTTCACTCGCTAAACGACCTCTTGGGAAACACGTCTCCGGTCGACGGACCGCTCAGATTGCTTCTCGTGTAACTGTGAACTGTGTCAGCGCAGGGAATCCGTCTCTGTTGAGCAGATGTCAATCCTGCCTCGCTTTTGCTTTGTTGCCTCTACCAAGATGATTTCCCGTTTCTCTCTTCACTGGAGCAGGCAGACACAGCCAACGCACATCAAGTGTCAAGAGACACGCTCTGCTGAGCTCAACGCTTGTGCAGATGCACATGTGCGACGAAGTCAACACACGTGCTTGTGGAGAGAAAGAAAGGGACTCCCAGGCGTGTGGAGCGACGGGGAGAAAGAGCGGGCGCTGAGGAACACAGTTTCAAACAGACTGTCTCCACACAAACAGGCACCTGTCTGCAGGTATCCTAGATCTTGATTCTTGAACTTGAGGAAACACGCGTCTGAGCAAAACTCCCAAACGCTTCCAGGAAAGACACAGGCTCTCCCACAAGCACACAAGTGTTTGCCCTCAGCTATAGATCAGGGACAAGCCTGTGAAGAGATGCCCTGCTATTCTTTCGCCTTATGGCATCATGTGTTTCGTTCCTCTTGGAGATCGATTGTTAAACGTCTTTCCTCGGGCGACTGTGAAGCATTTGCCAGCGGAGGAGAAGTAGCACGGAGCAGCATTCAGTACTGCCTACGAGTGTCTTTGCTACCCTACTAGCGGAGCTCCAAGAACAGGCACACATCTTCAGGTACCTTCCAAATGTGGATTCCCCTGCAGCCCCGTAGGCGGGCGTGCAGTACGCCAACCGTCAACGGACGTTTTTCCCCTCAAGCCTGTCAGGACGTTGCTCGTCCGTCTTTCCCTCAATAGATGGGAGTAGGCGCGCTTGCGGATGTGTGCGTGTGTGTGGCCACGCGTTTGCTTAGGCATCAGTGTGTGAAAAGGTAGGTGCTTTTCTCTAGCTGCGTGTGCGTGCACGTGGTGCTGGGTGCACATCCCTGGGTGCTCGTGGAAAGGTTTCTGCATGGTTTTCGCTGAGGAATCGTGTGTGTGCACATGGACAAAGAGAAGGCGCAGCAACCAGGTTCCAGCGCCGAAGAAGGCAAAAGGCGAGGTTTCCGGCGCTATCTCCTTCTCTCCCCAGAGCTAGTCGCGCAAAGCAAGCCGCTAAGCCGGCGACCGGCAAGAGAGCTACAACGAAGCATGCCGAACGGAGAAAATAGCAGCAGCTCATCTGTTCACACCTTGTTTCTGCCATGTGCTTGAACGCCAAGACGTTCGCGCTTCTGTGAGATGAAAGACGTCCTTCTGCATATGTGGTTGCTCACACCGGTGCACTTGTTAGTGTATCCATTCAGTCCTGGGCTGCGGGGCATTCAGAAGTGGCTCTGTGGAGACGTCTGCATAGAGGCAGCTGTCAGAACACGCACACTCGATTGTTCACCAAAACATAGGCAGACGCGTCCTTAGCCTGTAGATTTGGATGCACAGAGTTCCCTGTGTTCGCAAGAGACAAGGGAATCGCGTCTGTACGCACAGAAGCAATAGCGGACCGTTTCCCTCGGAGTGAACGCGAAAGAGCCGTCTATATACTCGCAGACACGGGAACGTGCCTCAATGCGGTCACAGAGGCAGCAGCTTTTGCCAGATGCTCCTGGTGATTCTGGCACTTTCCAGGCACACTCCTGAAAGTCGCGCACACTGCTGTTCACTCGCTAAACGACCTCTTGGGAAACACGTCTCCGGTCGACGGACCGCTCAGATTGCTTCTCGTGTAACTGTGAACTGTGTCAGCGCAGGGAATCCGTCTCTGTTGAGCAGATGTCGATCCTGCCTCGCTTTTGCTTTGTTGCCTCTACCAAGATGATTTCCCGTTTCTCTCTTCACTGGAGCAGGCAGACACAGCCAACGCACATCAAGTGTCAAGAGACACGCTCTGCTGAGCTCAACGCTTGTGCAGATGCACATGTGCGACGAAGTCAACACACGTGCTTGTGGAGAGAAAGAAAGGGACTCCCAGGCGTGTGGAGCGACGGGGAGAAAGAGCGGGCGCTGAGGAACACAGTTTCAAACAGACTGTCTCCACACAAACAGGCACCTGTCTGCAGGTATCCTAGATCTTGATTCTTGAACTTGAGGAAACACGCGTCTGAGCAAAACTCCCAAACGCTTCCAGGAAAGACACAGGCTCTCCCACAAGCACACAAGTGTTTGCCCTCAGCTATAGATCAGGGACAAGCCTGTGAAGAGATGCCCTGCTATTCTTTCGCCTTATGGCATCATGTGTTTCGTTCCTCTTGGAGATCGATTGTTAAACGTCTTTCCTCGGGCGACTGTGAAGCATTTGCCAGCGGAGGAGAAGTAGCACGGAGCAGCATTCAGTACTGCCTACGAGTGTCTTTGCTACCCTACTAGCGGAGCTCCAAGAACAGGCACACATCTTCAGGTACCTTCCAAATGTGGATTCCCCTGCAGCCCCGTAGGCGGGCGTGCAGTACGCCAACCGTCAACGGACGTTTTTCCCCTCAAGCCTGTCAGGACGTTGCTCGTCCGTCTTTCCCTCAATAGATGGGAGTAGGCGCGCTTGCGGATGTGTGCGTGTGTGTGGCCACGCGTTTGCTTAGGCATCAGTGTGTGAAAAGGTAGGTGCTTTTCTCTAGCTGCGTGTGCGTGCACGTGGTGCTGGGTGCACATCCCTGGGTGCTCGTGGAAAGGTTTCTGCATGGTTTTCGCTGAGGAATCGTGTGTGTGCACATGGACAAAGAGAAGGCGCAGCAACCAGGTTCCAGCGCCGAAGAAGGCAAAAGGCGAGGTTTCCGGCGCTATCTCCTTCTCTCCCCAGAGCTAGTCGCGCAAAGCAAGCCGCTAAGCCGGCGACCGGCAAGAGAGCTACAACGAAGCATGCCGAACGGAGAAAATAGCAGCAGCTCATCTGTTCACACCTTGTTTCTGCCATGTGCTTGAACGCCAAGACGTTCGCGCTTCTGTGAGATGAAAGACGTCCTTCTGCATATGTGGTTGCTCACACCGGTGCACTTGTTAGTGTATCCATTCAGTCCTGGGCTGCGGGGCATTCAGAAGTGGCTCTGTGGAGACGTCTGCATAGAGGCAGCTGTCAGAACACGCACACTCGATTGTTCACCAAAACATAGGCAGACGCGTCCTTAGCCTGTAGATTTGGATGCACAGAGTTCCCTGTGTTCGCAAGAGACAAGGGAATCGCGTCTGTGCGCACAGAAGCAATAGCGGACCGTTTCCCTCGGAGTGAACGCGAAAGAGCCGTCTATATACTCGCAGACACGCGAACGTGCCTCAATGCGGTCACAGAGGCAGCAGCTTTTGCACAGATGCTCCTGGTGATTCTGGCACTTTCCAGGCACACTCCTGAAAGTCGCGCACACTGCTGTTCACTCGCTAAACGACCTCTTGGGAAACACGTCTCCGGTCGACGGACCGCTCAGATTGCTTCTCGTGTAACTGTGAACTGTGTCAGCGCAGGGAATCCGTCTCTGTTGAGCAGATGTCAATCCTGCCTCGCTTTTGCTTTGTTGCCTCTACCAAGATGATTTCCCGTTTCTCTCTTCACTGGAGCACGCAGACACAGTCAACGCACATCTAGTGTCAAGAGACACGCTCTGCTGAGCTCAACGCTTGTGCAGATGCACATGTGCGACGAAGTCAACACACGTGCTTGTGGAGAGAAAGAAAGGGACTCCCAGGCGTGTGGAGCGACGGGGAGAAAGAGCGGGCGCTGAGGAACACAGTTTCAAACAGACTGTCTCCACACAAACAGGCACCTGTCTGCAGGTATCCTAGATCTTGATTCTTGAACTTGAGGAAACACGCGTCTGAGCAAAACTCCCAAACGCTTCCAGGAAAGACACAGGCTCTCCCACAAGCACACAAGTGTTTGCCCTCAGCTATAGATCAGGGACAAGCCTGTGAAGAGATGCCCTGCTATTCTTTCGCCTTATGGCATCATGTGTTTCGTTCCTCTTGGAGATCGATTGTTAAACGTCTTTCCTCGGGCGACTGTGAAGCATTTGCCAGCGGAGGAGAAGTAGCACGGAGCAGCATTCAGTACTGCCTACGAGTGTCTTTGCTACCCTACTAGCGGAGCTCCAAGAACAGGCACACATCTTCAGGTACCTTCCAAATGTGGATTCCCCTGCAGCCCCGTAGGCGGGCGTGCAGTACGCCAACCGTCAACGGACGTTTTTCCCCTCAAGCCTGTCAGGACGTTGCTCGTCCGTCTTTCCCTCAATAGATGGGAGTAGGCGCGCTTGCGGATGTGTGCGTGTGTGTGGCCACGCGTTTGCTTAGGCATCAGTGTGTGAAAAGGTAGGTGCTTTTCTCTAGCTGCGTGTGCGTGCACGTGGTGCTGGGTGCACATCCCTGGGTGCTCGTGGAAAGGTTTCTGCATGGTTTTCGCTGAGGAATCGTGTGTGTGCACATGGACAAAGAGAAGGCGCAGCAACCAGGTTCCAGCGCCGAAGAAGGCAAAAGGCGAGGTTTCCGGCGCTATCTCCTTCTCTCCCCAGAGCTAGTCGCGCAAAGCAAGCCGCTAAGCCGGCGACCGGCAAGAGAGCTACAACGAAGCATGCCGAACGGAGAAAATAGCAGCAGCTCATCTGTTCACACCTTGTTTCTGCCATGTGCTTGAACGCCAAGACGTTCGCGCTTCTGTGAGATGAAAGACGTCCTTCTGCATATGTGGTTGCTCACACCGGTGCACTTGTTAGTGTATCCATTCAGTCCTGGGCTGCGGGGCATTCAGAAGTGGCTCTGTGGAGACGTCTGCATAGAGGCAGCTGTCAGAACACGCACACTCGATTGTTCACCAAAACATATGCAGACGCGTCCTTAGCCTGTAGATTTGGATGCACAGAGTTCCCTGTGTTCGCAAGAGACAAGGGAATCGCGTCTGTGCGCACAGAAGCAATAGCGGACCGTTTCCCTCGGAGTGAACGCGAAAGAGCCGTCTATATACTCGCAGACACGCGAACGTGCCTCAATGCGGTCACAGAGGCAGCAGCTTTTGCACAGATGCTCCTGGTGATTCTGGCACTTTCCAGGCACACTCCTGAAAGTCGCGCACACTGCTGTTCACTCGCTAAACGACCTCTTGGGAAACACGTCTCCGGTCGACGGACCGCTCAGATTGCTTCTCGTGTAACTGTGAACTGTGTCAGCGCAGGGAATCCGTCTCTGTTGAGCAGATGTCAATCCTGCCTCGCTTTTGCTTTGTTGCCTCTACCAAGATGATTTCCCGTTTCTCTCTTCACTGGAGCAGGCAGACACAGCCAACGCACATCAAGTGTCAAGAGACACGCTCTGCTGAGCTCAACGCTTGTGCAGATGCACATGTGCGACGAAGTCAACACACGTGCTTGTGGAGAGAAAGAAAGGGACTCCCAGGCGTGTGGAGCGACGGGGAGAAAGAGCGGGCGCTGAGGAACACAGTTTCAAACAGACTGTCTCCACACAAACAGGCACCTGTCTGCAGGTATCCTAGATCTTGATTCTTGAACTTGAGGAAACACGCGTCTGAGCAAAACTCCCAAACGCTTCCAGGAAAGACACAGGCTCTCCCACAAGCACACAAGTGTTTGCCCTCAGCTATAGATCAGGGACAAGCCTGTGAAGAGCAACCAAAGAGCTCGTCCGTCTTTCTCTCAATAGATGGGAGTAGGCGCGCTTGCGGATGTGTGCGTGTGTGTGGCCACGCGTTTGCTTAGGCATCAGTGTGTGAAAAGGTAGGTGCTTTTCTCTAGCTGCGTGTGCGTGCACGTGGTGCTGGGTGCACATCCCTGGGTGCTCGTGGAAAGGTTTCTGCATGGTTTTCGCTGAGGAATCGTGTGTGTGCACATGGACAAAGAGAAGGCGCAGCAACCAGGTTCCAGCGCCGAAGAAGGCAAAAGGCGAGGTTTCCGGCGCTATCTCCTTCTCTCCCCAGAGCTAGTCGCGCAAAGCAAGCCGCTAAGCCGGCGACCGGCAAGAGAGCTACAACGAAGCATGCCGAACGGAGAAAATAGCAGCAGCTCATCTGTTCACACCTTGTTTCTGCCATGTGCTTGAACGCCAAGACGTTCGCGCTTCTGTGAGATGAAAGACGTCCTTCTGCATATGTGGTTGCTCACACCGGTGCACTTGTTAGTGTATCCATTCAGTCCTGGGCTGCGGGGCATTCAGAAGTGGCTCTGTGGAGACGTCTGCATAGAGGCAGCTGTCAGAACACGCACACTCGATTGTTCACCAAAACATATGCAGACGCGTCCTTAGCCTGTAGATTTGGATGCACAGAGTTCCCTGTGTTCGCAAGAGACAAGGGAATCGCGTCTGTGCGCACAGAAGCAATAGCGGACCGTTTCCCTCGGAGTGAACGCGAAAGAGCCGTCTATATACTCGCAGACACGCGAACGTGCCTCAATGCGGTCACAGAGGCAGCAGCTTTTGCACAGATGCTCCTGGTGATTCTGGCACTTTCCAGGCACACTCCTGAAAGTCGCGCACACTGCTGTTCACTCGCTAAACGACCTCTTGGGAAACACGTCTCCGGTCGACGGACCGCTCAGATTGCTTCTCGTGTAACTGTGAACTGTGTCAGCGCAGGGAATCCGTCTCTGTTGAGCAGATGTCAATCCTGCCTCGCTTTTGCTTTGTTGCCTCTACCAAGATGATTTCCCGTTTCTCTCTTCACTGGAGCAGGCAGACACAGCCAACGCACATCAAGTGTCAAGAGACACGCTCTGCTGAGCTCAACGCTTGTGCAGATGCACATGTGCGACGAAGTCAACACACGTGCTTGTGGAGAGAAAGAAAGGGACTCCCAGGCGTGTGGAGCGACGGGGAGAAAGAGCGGGCGCTGAGGAACACAGTTTCAAACAGACTGTCTCCACACAAACAGGCACCTGTCTGCAGGTATCCTAGATCTTGATTCTTGAACTTGAGGAAACACGCGTCTGAGCAAAACTCCCAAACGCTTCCAGGAAAGACACAGGCTCTCCCACAAGCACACAAGTGTTTGCCCTCAGCTATAGATCAGGGACAAGCCTGTGAAGAGCAACCAAAGAGCTCGTCCGTCTTTCCCTCAATAGATGGAGTAGGCGCGCTTGCGGATGTGTGCGTGTGTGTGGCCACGCGTTTGCTTAGGCATCAGTGTGTGAAAAGGTAGGTGCTTTTCTCTAGCTGCGTGTGCGTGCACGTGGTGCTGGGTGCACATCCCTGGGTGCTCGTGGAAAGGTTTCTGCATGGTTTTCGCTGAGGAATCGTGTGTGTGCACATGGACAAAGAGAAGGCGCAGCAACCAGGTTCCAGCGCCGAAGAAGGCAAAAGGCGAGGTTTCCGGTGCTATCTCCTTCTCTCCCCAGAGCTAGTCGCGCAAAGCAAGCCGCTAAGCCGGCGACCGGCAAGAGAGCTACAACGAAGCATGCCGAACGGAGAAAATAGCAGCAGCTCATCTGTTCACACCTTGTTTCTGCCATGTGCTTGAACGCCAAGACGTTCGCGCTTCTGTGAGATGAAAGACGTCCTTCTGCATATGTGGTTGCTCACACCGGTGCACTTGTTAGTGTATCCATTCAGTCCTGGGCTGCGGGGCATTCAGAAGTGGCTCTGTGGAGACGTCTGCATAGAGGCAGCTGTCAGAACACGCACACTCGATTGTTCACCAAAACATATGCAGACGCGTCCTTAGCCTGTAGATTTGGATGCACAGAGTTCCCTGTGTTCGCAAGAGACAAGGGAATCGCGTCTGTGCGCACAGAAGCAATAGCGGACCGTTTCCCTCGGAGTGAACGCGAAAGAGCCGTCTATATACTCGCAGACACGCGAACGTGCCTCAATGCGGTCACAGAGGCAGCAGCTTTTGCACAGATGCTCCTGGTGATTCTGGCACTTTCCAGGCACACTCCTGAAAGTCGCGCACACTGCTGTTCACTCGCTAAACGACCTCTTGGGAAACACGTCTCCGGTCGACGGACCGCTCAGATTGCTTCTCGTGTAACTGTGAACTGTGTCAGCGCAGGGAATCCGTCTCTGTTGAGCAGATGTCAATCCTGCCTTGCTTTTGCTTTGTTGCCTCTACCAAGATGATTTCCCGTTTCTCTCTTCACTGGAGCACGCAGACACAGCCAACGCACATCTAGTGTCAAGAGACACGCTCTGCTGAGCTCAACGCTTGTGCAGATGCACATGTGCGACGAAGTCAACACACGTGCTTGTGGAGAGAAAGAAAGGGACTCCCAGGCGTGTGGAGCGACGGGGAGAAAGAGCGGGCGCTGAGGAACACAGTTTCAAACAGACTGTCTCCACACAAACAGGCACCTGTCTGCAGGTATCCTAGATCTTGATTCTTGAACTTGAGGAAACACGCGTCTGAGCAAAACTCCCAAACGCTTCCAGGAAAGACACAGGCTCTCCCACAAGCACACAAGTGTTTGCCCTCAGCTATAGATCAGGGACAAGCCTGTGAAGAGATGCCCTGCTATACTTTCGCCTTATGGCATCATGTGTTTCGTTCCTCTTGGAGATCGATTGTTAAACGTCTTTCCTCGGGCGACTGTGAAGCATTTGCCAGCGGAGGAGAAGTAGCACGGAGCAGCATTCAGTACTGCCTACGAGTGTCTTTGCTACCCTACTAGCGGAGCTCCAAGAACAGGCACACATCTTCAGGTACCTTCCAAATGTGGATTCCCCTGCAGCCCCGTAGGCGGGCGTGCAGTACGCCAACCGTCAACGGACGTTTTTCCCCTCAAGCCTGTCAGGACGTTGCTCGTCCGTCTTTCCCTCAATAGATGGGAGTAGGCGCGCTTGCGGATGTGTGCGTGTGTGTGGCCACGCGTTTGCTTAGGCATCAGTGTGTGAAAAGGTAGGTGCTTTTCTCTAGCTGCGTGTGCGTGCACGTGGTGCTGGGTGCACATCCCTGGGTGCTCGTGGAAAGGTTTCTGCATGGTTTTCGCTGAGGAATCGTGTGTGTGCACATGGACAAAGAGAAGGCGCAGCAACCAGGTTCCAGCGCCGAAGAAGGCAAAAGGCGAGGTTTCCGGCGCTATCTCCTTCTCTCCCCAGAGCTAGTCGCGCAAAGCAAGCCGCTAAGCCGGCGACCGGCAAGAGAGCTACAACGAAGCATGCCGAACGGAGAAAATAGCAGCAGCTCATCTGTTCACACCTTGTTTCTGCCATGTGCTTGAACGCCAAGACGTTCGCGCTTCTGTGAGATGAAAGACGTCCTTCTGCATATGTGGTTGCTCACACCGGTGCACTTGTTAGTGTATCCATTCAGTCCTGGGCTGCGGGGCATTCAGAAGTGGCTCTGTGGAGACGTCTGCATAGAGGCAGCTGTCAGAACACGCACACTCGATTGTTCACCAAAACATATGCAGACGCGTCCTTAGCCTGTAGATTTGGATGCACAGAGTTCCCTGTGTTCGCAAGAGACAAGGGAATCGCGTCTGTGCGCACAGAAGCAATAGCGGACCGTTTCCCTCGGAGTGAACGCGAAAGAGCCGTCTATATACTCGCAGACACGCGAACGTGCCTCAATGCGGTCACAGAGGCAGCAGCTTTTGCACAGATGCTCCTGGTGATTCTGGCACTTTCCAGGCACACTCCTGAAAGTCGCGCACACTGCTGTTCACTCGCTAAACGACCTCTTGGGAAACACGTCTCCGGTCGACGGACCGCTCAGATTGCTTCTCGTGTAACTGTGAACTGTGTCAGCGCAGGGAATCCGTCTCTGTTGAGCAGATGTCAATCCTGCCTCGCTTTTGCTTTGTTGCCTCTACCAAGATGATTTCCCGTTTCTCTCTTCACTGGAGCAGGCAGACACAGCCAACGCACATCAAGTGTCAAGAGACACGCTCTGCTGAGCTCAACGCTTGTGCAGATGCACATGTGCGACGAAGTCAACACACGTGCTTGTGGAGAGAAAGAAAGGGACTCCCAGGCGTGTGGAGCGACGGGGAGAAAGAGCGGGCGCTGAGGAACACAGTTTCAAACAGACTGTCTCCACACAAACAGGCACCTGTCTGCAGGTATCCTAGATCTTGATTCTTGAACTTGAGGAAACACGCGTCTGAGCAAAACTCCCAAACGCTTCCAGGAAAGACACAGGCTCTCCCACAAGCACACAAGTGTTTGCCCTCAGCTATAGATCAGGGACAAGCCTGTGAAGAGATGCCCTGCTATTCTTTCGCCTTATGGCATCATGTGTTTCGTTCCTCTTGGAGATCGATTGTTAAACGTCTTTCCTAGGGCGACTGTGAAGCATTTGCCAGCGGAGGAGAAGTAGCACGGAGCAGCATTCAGTACTGCCTACGAGTGTCTTTGCTACCCTACTAGCGGAGCTCCAAGAACAGGCACACATCTTCAGGTACCTTCCAAATGTGGATTCCCCTGCAGCCCCGTAGGCGGGCGTGCAGTACGCCAACCGTCAACGGACGTTTTTCCCCTCAAGCCTGTCAGGACGTTGCTCGTCCGTCTTTCCCTCAATAGATGGGAGTAGGCGCGCTTGCGGATGTGTGCGTGTGTGTGGCCACGCGTTTGCTTAGGCATCAGTGTGTGAAAAGGTAGGTGCTTTTCTCTAGCTGCGTGTGCGTGCACGTGGTGCTGGGTGCACATCCCTGGGTGCTCGTGGAAAGGTTTCTGCATGGTTTTCGCTGAGGAATCGTGTGTGTGCACATGGACAAAGAGAAGGCGCAGCAACCAGGTTCCAGCGCCGAAGAAGGCAAAAGGCGAGGTTTCCGGCGCTATCTCCTTCTCTCCCCAGAGCTAGTCGCGCAAAGCAAGCCGCTAAGCCGGCGACCGGCAAGAGAGCTACAACGAAGCATGCCGAACGGAGAAAATAGCAGCAGCTCATCTGTTCACACCTTGTTTCTGCCATGTGCTTGAACGCCAAGACGTTCGCGCTTCTGTGAGATGAAAGACGTCCTTCTGCATATGTGGTTGCTCACACCGGTGCACTTGTTAGTGTATCCATTCAGTCCTGGGCTGCGGGGCATTCAGAAGTGGCTCTGTGGAGACGTCTGCATAGAGGCAGCTGTCAGAACACGCACACTCGATTGTTCACCAAAACATATGCAGACGCGTCCTTAGCCTGTAGATTTGGATGCACAGAGTTCCCTGTGTTCGCAAGAGACAAGGGAATCGCGTCTGTACGCACAGAAGCAATAGCGGACCGTTTCCCTCGGAGTGAACGCGAAAGAGCCGTCTATATACTCGCAGACACGCGAACGTGCCTCAATGCGGTCACAGAGGCAGCAGCTTTTGCCAGATGCTCCTGGTGATTCTGGCACTTTCCAGGCACACTCCTGAAAGTCGCGCACACTGCTGTTCACTCGCTAAACGACCTCTTGGGAAACACGTCTCCGGTCGACGGACCGCTCAGATTGCTTCTCGTGTAACTGTGAACTGTGTCAGCGCAGGGAATCCGTCTCTGTTGAGCAGATGTCAATCCTGCCTCGCTTTTGCTTTGTTGCCTCTACCAAGATGATTTCCCGTTTCTCTCTTCACTGGAGCAGGCAGACACAGCCAACGCACATCTAGTGTCAAGAGACACGCTCTGCTGAGCTCAACGCTTGTGCAGATGCACATGTGCGACGAAGTCAACACACGTGCTTGTGGAGAGAAAGAAAGGGACTCCCAGGCGTGTGGAGCGACGGGGAGAAAGAGCGGGCGCTGAGGAACACAGTTTCAAACAGACTGTCTCCACACAAACAGGCACCTGTCTGCAGGTATCCTAGATCTTGATTCTTGAACTTGAGGAAACACGCGTCTGAGCAAAACTCCCAAACGCTTCCAGGAAAGACACAGGCTCTCCCACAAGCACACAAGTGTTTGCCCTCAGCTATAGATCAGGGACAAGCCTGTGAAGAGATGCCCTGCTATTCTTTCGCCTTATGGCATCATGTGTTTCGTTCCTCTTGGAGATCGATTGTTAAACGTCTTTCCTCGGGCGACTGTGAAGCATTTGCCAGCGGAGGAGAAGTAGCACGGAGCAGCATTCAGTACTGCCTACGAGTGTCTTTGCTACCCTACTAGCGGAGCTCCAAGAACAGGCACACATCTTCAGGTACCTTCCAAATGTGGATTCCCCTGCAGCCCCGTAGGCGGGCGTGCAGTACGCCAACCGTCAACGGACGTTTTTCCCCTCAAGCCTGTCAGGACGTTGCTCGTCCGTCTTTCCCTCAATAGATGGGAGTAGGCGCGCTTGCGGATGTGTGCGTGTGTGTGGCCACGCGTTTGCTTAGGCATCAGTGTGTGAAAAGGTAGGTGCTTTTCTCTAGCTGCGTGTGCGTGCACGTGGTGCTGGGTGCACATCCCTGGGTGCTCGTGGAAAGGTTTCTGCATGGTTTTCGCTGAGGAATCGTGTGTGTGCACATGGACAAAGAGAAGGCGCAGCAACCAGGTTCCAGCGCCGAAGAAGGCAAAAGGCGAGGTTTCCGGCGCTATCTCCTTCTCTCCCCAGAGCTAGTCGCGCAAAGCAAGCCGCTAAGCCGGCGACCGGCAAGAGAGCTACAACGAAGCATGCCGAACGGAGAAAATAGCAGCAGCTCATCTGTTCACACCTTGTTTCTGCCATGTGCTTGAACGCCAAGACGTTCGCGCTTCTGTGAGATGAAAGACGTCCTTCTGCATATGTGGTTGCTCACACCGGTGCACTTGTTAGTGTATCCATTCAGTCCTGGGCTGCGGGGCATTCAGAAGTGGCTCTGTGGAGACGTCTGCATAGAGGCAGCTGTCAGAACACGCACACTCGATTGTTCACCAAAACATAGGCAGACGCGTCCTTAGCCTGTAGATTTGGATGCACAGAGTTCCCTGTGTTCGCAAGAGACAAGGGAATCGCGTCTGTGCGCACAGAAGCAATAGCGGACCGTTTCCCTCGGAGTGAACGCGAAAGAGCCGTCTATATACTCGCAGACACGCGAACGTGCCTCAATGCGGTCACAGAGGCAGCAGCTTTTGCACAGATGCTCCTGGTGATTCTGGCACTTTCCAGGCACACTCCTGAAAGTCGCGCACACTGCTGTTCACTCGCTAAACGACCTCTTGGGAAACACGTCTCCGGTCGACGGACCGCTCAGATTGCTTCTCGTGTAACTGTGAACTGTGTCAGCGCAGGGAATCCGTCTCTGTTGAGCAGATGTCAATCCTGCCTCGCTTTTGCTTTGTTGCCTCTACCAAGATGATTTCCCGTTTCTCTCTTCACTGGAGCAGGCAGACACAGCCAACGCACATCAAGTGTCAAGAGACACGCTCTGCTGAGCTCAACGCTTGTGCAGATGCACATGTGCGACGAAGTCAACACACGTGCTTGTGGAGAGAAAGAAAGGGACTCCCAGGCGTGTGGAGCGACGGGGAGAAAGAGCGGGCGCTGAGGAACACAGTTTCAAACAGACTGTCTCCACACAAACAGGCACCTGTCTGCAGGTATCCTAGATCTTGATTCTTGAACTTGAGGAAACACGCGTCTGAGCAAAACTCCCAAACGCTTCCAGGAAAGACACAGGCTCTCCCACAAGCACACAAGTGTTTGCCCTCAGCTATAGATCAGGGACAAGCCTGTGAAGAGCAACCAAAGAGCTCGTCCGTCTTTCTCTCAATAGATGGGAGTAGGCGCGCTTGCGGATGTGTGCGTGTGTGTGGCCACGCGTTTGCTTAGGCATCAGTGTGTGAAAAGGTAGGTGCTTTTCTCTAGCTGCGTGTGCGTGCACGTGGTGCTGGGTGCACATCCCTGGGTGCTCGTGGAAAGGTTTCTGCATGGTTTTCGCTGAGGAATCGTGTGTGTGCACATGGACAAAGAGAAGGCGCAGCAACCAGGTTCCAGCGCCGAAGAAGGCAAAAGGCGAGGTTTCCGGCGCTATCTCCTTCTCTCCCCAGAGCTAGTCGCGCAAAGCAAGCCGCTAAGCCGGCGACCGGCAAGAGAGCTACAACGAAGCATGCCGAACGGAGAAAATAGCAGCAGCTCATCTGTTCACACCTTGTTTCTGCCATGTGCTTGAACGCCAAGACGTTCGCGCTTCTGTGAGATGAAAGACGTCCTTCTGCATATGTGGTTGCTCACACCGGTGCACTTGTTAGTGTATCCATTCAGTCCTGGGCTGCGGGGCATTCAGAAGTGGCTCTGTGGAGACGTCTGCATAGAGGCAGCTGTCAGAACACGCACACTCGATTGTTCACCAAAACATATGCAGACGCGTCCTTAGCCTGTAGATTTGGATGCACAGAGTTCCCTGTGTTCGCAAGAGACAAGGGAATCGCGTCTGTGCGCACAGAAGCAATAGCGGACCGTTTCCCTCGGAGTGAACGCGAAAGAGCCGTCTATATACTCGCAGACACGCGAACGTGCCTCAATGCGGTCACAGAGGCAGCAGCTTTTGCACAGATGCTCCTGGTGATTCTGGCACTTTCCAGGCACACTCCTGAAAGTCGCGCACACTGCTGTTCACTCGCTAAACGACCTCTTGGGAAACACGTCTCCGGTCGACGGACCGCTCAGATTGCTTCTCGTGTAACTGTGAACTGTGTCAGCGCAGGGAATCCGTCTCTGTTGAGCAGATGTCAATCCTGCCTCGCTTTTGCTTTGTTGCCTCTACCAAGATGATTTCCCGTTTCTCTCTTCACTGGAGCAGGCAGACACAGCCAACGCACATCAAGTGTCAAGAGACACGCTCTGCTGAGCTCAACGCTTGTGCAGATGCACATGTGCGACGAAGTCAACACACGTGCTTGTGGAGAGAAAGAAAGGGACTCCCAGGCGTGTGGAGCGACGGGGAGAAAGAGCGGGCGCTGAGGAACACAGTTTCAAACAGACTGTCTCCACACAAACAGGCACCTGTCTGCAGGTATCCTAGATCTTGATTCTTGAACTTGAGGAAACACGCGTCTGAGCAAAACTCCCAAACGCTTCCAGGAAAGACACAGGCTCTCCCACAAGCACACAAGTGTTTGCCCTCAGCTATAGATCAGGGACAAGCCTGTGAAGAGCAACCAAAGAGCTCGTCCGTCTTTCCCTCAATAGATGGGAGTAGGCGCGCTTGCGGATGTGTGCGTGTGTGTGGCCACGCGTTTGCTTAGGCATCAGTGTGTGAAAAGGTAGGTGCTTTTCTCTAGTGGCGTGTGCGTGCACGTGGTGCTGGGTGCACATCCCTGGGTGCTCGTGGAAAGGTTTCTGCATGGTTTTCGCTGAGGAATCGTGTGTGTGCACATGGACAAAGAGAAGGCGCAGCAACCAGGTTCCAGCGCCGAAGAAGGCAAAAGGCGAGGTTTCCGGCGCTATCTCCTTCTCTCCCCAGAGCTAGTCGCGCAAAGCAAGCCGCTAAGCCGGCGACCGGCAAGAGAGCTACAACGAAGCATGCCGAACGGAGAAAATAGCAGCAGCTCATCTGTTCACACCTTGTTTCTGCCATGTGCTTGAACGCCAAGACGTTCGCGCTTCTGTGAGATGAAAGACGTCCTTCTGCATATGTGGTTGCTCACACCGGTGCACTTGTTAGTGTATCCATTCAGTCCTGGGCTGCGGGGCATTCAGAAGTGGCTCTGTGGAGACGTCTGCATAGAGGCAGCTGTCAGAACACGCACACTCGATTGTTCACCAAAACATATGCAGACGCGTCCTTAGCCTGTAGATTTGGATGCACAGAGTTCCCTGTGTTCGCAAGAGACAAGGGAATCGCGTCTGTGCGCACAGAAGCAATAGCGGACCGTTTCCCTCGGAGTGAACGCGAAAGAGCCGTCTATATACTCGCAGACACGCGAACGTGCCTCAATGCGGTCACAGAGGCAGCAGCTTTTGCACAGATGCTCCTGGTGATTCTGGCACTTTCCAGGCACACTCCTGAAAGTCGCGCACACTGCTGTTCACTCGCTAAACGACCTCTTGGGAAACACGTCTCCGGTCGACGGACCGCTCAGATTGCTTCTCGTGTAACTGTGAACTGTGTCAGCGCAGGGAATCCGTCTCTGTTGAGCAGATGTCAATCCTGCCTCGCTTTTGCTTTGTTGCCTCTACCAAGATGATTTCCCGTTTCTCTCTTCACTGGAGCAGGCAGACACAGCCAACGCACATCTAGTGTCAAGAGACACGCTCTGCTGAGCTCAACGCTTGTGCAGATGCACATGTGCGACGAAGTCAACACACGTGCTTGTGGAGAGAAAGAAAGGGACTCCCAGGCGTGTGGAGCGACGGGGAGAAAGAGCGGGCGCTGAGGAACACAGTTTCAAACAGACTGTCTCCACACAAACAGGCACCTGTCTGCAGGTATCCTACATCTTGATTCTTGAACTTGAGGAAACACGCGCCTGAGCAAAACTCCCAAACGCTTCCAGGAAAGACACAGGCTCTCCCACAAGCACACAAGTGTTTGCCCTCAGCTATAGATCAGGGACAAGCCTGTGAAGAGATGCCCTGCTATTCTTTCGCCTTATGGCATCATGTGTTTCGTTCCTCTTGGAGATCGATTCTTAAACGTCTTTCCTAGGGCGACTGTGAAGCATTTGCCAGCGGAGGAGAAGTAGCACGGAGCAGCATTCAGTACTGCCTACGAGTGTCTTTGCTACCCTACTAGCGGAGCTCCAAGAACAGGCACACATCTTCAGGTACCTTCCAAATGTGGATTCCCCTGCAGCCCCGTAGGCGGGCGTGCAGTACGCCAACCGTCAACGGACGTTTTTCCCCTCAAGCCTGTCAGGACGTTGCTCGTCCGTCTTTCCCTCAATAGATGGGAGTAGGCGCGCTTGCGGATGTGTGCGTGTGTGTGGCCACGCGTTTGCTTAGGCATCAGTGTGTGAAAAGGTAGGTGCTTTTCTCTAGCTGCGTGTGCGTGCACGTGGTGCTGGGTGCACATCCCTGGGTGCTCGTGGAAAGGTTTCTGCATGGTTTTCGCTGAGGAATCGTGTGTGTGCACATGGACAAAGAGAAGGCGCAGCAACCAGGTTCCAGCGCCGAAGAAGGCAAAAGGCGAGGTTTCCGGCGCTATCTCCTTCTCTCCCCAGAGCTAGTCGCGCAAAGCAAGCCGCTAAGCCGGCGACCGGCAAGAGAGCTACAACGAAGCATGCCGAACGGAGAAAATAGCAGCAGCTCATCTGTTCACACCTTGTTTCTGCCATGTGCTTGAACGCCAAGACGTTCGCGCTTCTGTGAGATGAAAGACGTCCTTCTGCATATGTGGTTGCTCACACCGGTGCACTTGTTAGTGTATCCATTCAGTCCTGGGCTGCGGGGCATTCAGAAGTGGCTCTGTGGAGACGTCTGCATAGAGGCAGCTGTCAGAACACGCACACTCGATTGTTCACCAAAACATATGCAGACGCGTCCTTAGCCTGTAGATTTGGATGCACAGAGTTCCCTGTGTTCGCAAGAGACAAGGGAATCGCGTCTGTGCGCACAGAAGCAATAGCGGACCGTTTCCCTCGGAGTGAACGCGAAAGAGCCGTCTATATACTCGCAGACACGGGAACGTGCCTCAATGCGGTCACAGAGGCAGCAGCTTTTGCACAGATGCTCCTGGTGATTCTGGCACTTTCCAGGCACACTCCTGAAAGTCGCGCACACTGCTGTTCACTCGCTAAACGACCTCTTGGGAAACACGTCTCCGGTCGACGGACCGCTCAGATTGCTTCTCGTGTAACTGTGAACTGTGTCAGCGCAGGGAATCCGTCTCTGTTGAGCAGATGTCAATCCTGCCTCGCTTTTGCTTTGTTGCCTCTACCAAGATGATTTCCCGTTTCTCTCTTCACTGGAGCAGGCAGACACAGCCAACGCACATCAAGTGTCAAGAGACACGCTCTGCTGAGCTCAACGCTTGTGCAGATGCACATGTGCGACGAAGTCAACACACGTGCTTGTGGAGAGAAAGAAAGGGACTCCCAGGCGTGTGGAGCGACGGGGAGAAAGAGCGGGCGCTGAGGAACACAGTTTCAAACAGACTGTCTCCACACAAACAGGCACCTGTCTGCAGGTATCCTAGATCTTGATTCTTGAACTTGAGGAAACACGCGTCTGAGCAAAACTCCCAAACGCTTCCAGGAAAGACACAGGCTCTCCCACAAGCACACAAGTGTTTGCCCTCAGCTATAGATCAGGGACAAGCCTGTGAAGAGATGCCCTGCTATTCTTTCGCCTTATGGCATCATGTGTTTCGTTCCTCTTGGAGATCGATTGTTAAACGTCTTTCCTAGGGCGACTGTGAAGCATTTGCCAGCGGAGGAGAAGTAGCACGGAGCAGCATTCAGTACTGCCTACGAGTGTCTTTGCTACCCTACTAGCGGAGCTCCAAGAACAGGCACACATCTTCAGGTACCTTCCAAATGTGGATTCCCCTGCAGCCCCGTAGGCGGGCGTGCAGTACGCCAACCGTCAACGGACGTTTTTCCCCTCAAGCCTGTCAGGACGTTGCTCGTCCGTCTTTCCCTCAATAGATGGGAGTAGGCGCGCTTGCGGATGTGTGCGTGTGTGTGGCCACGCGTTTGCTTAGGCATCAGTGTGTGAAAAGGTAGGTGCTTTTCTCTAGCTGCGTGTGCGTGCACGTGGTGCTGGGTGCACATCCCTGGGTGCTCGTGGAAAGGTTTCTGCATGGTTTTCGCTGAGGAATCGTGTGTGTGCACATGGACAAAGAGAAGGCGCAGCAACCAGGTTCCAGCGCCGAAGAAGGCAAAAGGCGAGGTTTCCGGCGCTATCTCCTTCTCTCCCCAGAGCTAGTCGCGCAAAGCAAGCCGCTAAGCCGGCGACCGGCAAGAGAGCTACAACGAAGCATGCCGAACGGAGAAAATAGCAGCAGCTCATCTGTTCACACCTTGTTTCTGCCATGTGCTTGAACGCCAAGACGTTCGCGCTTCTGTGAGATGAAAGACGTCCTTCTGCATATGTGGTTGCTCACACCGGTGCACTTGTTAGTGTATCCATTCAGTCCTGGGCTGCGGGGCATTCAGAAGTGGCTCTGTGGAGACGTCTGCATAGAGGCAGCTGTCAGAACACGCACACTCGATTGTTCACCAAAACATATGCAGACGCGTCCTTAGCCTGTAGATTTGGATGCACAGAGTTCCCTGTGTTCGCAAGAGACAAGGGAATCGCGTCTGTGCGCACAGAAGCAATAGCGGACCGTTTCCCTCGGAGTGAACGCGAAAGAGCCGTCTATATACTCGCAGACACGCGAACGTGCCTCAATGCGGTCACAGAGGCAGCAGCTTTTGCACAGATGCTCCTGGTGATTCTGGCACTTTCCAGGCACACTCCTGAAAGTCGCGCACACTGCTGTTCACTCGCTAAACGACCTCTTGGGAAACACGTCTCCGGTCGACGGACCGCTCAGATTGCTTCTCGTGTAACTGTGAACTGTGTCAGCGCAGGGAATCCGTCTCTGTTGAGCAGATGTCGATCCTGCCTCGCTTTTGCTTTGTTGCCTCTACCAAGATGATTTCCCGTTTCTCTCTTCACTGGAGCAGGCAGACACAGCCAACGCACATCAAGTGTCAAGAGACACGCTCTGCTGAGCTCAACGCTTGTGCAGATGCACATGTGCGATGAAGTCAACACACGTGCTTGTGGAGAGAAAGAAAGGGACTCCCAGGCGTGTGGAGCGACGGGGAGAAAGAGCGGGCGCTGAGGAACACAGTTTCAAACAGACTGTCTCCACACAAACAGGCACCTGTCTGCAGGTATCCTAGATCTTGATTCTTGAACTTGAGGAAACACGCGTCTGAGCAAAACTCCCAAACGCTTCCAGGAAAGACACAGGCTCTCCCACAAGCACACAAGTGTTTGCCCTCAGCTATAGATCAGGGACAAGCCTGTGAAGAGATGCCCTGCTATTCTTTCGCCTTATGGCATCATGTGTTTCGTTCCTCTTGGAGATCGATTGTTAAACGTCTTTCCTAGGGCGACTGTGAAGCATTTGCCAGCGGAGGAGAAGTAGCACGGAGCAGCATTCAGTACTGCCTACGAGTGTCTTTGCTACCCTACTAGCGGAGCTCCAAGAACAGGCACACATCTTCAGGTACCTTCCAAATGTGGATTCCCCTGCAGCCCCGTAGGCGGGCGTGCAGTACGCCAACCGTCAACGGACGTTTTTCCCCTCAAGCCTGTCAGGACGTTGCTCGTCCGTCTTTCCCTCAATAGATGGGAGTAGGCGCGCTTGCGGATGTGTGCGTGTGTGTGGCCACGCGTTTGCTTAGGCATCAGTGTGTGAAAAGGTAGGTGCTTTTCTCTAGCTGCGTGTGCGTGCACGTGGTGCTGGGTGCACATCCCTGGGTGCTCGTGGAAAGGTTTCTGCATGGTTTTCGCTGAGGAATCGTGTGTGTGCACATGGACAAAGAGAAGGCGCAGCAACCAGGTTCCAGCGCCGAAGAAGGCAAAAGGCGAGGTTTCCGGCGCTATCTCCTTCTCTCCCCAGAGCTAGTCGCGCAAAGCAAGCCGCTAAGCCGGCGACCGGCAAGAGAGCTACAACGAAGCATGCCGAACGGAGAAAATAGCAGCAGCTCATCTGTTCACACCTTGTTTCTGCCATGTGCTTGAACGCCAAGACGTTCGCGCTTCTGTGAGATGAAAGACGTCCTTCTGCATATGTGGTTGCTCACACCGGTGCACTTGTTAGTGTATCCATTCAGTCCTGGGCTGCGGGGCATTCAGAAGTGGCTCTGTGGAGACGTCTGCATAGAGGCAGCTGTCAGAACACGCACACTCGATTGTTCACCAAAACATATGCAGACGCGTCCTTAGCCTGTAGATTTGGATGCACAGAGTTCCCTGTGTTCGCAAGAGACAAGGGAATCGCGTCTGTGCGCACAGAAGCAATAGCGGACCGTTTCCCTCGGAGTGAACGCGAAAGAGCCGTCTATATACTCGCAGACACGCGAACGTGCCTCAATGCGGTCACAGAGGCAGCAGCTTTTGCACAGATGCTCCTGGTGATTCTGGCACTTTCCAGGCACACTCCTGAAAGTCGCGCACACTGCTGTTCACTCGCTAAACGACCTCTTGGGAAACACGTCTCCGGTCGACGGACCGCTCAGATTGCTTCTCGTGTAACTGTGAACTGTGTCAGCGCAGGGAATCCGTCTCTGTTGAGCAGATGTCAATCCTGCCTCGCTTTTGCTTTGTTGCCTCTACCAAGATGATTTCCCGTTTCTCTCTTCACTGGAGCAGGCAGACACAGCCAACGCACATCAAGTGTCAAGAGACACGCTCTGCTGAGCTCAACGCTTGTGCAGATGCACATGTGCGACGAAGTCAACACACGTGCTTGTGGAGAGAAAGAAAGGGACTCCCAGGCGTGTGGAGCGACGGGGAGAAAGAGCGGGCGCTGAGGAACACAGTTTCAAACAGACTGTCTCCACACAAACAGGCACCTGTCTGCAGGTATCCTAGATCTTGATTCTTGAACTTGAGGAAACACGCGTCTGAGCAAAACTCCCAAACGCTTCCAGGAAAGACACAGGCTCTCCCACAAGCACACAAGTGTTTGCCCTCAGCTATAGATCAGGGACAAGCCTGTGAAGAGCAACCAAAGAGCTCGTCCGTCTTTCCCTCAATAGATGGGAGTAGGCGCGCTTGCGGATGTGTGCGTGTGTGTGGCCACGCGTTTGCTTAGGCATCAGTGTGTGAAAAGGTAGGTGCTTTTCTCTAGCTGCGTGTGCGTGCACGTGGTGCTGGGTGCACATCCCTGGGTGCTCGTGGAAAGGTTTCTGCATGGTTTTCGCTGAGGAATCGTGTGTGTGCACATGGACAAAGAGAAGGCGCAGCAACCAGGTTCCAGCGCCGAAGAAGGCAAAAGGCGAGGTTTCCGGCGCTATCTCCTTCTCTCCCCAGAGCTAGTCGCGCAAAGCAAGCCGCTAAGCCGGCGACCGGCAAGAGAGCTACAACGAAGCATGCCGAACGGAGAAAATAGCAGCAGCTCATCTGTTCACACCTTGTTTCTGCCATGTGCTTGAACGCCAAGACGTTCGCGCTTCTGTGAGATGAAAGACGTCCTTCTGCATATGTGGTTGCTCACACCGGTGCACTTGTTAGTGTATCCATTCAGTCCTGGGCTGCGGGGCATTCAGAAGTGGCTCTGTGGAGACGTCTGCATAGAGGCAGCTGTCAGAACACGCACACTCGATTGTTCACCAAAACATATGCAGACGCGTCCTTAGCCTGTAGATTTGGATGCACAGAGTTCCCTGTGTTCGCAAGAGACAAGGGAATCGCGTCTGTGCGCACAGAAGCAATAGCGGACCGTTTCCCTCGGAGTGAACGCGAAAGAGCCGTCTATATACTCGCAGACACGCGAACGTGCCTCAATGCGGTCACAGAGGCAGCAGCTTTTGCACAGATGCTCCTGGTGATTCTGGCACTTTCCAGGCACACTCCTGAAAGTCGCGCACACTGCTGTTCACTCGCTAAACGACCTCTTGGGAAACACGTCTCCGGTCGACGGACCGCTCAGATTGCTTCTCGTGTAACTGTGAACTGTGTCAGCGCAGGGAATCCGTCTCTGTTGAGCAGATGTCAATCCTGCCTCGCTTTTGCTTTGTTGCCTCTACCAAGATGATTTCCCGTTTCTCTCTTCACTGGAGCAGGCAGACACAGCCAACGCACATCAAGTGTCAAGAGACACGCTCTGCTGAGCTCAACGCTTGTGCAGATGCACATGTGCGACGAAGTCAACACACGTGCTTGTGGAGAGAAAGAAAGGGACTCCCAGGCGTGTGGAGCGACGGGGAGAAAGAGCGGGCGCTGAGGAACACAGTTTCAAACAGACTGTCTCCACACAAACAGGCACCTGTCTGCAGGTATCCTAGATCTTGATTCTTGAACTTGAGGAAACACGCGTCTGAGCAAAACTCCCAAACGCTTCCAGGAAAGACACAGGCTCTCCCACAAGCACACAAGTGTTTGCCCTCAGCTATAGATCAGGGACAAGCCTGTGAAGAGATGCCCTGCTATTCTTTCGCCTTATGGCATCATGTGTTTCGTTCCTCTTGGAGATCGATTGTTAAACGTCTTTCCTAGGGCGACTGTGAAGCATTTGCCAGCGGAGGAGAAGTAGCACGGAGCAGCATTCAGTACTGCCTACGAGTGTCTTTGCTACCCTACTAGCGGAGCTCCAAGAACAGGCACACATCTTCAGGTACCTTCCAAATGTGGATTCCCCTGCAGCCCCGTAGGCGGGCGTGCAGTACGCCAACCGTCAACAGACGTTTTTCCCCTCAAGCCTGTCAGGACGTTGCTCGTCCGTCTTTCCCTCAATAGATGGGAGTAGGCGCGCTTGCGGATGTGTGCGTGTGTGTGGCCACGCGTTTGCTTAGGCATCAGTGTGTGAAAAGGTAGGTGCTTTTCTCTAGCTGCGTGTGCGTGCACGTGGTGCTGGGTGCACATCCCTGGGTGCTCGTGGAAAGGTTTCTGCATGGTTTTCGCTGAGGAATCGTGTGTGTGCACATGGACAAAGAGAAGGCGCAGCAACCAGGTTCCAGCGCCGAAGAAGGCAAAAGGCGAGGTTTCCGGCGCTATCTCCTTCTCTCCCCAGAGCTAGTCGCGCAAAGCAAGCCGCTAAGCCGGCGACCGGCAAGAGAGCTACAACGAAGCATGCCGAACGGAGAAAATAGCAGCAGCTCATCTGTTCACACCTTGTTTCTGCCATGTGCTTGAACGCCAAGACGTTCGCGCTTCTGTGAGATGAAAGACGTCCTTCTGCATATGTGGTTGCTCACACCGGTGCACTTGTTAGTGTATCCATTCAGTCCTGGGCTGCGGGGCATTCAGAAGTGGCTCTGTGGAGACGTCTGCATAGAGGCAGCTGTCAGAACACGCACACTCGATTGTTCACCAAAACATATGCAGACGCGTCCTTAGCCTGTAGATTTGGATGCACAGAGTTCCCTGTGTTCGCAAGAGACAAGGGAATCGCGTCTGTGCGCACAGAAGCAATAGCGGACCGTTTCCCTCGGAGTGAACGCGAAAGAGCCGTCTATATACTCGCAGACACGCGAACGTGCCTCAATGCGGTCACAGAGGCAGCAGCTTTTGCACAGATGCTCCTGGTGATTCTGGCACTTTCCAGGCACACTCCTGAAAGTCGCGCACACTGCTGTTCACTCGCTAAACGACCTCTTGGGAAACACGTCTCCGGTCGACGGACCGCTCAGATTGCTTCTCGTGTAACTGTGAACTGTGTCAGCGCAGGGAATCCGTCTCTGTTGAGCAGATGTCGATCCTGCCTCGCTTTTGCTTTGTTGCCTCTACCAAGATGATTTCCCGTTTCTCTCTTCACTGGAGCAGGCAGACACAGCCAACGCACATCAAGTGTCAAGAGACACGCTCTGCTGAGCTCAACGCTTGTGCAGATGCACATGTGCGACGAAGTCAACACACGTGCTTGTGGAGAGAAAGAAAGGGACTCCCAGGCGTGTGGAGCGACGGGGAGAAAGAGCGGGCGCTGAGGAACACAGTTTCAAACAGACTGTCTCCACACAAACAGGCACCTGTCTGCAGGTATCCTAGATCTTGATTCTTGAACTTGAGGAAACACGCGTCTGAGCAAAACTCCCAAACGCTTCCAGGAAAGACACAGGCTCTCCCACAAGCACACAAGTGTTTGCCCTCAGCTATAGATCAGGGACAAGCCTGTGAAGAGATGCCCTGCTATTCTTTCGCCTTATGGCATCATGTGTTTCGTTCCTCTTGGAGATCGATTGTTAAACGTCTTTCCTCGGGCGACTGTGAAGCATTTGCCAGCGGAGGAGAAGTAGCACGGAGCAGCATTCAGTACTGCCTACGAGTGTCTTTGCTACCCTACTAGCGGAGCTCCAAGAACAGGCACACATCTTCAGGTACCTTCCAAATGTGGATTCCCCTGCAGCCCCGTAGGCGGGCGTGCAGTACGCCAACCGTCAACGGACGTTTTTCCCCTCAAGCCTGTCAGGACGTTGCTCGTCCGTCTTTCCCTCAATAGATGGGAGTAGGCGCGCTTGCGGATGTGTGCGTGTGTGTGGCCACGCGTTTGCTTAGGCATCAGTGTGTGAAAAGGTAGGTGCTTTTCTCTAGCTGCGTGTGCGTGCACGTGGTGCTGGGTGCACATCCCTGGGTGCTCGTGGAAAGGTTTCTGCATGGTTTTCGCTGAGGAATCGTGTGTGTGCACATGGACAAAGAGAAGGCGCAGCAACCAGGTTCCAGCGCCGAAGAAGGCAAAAGGCGAGGTTTCCGGCGCTATCTCCTTCTCTCCCCAGAGCTAGTCGCGCAAAGCAAGCCGCTAAGCCGGCGACCGGCAAGAGAGCTACAACGAAGCATGCCGAACGGAGAAAATAGCAGCAGCTCATCTGTTCACACCTTGTTTCTGCCATGTGCTTGAACGCCAAGACGTTCGCGCTTCTGTGAGATGAAAGACGTCCTTCTGCATATGTGGTTGCTCACACCGGTGCACTTGTTAGTGTATCCATTCAGTCCTGGGCTGCGGGGCATTCAGAAGTGGCTCTGTGGAGACGTCTGCATAGAGGCAGCTGTCAGAACACGCACACTCGATTGTTCACCAAAACATATGCAGACGCGTCCTTAGCCTGTAGATTTGGATGCACAGAGTTCCCTGTGTTCGCAAGAGACAAGGGAATCGCGTCTGTGCGCACAGAAGCAATAGCGGACCGTTTCCCTCGGAGTGAACGCGAAAGAGCCGTCTATATACTCGCAGACACGCGAACGTGCCTCAATGCGGTCACAGAGGCAGCAGCTTTTGCACAGATGCTCCTGGTGATTCTGGCACTTTCCAGGCACACTCCTGAAAGTCGCGCACACTGCTGTTCACTCGCTAAACGACCTCTTGGGAAACACGTCTCCGGTCGACGGACCGCTCAGATTGCTTCTCGTGTAACTGTGAACTGTGTCAGCGCAGGGAATCCGTCTCTGTTGAGCAGATGTCAATCCTGCCTCGCTTTTGCTTTGTTGCCTCTACCAAGATGATTTCCCGTTTCTCTCTTCACTGGAGCAGGCAGACACAGCCAACGCACATCAAGTGTCAAGAGACACGCTCTGCTGAGCTCAACGCTTGTGCAGATGCACATGTGCGACGAAGTCAACACACGTGCTTGTGGAGAGAAAGAAAGGGACTCCCAGGCGTGTGGAGCGACGGGGAGAAAGAGCGGGCGCTGAGGAACACAGTTTCAAACAGACTGTCTCCACACAAACAGGCACCTGTCTGCAGGTATCCTAGATCTTGATTCTTGAACTTGAGGAAACACGCGTCTGAGCAAAACTCCCAAACGCTTCCAGGAAAGACACAGGCTCTCCCACAAGCACACAAGTGTTTGCCCTCAGCTATAGATCAGGGACAAGCCTGTGAAGAGCAACCAAAGAGCTCGTCCGTCTTTCCCTCAATAGATGGGAGTAGGCGCGCTTGCGGATGTGTGCGTGTGTGTGGCCACGCGTTTGCTTAGGCATCAGTGTGTGAAAAGGTAGGTGCTTTTCTCTAGCTGCGTGTGCGTGCACGTGGTGCTGGGTGCACATCCCTGGGTGCTCGTGGAAAGGTTTCTGCATGGTTTTCGCTGAGGAATCGTGTGTGTGCACATGGACAAAGAGAAGGCGCAGCAACCAGGTTCCAGCGCCGAAGAAGGCAAAAGGCGAGGTTTCCGGCGCTATCTCCTTCTCTCCCCAGAGCTAGTCGCGCAAAGCAAGCCGCTAAGCCGGCGACCGGCAAGAGAGCTACAACGAAGCATGCCGAACGGAGAAAATAGCAGCAGCTCATCTGTTCACACCTTGTTTCTGCCATGTGCTTGAACGCCAAGACGTTCGCGCTTCTGTGAGATGAAAGACGTCCTTCTGCATATGTGGTTGCTCACACCGGTGCACTTGTTAGTGTATCCATTCAGTCCTGGGCTGCGGGGCATTCAGAAGTGGCTCTGTGGAGACGTCTGCATAGAGGCAGCTGTCAGAACACGCACACTCGATTGTTCACCAAAACATATGCAGACGCGTCCTTAGCCTGTAGATTTGGATGCACAGAGTTCCCTGTGTTCGCAAGAGACAAGGGAATCGCGTCTGTGCGCACAGAAGCAATAGCGGACCGTTTCCCTCGGAGTGAACGCGAAAGAGCCGTCTATATACTCGCAGACACGGGAACGTGCCTCAATGCGGTCACAGAGGCAGCAGCTTTTGCACAGATGCTCCTGGTGATTCTGGCACTTTCCAGGCACACTCCTGAAAGTCGCGCACACTGCTGTTCACTCGCTAAACGACCTCTTGGGAAACACGTCTCCGGTCGACGGACCGCTCAGATTGCTTCTCGTGTAACTGTGAACTGTGTCAGCGCAGGGAATCCGTCTCTGTTGAGCAGATGTCAATCCTGCCTCGCTTTTGCTTTGTTGCCTCTACCAAGATGATTTCCCGTTTCTCTCTTCACTGGAGCAGGCAGACACAGCCAACGCACATCAAGTGTCAAGAGACACGCTCTGCTGAGCTCAACGCTTGTGCAGATGCACATGTGCGACGAAGTCAACACACGTGCTTGTGGAGAGAAAGAAAGGGACTCCCAGGCGTGTGGAGCGACGGGGAGAAAGAGCGGGCGCTGAGGAACACAGTTTCAAACAGACTGTCTCCACACAAACAGGCACCTGTCTGCAGGTATCCTAGATCTTGATTCTTGAACTTGAGGAAACACGCGTCTGAGCAAAACTCCCAAACGCTTCCAGGAAAGACACAGGCTCTCCCACAAGCACACAAGTGTTTGCCCTCAGCTATAGATCAGGGACAAGCCTGTGAAGAGATGCCCTGCTATTCTTTCGCCTTATGGCATCATGTGTTTCGTTCCTCTTGGAGATCGATTGTTAAACGTCTTTCCTCGGGCGACTGTGAAGCATTTGCCAGCGGAGGAGAAGTAGCACGGAGCAGCATTCAGTACTGCCTACGAGTGTCTTTGCTACCCTACTAGCGGAGCTCCAAGAACAGGCACACATCTTCAGGTACCTTCCAAATGTGGATTCCCCTGCAGCCCCGTAGGCGGGCGTGCAGTACGCCAACCGTCAACGGACGTTTTTCCCCTCAAGCCTGTCAGGACGTTGCTCGTCCGTCTTTCCCTCAATAGATGGGAGTAGGCGCGCTTGCGGATGTGTGCGTGTGTGTGGCCACGCGTTTGCTTAGGCATCAGTGTGTGAAAAGGTAGGTGCTTTTCTCTAGCTGCGTGTGCGTGCACGTGGTGCTGGGTGCACATCCCTGGGTGCTCGTGGAAAGGTTTCTGCATGGTTTTCGCTGAGGAATCGTGTGTGTGCACATGGACAAAGAGAAGGCGCAGCAACCAGGTTCCAGCGCCGAAGAAGGCAAAAGGCGAGGTTTCCGGCGCTATCTCCTTCTCTCCCCAGAGCTAGTCGCGCAAAGCAAGCCGCTAAGCCGGCGACCGGCAAGAGAGCTACAACGAAGCATGCCGAACGGAGAAAATAGCAGCAGCTCATCTGTTCACACCTTGTTTCTGCCATGTGCTTGAACGCCAAGACGTTCGCGCTTCTGTGAGATGAAAGACGTCCTTCTGCATATGTGGTTGCTCACACCGGTGCACTTGTTAGTGTATCCATTCAGTCCTGGGCTGCGGGGCATTCAGAAGTGGCTCTGTGGAGACGTCTGCATAGAGGCAGCTGTCAGAACACGCACACTCGATTGTTCACCAAAACATATGCAGACGCGTCCTTAGCCTGTAGATTTGGATGCACAGAGTTCCCTGTGTTCGCAAGAGACAAGGGAATCGCGTCTGTGCGCACAGAAGCAATAGCGGACCGTTTCCCTCGGAGTGAACGCGAAAGAGCCGTCTATATACTCGCAGACACGCGAACGTGCCTCAATGCGGTCACAGAGGCAGCAGCTTTTGCACAGATGCTCCTGGTGATTCTGGCACTTTCCAGGCACACTCCTGAAAGTCGCGCACACTGCTGTTCACTCGCTAAACGACCTCTTGGGAAACACGTCTCCGGTCGACGGACCGCTCAGATTGCTTCTCGTGTAACTGTGAACTGTGTCAGCGCAGGGAATCCGTCTCTGTTGAGCAGATGTCAATCCTGCCTCGCTTTTGCTTTGTTGCCTCTACCAAGATGATTTCCCGTTTCTCTCTTCACTGGAGCAGGCAGACACAGCCAACGCACATCAAGTGTCAAGAGACACGCTCTGCTGAGCTCAACGCTTGTGCAGATGCACATGTGCGACGAAGTCAACACACGTGCTTGTGGAGAGAAAGAAAGGGACTCCCAGGCGTGTGGAGCGACGGGGAGAAAGAGCGGGCGCTGAGGAACACAGTTTCAAACAGACTGTCTCCACACAAACAGGCACCTGTCTGCAGGTATCCTAGATCTTGATTCTTGAACTTGAGGAAACACGCGTCTGAGCAAAACTCCCAAACGCTTCCAGGAAAGACACAGGCTCTCCCACAAGCACACAAGTGTTTGCCCTCAGCTATAGATCAGGGACAAGCCTGTGAAGAGATGCCCTGCTATTCTTTCGCCTTATGGCATCATGTGTTTCGTTCCTCTTGGAGATCGATTGTTAAACGTCTTTCCTCGGGCGACTGTGAAGCATTTGCCAGCGGAGGAGAAGTAGCACGGAGCAGCATTCAGTACTGCCTACGAGTGTCTTTGCTACCCTACTAGCGGAGCTCCAAGAACAGGCACACATCTTCAGGTACCTTCCAAATGTGGATTCCCCTGCAGCCCCGTAGGCGGGCGTGCAGTACGCCAACCGTCAACGGACGTTTTTCCCCTCAAGCCTGTCAGGACGTTGCTCGTCCGTCTTTCCCTCAATAGATGGGAGTAGGCGCGCTTGCGGATGTGTGCGTGTGTGTGGCCACGCGTTTGCTTAGGCATCAGTGTGTGAAAAGGTAGGTGCTTTTCTCTAGCTGCGTGTGCGTGCACGTGGTGCTGGGTGCACATCCCTGGGTGCTCGTGGAAAGGTTTCTGCATGGTTTTCGCTGAGGAATCGTGTGTGTGCACATGGACAAAGAGAAGGCGCAGCAACCAGGTTCCAGCGCCGAAGAAGGCAAAAGGCGAGGTTTCCGGCGCTATCTCCTTCTCTCCCCAGAGCTAGTCGCGCAAAGCAAGCCGCTAAGCCGGCGACCGGCAAGAGAGCTACAACGAAGCATGCCGAACGGAGAAAATAGCAGCAGCTCATCTGTTCACACCTTGTTTCTGCCATGTGCTTGAACGCCAAGACGTTCGCGCTTCTGTGAGATGAAAGACGTCCTTCTGCATATGTGGTTGCTCACACCGGTGCACTTGTTAGTGTATCCATTCAGTCCTGGGCTGCGGGGCATTCAGAAGTGGCTCTGTGGAGACGTCTGCATAGAGGCAGCTGTCAGAACACGCACACTCGATTGTTCACCAAAACATATGCAGACGCGTCCTTAGCCTGTAGATTTGGATGCACAGAGTTCCCTGTGTTCGCAAGAGACAAGGGAATCGCGTCTGTGCGCACAGAAGCAATAGCGGACCGTTTCCCTTGGAGTGAACGCGAAAGAGCCGTCTATATACTCGCAGACACGCGAACGTGCCTCAATGCGGTCACAGAGGCAGCAGCTTTTGCACAGATGCTCCTGGTGATTCTGGCACTTTCCAGGCACACTCCTGAAAGTCGCGCACACTGCTGTTCACTCGCTAAACGACCTCTTGGGAAACACGTCTCCGGTCGACGGACCGCTCAGATTGCTTCTCGTGTAACTGTGAACTGTGTCAGCGCAGGGAATCCGTCTCTGTTGAGCAGATGTCAATCCTGCCTCGCTTTTGCTTTGTTGCCTCTACCAAGATGATTTCCCGTTTCTCTCTTCACTGGAGCAGGCAGACACAGCCAACGCACATCAAGTGTCAAGAGACACGCTCTGCTGAGCTCAACGCTTGTGCAGATGCACATGTGCGACGAAGTCAACACACGTGCTTGTGGAGAGAAAGAAAGGGACTCCCAGGCGTGTGGAGCGACGGGGAGAAAGAGCGGGCGCTGAGGAACACAGTTTCAAACAGACTGTCTCCACACAAACAGGCACCTGTCTGCAGGTATCCTAGATCTTGATTCTTGAACTTGAGGAAACACGCGTCTGAGCAAAACTCCCAAACGCTTCCAGGAAAGACACAGGCTCTCCCACAAGCACACAAGTGTTTGCCCTCAGCTATAGATCAGGGACAAGCCTGTGAAGAGCAACCAAAGAGCTCGTCCGTCTTTCCCTCAATAGATGGGAGTAGGCGCGCTTGCGGATGTGTGCGTGTGTGTGGCCACGCGTTTGCTTAGGCATCAGTGTGTGAAAAGGTAGGTGCTTTTCTCTAGCTGCGTGTGCGTGCACGTGGTGCTGGGTGCACATCCCTGGGTGCTCGTGGAAAGGTTTCTGCATGGTTTTCGCTGAGGAATCGTGTGTGTGCACATGGACAAAGAGAAGGCGCAGCAACCAGGTTCCAGCGCCGAAGAAGGCAAAAGGCGAGGTTTCCGGCGCTATCTCCTTCTCTCCCCAGAGCTAGTCGCGCAAAGCAAGCCGCTAAGCCGGCGACCGGCAAGAGAGCTACAACGAAGCATGCCGAACGGAGAAAATAGCAGCAGCTCATCTGTTCACACCTTGTTTCTGCCATGTGCTTGAACGCCAAGACGTTCGCGCTTCTGTGAGATGAAAGACGTCCTTCTGCATATGTGGTTGCTCACACCGGTGCACTTGTTAGTGTATCCATTCAGTCCTGGGCTGCGGGGCATTCAGAAGTGGCTCTGTGGAGACGTCTGCATAGAGGCAGCTGTCAGAACACGCACACTCGATTGTTCACCAAAACATATGCAGACGCGTCCTTAGCCTGTAGATTTGGATGCACAGAGTTCCCTGTGTTCGCAAGAGACAAGGGAATCGCGTCTGTGCGCACAGAAGCAATAGCGGACCGTTTCCCTCGGAGTGAACGCGAAAGAGCCGTCTATATACTCGCAGACACGCGAACGTGCCTCAATGCGGTCACAGAGGCAGCAGCTTTTGCACAGATGCTCCTGGTGATTCTGGCACTTTCCAGGCACACTCCTGAAAGTCGCGCACACTGCTGTTCACTCGCTAAACGACCTCTTGGGAAACACGTCTCCGGTCGACGGACCGCTCAGATTGCTTCTCGTGTAACTGTGAACTGTGTCAGCGCAGGGAATCCGTCTCTGTTGAGCAGATGTCAATCCTGCCTCGCTTTTGCTTTGTTGCCTCTACCAAGATGATTTCCCGTTTCTCTCTTCACTGGAGCAGGCAGACACAGCCAACGCACATCAAGTGTCAAGAGACACGCTCTGCTGAGCTCAACGCTTGTGCAGATGCACATGTGCGACGAAGTCAACACACGTGCTTGTGGAGAGAAAGAAAGGGACTCCCAGGCGTGTGGAGCGACGGGGAGAAAGAGCGGGCGCTGAGGAACACAGTTTCAAACAGACTGTCTCCACACAAACAGGCACCTGTCTGCAGGTATCCTAGATCTTGATTCTTGAACTTGAGGAAACACGCGTCTGAGCAAAACTCCCAAACGCTTCCAGGAAAGACACAGGCTCTCCCACAAGCACACAAGTGTTTGCCCTCAGCTATAGATCAGGGACAAGCCTGTGAAGAGATGCCCTGCTATTCTTTCGCCTTATGGCATCATGTGTTTCGTTCCTCTTGGAGATCGATTGTTAAACGTCTTTCCTCGGGCGACTGTGAAGCATTTGCCAGCGGAGGAGAAGTAGCACGGAGCAGCATTCAGTACTGCCTACGAGTGTCTTTGCTACCCTACTAGCGGAGCTCCAAGAACAGGCACACATCTTCAGGTACCTTCCAAATGTGGATTCCCCTGCAGCCCCGTAGGCGGGCGTGCAGTACGCCAACCGTCAACGGACGTTTTTCCCCTCAAGCCTGTCAGGACGTTGCTCGTCCGTCTTTCCCTCAATAGATGGGAGTAGGCGCGCTTGCGGATGTGTGCGTGTGTGTGGCCACGCGTTTGCTTAGGCATCAGTGTGTGAAAAGGTAGGTGCTTTTCTCTAGCTGCGTGTGCGTGCACGTGGTGCTGGGTGCACATCCCTGGGTGCTCGTGGAAAGGTTTCTGCATGGTTTTCGCTGAGGAATCGTGTGTGTGCACATGGACAAAGAGAAGGCGCAGCAACCAGGTTCCAGCGCCGAAGAAGGCAAAAGGCGAGGTTTCCGGCGCTATCTCCTTCTCTCCCCAGAGCTAGTCGCGCAAAGCAAGCCGCTAAGCCGGCGACCGGCAAGAGAGCTACAACGAAGCATGCCGAACGGAGAAAATAGCAGCAGCTCATCTGTTCACACCTTGTTTCTGCCATGTGCTTGAACGCCAAGACGTTCGCGCTTCTGTGAGATGAAAGACGTCCTTCTGCATATGTGGTTGCTCACACCGGTGCACTTGTTAGTGTATCCATTCAGTCCTGGGCTGCGGGGCATTCAGAAGTGGCTCTGTGGAGACGTCTGCATAGAGGCAGCTGTCAGAACACGCACACTCGATTGTTCACCAAAACATATGCAGACGCGTCCTTAGCCTGTAGATTTGGATGCACAGAGTTCCCTGTGTTCGCAAGAGACAAGGGAATCGCGTCTGTGCGCACAGAAGCAATAGCGGACCGTTTCCCTCGGAGTGAACGCGAAAGAGCCGTCTATATACTCGCAGACACGCGAACGTGCCTCAATGCGGTCACAGAGGCAGCAGCTTTTGCACAGATGCTCCTGGTGATTCTGGCACTTTCCAGGCACACTCCTGAAAGTCGCGCACACTGCTGTTCACTCGCTAAACGACCTCTTGGGAAACACGTCTCCGGTCGACGGACCGCTCAGATTGCTTCTCGTGTAACTGTGAACTGTGTCAGCGCAGGGAATCCGTCTCTGTTGAGCAGATGTCAATCCTGCCTCGCTTTTGCTTTGTTGCCTCTACCAAGATGATTTCCCGTTTCTCTCTTCACTGGAGCAGGCAGACACAGCCAACGCACATCAAGTGTCAAGAGACACGCTCTGCTGAGCTCAACGCTTGTGCAGATGCACATGTGCGACGAAGTCAACACACGTGCTTGTGGAGAGAAAGAAAGGGACTCCCAGGCGTGTGGAGCGACGGGGAGAAAGAGCGGGCGCTGAGGAACACAGTTTCAAACAGACTGTCTCCACACAAACAGGCACCTGTCTGCAGGTATCCTAGATCTTGATTCTTGAACTTGAGGAAACACGCGTCTGAGCAAAACTCCCAAACGCTTCCAGGAAAGACACAGGCTCTCCCACAAGCACACAAGTGTTTGCCCTCAGCTATAGATCAGGGACAAGCCTGTGAAGAGATGCCCTGCTATTCTTTCGCCTTATGGCATCATGTGTTTCGTTCCTCTTGGAGATCGATTGTTAAACGTCTTTCCTCGGGCGACTGTGAAGCATTTGCCAGCGGAGGAGAAGTAGCACGGAGCAGCATTCAGTACTGCCTACGAGTGTCTTTGCTACCCTACTAGCGGAGCTCCAAGAACAGGCACACATCTTCAGGTACCTTCCAAATGTGGATTCCCCTGCAGCCCCGTAGGCGGGCGTGCAGTACGCCAACCGTCAACGGACGTTTTTCCCCTCAAGCCTGTCAGGACGTTGCTCGTCCGTCTTTCCCTCAATAGATGGGAGTAGGCGCGCTTGCGGATGTGTGCGTGTGTGTGGCCACGCGTTTGCTTAGGCATCAGTGTGTGAAAAGGTAGGTGCTTTTCTCTAGCTGCGTGTGCGTGCACGTGGTGCTGGGTGCACATCCCTGGGTGCTCGTGGAAAGGTTTCTGCATGGTTTTCGCTGAGGAATCGTGTGTGTGCACATGGACAAAGAGAAGGCGCAGCAACCAGGTTCCAGCGCCGAAGAAGGCAAAAGGCGAGGTTTCCGGCGCTATCTCCTTCTCTCCCCAGAGCTAGTCGCGCAAAGCAAGCCGCTAAGCCGGCGACCGGCAAGAGAGCTACAACGAAGCATGCCGAACGGAGAAAATAGCAGCAGCTCATCTGTTCACACCTTGTTTCTGCCATGTGCTTGAACGCCAAGACGTTCGCGCTTCTGTGAGATGAAAGACGTCCTTCTGCATATGTGGTTGCTCACACCGGTGCACTTGTTAGTGTATCCATTCAGTCCTGGGCTGCGGGGCATTCAGAAGTGGCTCTGTGGAGACGTCTGCATAGAGGCAGCTGTCAGAACACGCACACTCGATTGTTCACCAAAACATATGCAGACGCGTCCTTAGCCTGTAGATTTGGATGCACAGAGTTCCCTGTGTTCGCAAGAGACAAGGGAATCGCGTCTGTGCGCACAGAAGCAATAGCGGACCGTTTCCCTCGGAGTGAACGCGAAAGAGCCGTCTATATACTCGCAGACACGCGAACGTGCCTCAATGCGGTCACAGAGGCAGCAGCTTTTGCACAGATGCTCCTGGTGATTCTGGCACTTTCCAGGCACACTCCTGAAAGTCGCGCACACTGCTGTTCACTCGCTAAACGACCTCTTGGGAAACACGTCTCCAGTCGACGGACCGCTCAGATTGCTTCTCGTGTAACTGTGAACTGTGTCAGCGCAGGGAATCCGTCTCTGTTGAGCAGATGTCAATCCTGCCTCGCTTTTGCTTTGTTGCCTCTACCAAGATGATTTCCCGTTTCTCTCTTCACTGGAGCAGGCAGACACAGCCAACGCACATCAAGTGTCAAGAGACACGCTCTGCTGAGCTCAACGCTTGTGCAGATGCACATGTGCGACGAAGTCAACACACGTGCTTGTGGAGAGAAAGAAAGGGACTCCCAGGCGTGTGGAGCGACGGGGAGAAAGAGCGGGCGCTGAGGAACACAGTTTCAAACAGACTGTCTCCACACAAACAGGCACCTGTCTGCAGGTATCCTAGATCTTGATTCTTGAACTTGAGGAAACACGCGTCTGAGCAAAACTCCCAAACGCTTCCAGGAAAGACACAGGCTCTCCCACAAGCACACAAGTGTTTGCCCTCAGCTATAGATCAGGGACAAGCCTGTGAAGAGATGCCCTGCTATTCTTTCGCCTTATGGCATCATGTGTTTCGTTCCTCTTGGAGATCGATTGTTAAACGTCTTTCCTAGGGCGACTGTGAAGCATTTGCCAGCGGAGGAGAAGTAGCACGGAGCAGCATTCAGTACTGCCTACGAGTGTCTTTGCTACCCTACTAGCGGAGCTCCAAGAACAGGCACACATCTTCAGGTACCTTCCAAATGTGGATTCCCCTGCAGCCCCGTAGGCGGGCGTGCAGTACGCCAACCGTCAACGGACGTTTTTCCCCTCAAGCCTGTCAGGACGTTGCTCGTCCGTCTTTCCCTCAATAGATGGGAGTAGGCGCGCTTGCGGATGTGTGCGTGTGTGTGGCCACGCGTTTGCTTAGGCATCAGTGTGTGAAAAGGTAGGTGCTTTTCTCTAGCTGCGTGTGCGTGCACGTGGTGCTGGGTGCACATCCCTGGGTGCTCGTGGAAAGGTTTCTGCATGGTTTTCGCTGAGGAATCGTGTGTGTGCACATGGACAAAGAGAAGGCGCAGCAACCAGGTTCCAGCGCCGAAGAAGGCAAAAGGCGAGGTTTCCGGCGCTATCTCCTTCTCTCCCCAGAGCTAGTCGCGCAAAGCAAGCCGCTAAGCCGGCGACCGGCAAGAGAGCTACAACGAAGCATGCCGAACGGAGAAAATAGCAGCAGCTCATCTGTTCACACCTTGTTTCTGCCATGTGCTTGAACGCCAAGACGTTCGCGCTTCTGTGAGATGAAAGACGTCCTTCTGCATATGTGGTTGCTCACACCGGTGCACTTGTTAGTGTATCCATTCAGTCCTGGGCTGCGGGGCATTCAGAAGTGGCTCTGTGGAGACGTCTGCATAGAGGCAGCTGTCAGAACACGCACACTCGATTGTTCACCAAAACATATGCAGACGCGTCCTTAGCCTGTAGATTTGGATGCACAGAGTTCCCTGTGTTCGCAAGAGACAAGGGAATCGCGTCTGTGCGCACAGAAGCAATAGCGGACCGTTTCCCTCGGAGTGAACGCGAAAGAGCCGTCTATATACTCGCAGACACGCGAACGTGCCTCAATGCGGTCACAGAGGCAGCAGCTTTTGCACAGATGCTCCTGGTGATTCTGGCACTTTCCAGGCACACTCCTGAAAGTCGCGCACACTGCTGTTCACTCGCTAAACGACCTCTTGGGAAACACGTCTCCGGTCGACGGACCGCTCAGATTGCTTCTCGTGTAACTGTGAACTGTGTCAGCGCAGGGAATCCGTCTCTGTTGAGCAGATGTCAATCCTGCCTCGCTTTTGCTTTGTTGCCTCTACCAAGATGATTTCCCGTTTCTCTCTTCACTGGAGCAGGCAGACACAGCCAACGCACATCAAGTGTCAAGAGACACGCTCTGCTGAGCTCAACGCTTGTGCAGATGCACATGTGCGACGAAGTCAACACACGTGCTTGTGGAGAGAAAGAAAGGGACTCCCAGGCGTGTGGAGCGACGGGGAGAAAGAGCGGGCGCTGAGGAACACAGTTTCAAACAGACTGTCTCCACACAAACAGGCACCTGTCTGCAGGTATCCTAGATCTTGATTCTTGAACTTGAGGAAACACGCGTCTGAGCAAAACTCCCAAACGCTTCCAGGAAAGACACAGGCTCTCCCACAAGCACACAAGTGTTTGCCCTCAGCTATAGATCAGGGACAAGCCTGTGAAGAGCAACCAAAGAGCTCGTCCGTCTTTCCCTCAATAGATGGGAGTAGGCGCGCTTGCGGATGTGTGCGTGTGTGTGGCCACGCGTTTGCTTAGGCATCAGTGTGTGAAAAGGTAGGTGCTTTTCTCTAGCTGCGTGTGCGTGCACGTGGTGCTGGGTGCACATCCCTGGGTGCTCGTGGAAAGGTTTCTGCATGGTTTTCGCTGAGGAATCGTGTGTGTGCACATGGACAAAGAGAAGGCGCAGCAACCAGGTTCCAGCGCCGAAGAAGGCAAAAGGCGAGGTTTCCGGCGCTATCTCCTTCTCTCCCCAGAGCTAGTCGCGCAAAGCAAGCCGCTAAGCCGGCGACCGGCAAGAGAGCTACAACGAAGCATGCCGAACGGAGAAAATAGCAGCAGCTCATCTGTTCACACCTTGTTTCTGCCATGTGCTTGAACGCCAAGACGTTCGCGCTTCTGTGAGATGAAAGACGTCCTTCTGCATATGTGGTTGCTCACACCGGTGCACTTGTTAGTGTATCCATTCAGTCCTGGGCTGCGGGGCATTCAGAAGTGGCTCTGTGGAGACGTCTGCATAGAGGCAGCTGTCAGAACACGCACACTCGATTGTTCACCAAAACATATGCAGACGCGTCCTTAGCCTGTAGATTTGGATGCACAGAGTTCCCTGTGTTCGCAAGAGACAAGGGAATCGCGTCTGTGCGCACAGAAGCAATAGCGGACCGTTTCCCTCGGAGTGAACGCGAAAGAGCCGTCTATATACTCGCAGACACGCGAACGTGCCTCAATGCGGTCACAGAGGCAGCAGCTTTTGCACAGATGCTCCTGGTGATTCTGGCACTTTCCAGGCACACTCCTGAAAGTCGCGCACACTGCTGTTCACTCGCTAAACGACCTCTTGGGAAACACGTCTCCGGTCGACGGACCGCTCAGATTGCTTCTCGTGTAACTGTGAACTGTGTCAGCGCAGGGAATCCGTCTCTGTTGAGCAGATGTCAATCCTGCCTCGCTTTTGCTTTGTTGCCTCTACCAAGATGATTTCCCGTTTCTCTCTTCACTGGAGCAGGCAGACACAGCCAACGCACATCAAGTGTCAAGAGACACGCTCTGCTGAGCTCAACGCTTGTGCAGATGCACATGTGCGACGAAGTCAACACACGTGCTTGTGGAGAGAAAGAAAGGGACTCCCAGGCGTGTGGAGCGACGGGGAGAAAGAGCGGGCGCTGAGGAACACAGTTTCAAACAGACTGTCTCCACACAAACAGGCACCTGTCTGCAGGTATCCTAGATCTTGATTCTTGAACTTGAGGAAACACGCGTCTGAGCAAAACTCCCAAACGCTTCCAGGAAAGACACAGGCTCTCCCACAAGCACACAAGTGTTTGCCCTCAGCTATAGATCAGGGACAAGCCTGTGAAGAGATGCCCTGCTATTCTTTCGCCTTATGGCATCATGTGTTTCGTTCCTCTTGGAGATCGATTGTTAAACGTCTTTCCTAGGGCGACTGTGAAGCATTTGCCAGCGGAGGAGAAGTAGCACGGAGCAGCATTCAGTACTGCCTACGAGTGTCTTTGCTACCCTACTAGCGGAGCTCCAAGAACAGGCACACATCTTCAGGTACCTTCCAAATGTGGATTCCCCTGCAGCCCCGTAGGCGGGCGTGCAGTACGCCAACCGTCAACGGACGTTTTTCCCCTCAAGCCTGTCAGGACGTTGCTCGTCCGTCTTTCCCTCAATAGATGGGAGTAGGCGCGCTTGCGGATGTGTGCGTGTGTGTGGCCACGCGTTTGCTTAGGCATCAGTGTGTGAAAAGGTAGGTGCTTTTCTCTAGCTGCGTGTGCGTGCACGTGGTGCTGGGTGCACATCCCTGGGTGCTCGTGGAAAGGTTTCTGCATGGTTTTCGCTGAGGAATCGTGTGTGTGCACATGGACAAAGAGAAGGCGCAGCAACCAGGTTCCAGCGCCGAAGAAGGCAAAAGGCGAGGTTTCCGGCGCTATCTCCTTCTCTCCCCAGAGCTAGTCGCGCAAAGCAAGCCGCTAAGCCGGCGACCGGCAAGAGAGCTACAACGAAGCATGCCGAACGGAGAAAATAGCAGCAGCTCATCTGTTCACACCTTGTTTCTGCCATGTGCTTGAACGCCAAGACGTTCGCGCTTCTGTGAGATGAAAGACGTCCTTCTGCATATGTGGTTGCTCACACCGGTGCACTTGTTAGTGTATCCATTCAGTCCTGGGCTGCGGGGCATTCAGAAGTGGCTCTGTGGAGACGTCTGCATAGAGGCAGCTGTCAGAACACGCACACTCGATTGTTCACCAAAACATATGCAGACGCGTCCTTAGCCTGTAGATTTGGATGCACAGAGTTCCCTGTGTTCGCAAGAGACAAGGGAATCGCGTCTGTGCGCACAGAAGCAATAGCGGACCGTTTCCCTCGGAGTGAACGCGAAAGAGCCGTCTATATACTCGCAGACACGCGAACGTGCCTCAATGCGGTCACAGAGGCAGCAGCTTTTGCACAGATGCTCCTGGTGATTCTGGCACTTTCCAGGCACACTCCTGAAAGTCGCGCACACTGCTGTTCACTCGCTAAACGACCTCTTGGGAAACACGTCTCCGGTCGACGGACCGCTCAGATTGCTTCTCGTGTAACTGTGAACTGTGTCAGCGCAGGGAATCCGTCTCTGTTGAGCAGATGTCAATCCTGCCTCGCTTTTGCTTTGTTGCCTCTACCAAGATGATTTCCCGTTTCTCTCTTCACTGGAGCAGGCAGACACAGCCAACGCACATCAAGTGTCAAGAGACACGCTCTGCTGAGCTCAACGCTTGTGCAGATGCACATGTGCGACGAAGTCAACACACGTGCTTGTGGAGAGAAAGAAAGGGACTCCCAGGCGTGTGGAGCGACGGGGAGAAAGAGCGGGCGCTGAGGAACACAGTTTCAAACAGACTGTCTCCACACAAACAGGCACCTGTCTGCAGGTATCCTAGATCTTGATTCTTGAACTTGAGGAAACACGCGTCTGAGCAAAACTCCCAAACGCTTCCAGGAAAGACACAGGCTCTCCCACAAGCACACAAGTGTTTGCCCTCAGCTATAGATCAGGGACAAGCCTGTGAAGAGCAACCAAAGAGCTCGTCCGTCTTTCTCTCAATAGATGGGAGTAGGCGCGCTTGCGGATGTGTGCGTGTGTGTGGCCACGCGTTTGCTTAGGCATCAGTGTGTGAAAAGGTAGGTGCTTTTCTCTAGCTGCGTGTGCGTGCACGTGGTGCTGGGTGCACATCCCTGGGTGCTCGTGGAAAGGTTTCTGCATGGTTTTCGCTGAGGAATCGTGTGTGTGCACATGGACAAAGAGAAGGCGCAGCAACCAGGTTCCAGCGCCGAAGAAGGCAAAAGGCGAGGTTTCCGGCGCTATCTCCTTCTCTCCCCAGAGCTAGTCGCGCAAAGCAAGCCGCTAAGCCGGCGACCGGCAAGAGAGCTACAACGAAGCATGCCGAACGGAGAAAATAGCAGCAGCTCATCTGTTCACACCTTGTTTCTGCCATGTGCTTGAACGCCAAGACGTTCGCGCTTCTGTGAGATGAAAGACGTCCTTCTGCATATGTGGTTGCTCACACCGGTGCACTTGTTAGTGTATCCATTCAGTCCTGGGCTGCGGGGCATTCAGAAGTGGCTCTGTGGAGACGTCTGCATAGAGGCAGCTGTCAGAACACGCACACTCGATTGTTCACCAAAACATATGCAGACGCGTCCTTAGCCTGTAGATTTGGATGCACAGAGTTCCCTGTGTTCGCAAGAGACAAGGGAATCGCGTCTGTGCGCACAGAAGCAATAGCGGACCGTTTCCCTCGGAGTGAACGCGAAAGAGCCGTCTATATACTCGCAGACACGCGAACGTGCCTCAATGCGGTCACAGAGGCAGCAGCTTTTGCACAGATGCTCCTGGTGATTCTGGCACTTTCCAGGCACACTCCTGAAAGTCGCGCACACTGCTGTTCACTCGCTAAACGACCTCTTGGGAAACACGTCTCCGGTCGACGGACCGCTCAGATTGCTTCTCGTGTAACTGTGAACTGTGTCAGCGCAGGGAATCCGTCTCTGTTGAGCAGATGTCGATCCTGCCTCGCTTTTGCTTTGTTGCCTCTACCAAGATGATTTCCCGTTTCTCTCTTCACTGGAGCAGGCAGACACAGCCAACGCACATCAAGTGTCAAGAGACACGCTCTGCTGAGCTCAACGCTTGTGCAGATGCACATGTGCGACGAAGTCAACACACGTGCTTGTGGAGAGAAAGAAAGGGACTCCCAGGCGTGTGGAGCGACGGGGAGAAAGAGCGGGCGCTGAGGAACACAGTTTCAGACTGTCTCCACACAAACAGGCACCTGTCTGCAGGTATCCTAGATCTTGATTCTTGAACTTGAGGAAACACGCGTCTGAGCAAAACTCCCAAACGCTTCCAGGAAAGACACAGGCTCTCCCACAAGCACACAAGTGTTTGCCCTCAGCTATAGATCAGGGACAAGCCTGTGAAGAGCAACCAAAGAGCTCGTCCGTCTTTCCCTCAATAGATGGGAGTAGGCGCGCTTGCGGATGTGTGCGTGTGTGTGGCCACGCGTTTGCTTAGGCATCAGTGTGTGAAAAGGTAGGTGCTTTTCTCTAGCTGCGTGTGCGTGCACGTGGTGCTGGGTGCACATCCCTGGGTGCTCGTGGAAAGGTTTCTGCATGGTTTTCGCTGAGGAATCGTGTGTGTGCACATGGACAAAGAGAAGGCGCAGCAACCAGGTTCCAGCGCCGAAGAAGGCAAAAGGCGAGGTTTCCGGCGCTATCTCCTTCTCTCCCCAGAGCTAGTCGCGCAAAGCAAGCCGCTAAGCCGGCGACCGGCAAGAGAGCTACAACGAAGCATGCCGAACGGAGAAAATAGCAGCAGCTCATCTGTTCACACCTTGTTTCTGCCATGTGCTTGAACGCCAAGACGTTCGCGCTTCTGTGAGATGAAAGACGTCCTTCTGCATATGTGGTTGCTCACACCGGTGCACTTGTTAGTGTATCCATTCAGTCCTGGGCTGCGGGGCATTCAGAAGTGGCTCTGTGGAGACGTCTGCATAGAGGCAGCTGTCAGAACACGCACACTCGATTGTTCACCAAAACATATGCAGACGCGTCCTTAGCCTGTAGATTTGGATGCACAGAGTTCCCTGTGTTCGCAAGAGACAAGGGAATCGCGTCTGTGCGCACAGAAGCAATAGCGGACCGTTTCCCTCGGAGTGAACGCGAAAGAGCCGTCTATATACTCGCAGACACGCGAACGTGCCTCAATGCGGTCACAGAGGCAGCAGCTTTTGCACAGATGCTCCTGGTGATTCTGGCACTTTCCAGGCACACTCCTGAAAGTCGCGCACACTGCTGTTCACTCGCTAAACGACCTCTTGGGAAACACGTCTCCGGTCGACGGACCGCTCAGATTGCTTCTCGTGTAACTGTGAACTGTGTCAGCGCAGGGAATCCGTCTCTGTTGAGCAGATGTCGATCCTGCCTCGCTTTTGCTTTGTTGCCTCTACCAAGATGATTTCCCGTTTCTCTCTTCACTGGAGCAGGCAGACACAGCCAACGCACATCAAGTGTCAAGAGACACGCTCTGCTGAGCTCAACGCTTGTGCAGATGCACATGTGCGACGAAGTCAACACACGTGCTTGTGGAGAGAAAGAAAGGGACTCCCAGGCGTGTGGAGCGACGGGGAGAAAGAGCGGGCGCTGAGGAACACAGTTTCAAACAGACTGTCTCCACACAAACAGGCACCTGTCTGCAGGTATCCTAGATCTTGATTCTTGAACTTGAGGAAACACGCGTCTGAGCAAAACTCCCAAACGCTTCCAGGAAAGACACAGGCTCTCCCACAAGCACACAAGTGTTTGCCCTCAGCTATAGATCAGGGACAAGCCTGTGAAGAGATGCCCTGCTATTCTTTCGCCTTATGGCATCATGTGTTTCGTTCCTCTTGGAGATCGATTGTTAAACGTCTTTCCTCGGGCGACTGTGAAGCATTTGCCAGCGGAGGAGAAGTAGCACGGAGCAGCATTCAGTACTGCCTACGAGTGTCTTTGCTACCCTACTAGCGGAGCTCCAAGAACAGGCACACATCTTCAGGTACCTTCCAAATGTGGATTCCCCTGCAGCCCCGTAGGCGGGCGTGCAGTACGCCAACCGTCAACGGACGTTTTTCCCCTCAAGCCTGTCAGGACGTTGCTCGTCCGTCTTTCCCTCAATAGATGGGAGTAGGCGCGCTTGCGGATGTGTGCGTGTGTGTGGCCACGCGTTTGCTTAGGCATCAGTGTGTGAAAAGGTAGGTGCTTTTCTCTAGCTGCGTGTGCGTGCACGTGGTGCTGGGTGCACATCCCTGGGTGCTCGTGGAAAGGTTTCTGCATGGTTTTCGCTGAGGAATCGTGTGTGTGCACATGGACAAAGAGAAGGCGCAGCAACCAGGTTCCAGCGCCGAAGAAGGCAAAAGGCGAGGTTTCCGGCGCTATCTCCTTCTCTCCCCAGAGCTAGTCGCGCAAAGCAAGCCGCTAAGCCGGCGACCGGCAAGAGAGCTACAACGAAGCATGCCGAACGGAGAAAATAGCAGCAGCTCATCTGTTCACACCTTGTTTCTGCCATGTGCTTGAACGCCAAGACGTTCGCGCTTCTGTGAGATGAAAGACGTCCTTCTGCATATGTGGTTGCTCACACCGGTGCACTTGTTAGTGTATCCATTCAGTCCTGGGCTGCGGGGCATTCAGAAGTGGCTCTGTGGAGACGTCTGCATAGAGGCAGCTGTCAGAACACGCACACTCGATTGTTCACCAAAACATATGCAGACGCGTCCTTAGCCTGTAGATTTGGATGCACAGAGTTCCCTGTGTTCGCAAGAGACAAGGGAATCGCGTCTGTGCGCACAGAAGCAATAGCGGACCGTTTCCCTCGGAGTGAACGCGAAAGAGCCGTCTATATACTCGCAGACACGCGAACGTGCCTCAATGCGGTCACAGAGGCAGCAGCTTTTGCACAGATGCTCCTGGTGATTCTGGCACTTTCCAGGCACACTCCTGAAAGTCGCGCACACTGCTGTTCACTCGCTAAACGACCTCTTGGGAAACACGTCTCCGGTCGACGGACCGCTCAGATTGCTTCTCGTGTAACTGTGAACTGTGTCAGCACAGGGAATCCGTCTCTGTTGAGCAGATGTCAATCCTGCCTCGCTTTTGCTTTGTTGCCTCTACCAAGATGATTTCCCGTTTCTCTCTTCACTGGAGCAGGCAGACACAGCCAACGCACATCAAGTGTCAAGAGACACGCTCTGCTGAGCTCAACGCTTGTGCAGATGCACATGTGCGACGAAGTCAACACACGTGCTTGTGGAGAGAAAGAAAGGGACTCCCAGGCGTGTGGAGCGACGGAGAGAAAGAGCGGGCGCTGAGGAACACAGTTTCAAACAGACTGTCTCCACACAAACAGGCACCTGTCTGCAGGTATCCTAGATCTTGATTCTTGAACTTGAGGAAACACGCGTCTGAGCAAAACTCCCAAACGCTTCCAGGAAAGACACAGGCTCTCCCACAAGCACACAAGTGTTTGCCCTCAGCTATAGATCAGGGACAAGCCTGTGAAGAGATGCCCTGCTATTCTTTCGCCTTATGGCATCATGTGTTTCGTTCCTCTTGGAGATCGATTGTTAAACGTCTTTCCTAGGGCGACTGTGAAGCATTTGCCAGCGGAGGAGAAGTAGCACGGAGCAGCATTCAGTACTGCCTACGAGTGTCTTTGCTACCCTACTAGCGGAGCTCCAAGAACAGGCACACATCTTCAGGTACCTTCCAAATGTGGATTCCCCTGCAGCCCCGTAGGCGGGCGTGCAGTACGCCAACCGTCAACGGACGTTTTTCCCCTCAAGCCTGTCAGGACGTTGCTCGTCCGTCTTTCCCTCAATAGATGGGAGTAGGCGCGCTTGCGGATGTGTGCGTGTGTGTGGCCACGCGTTTGCTTAGGCATCAGTGTGTGAAAAGGTAGGTGCTTTTCTCTAGCTGCGTGTGCGTGCACGTGGTGCTGGGTGCACATCCCTGGGTGCTCGTGGAAAGGTTTCTGCATGGTTTTCGCTGAGGAATCGTGTGTGTGCACATGGACAAAGAGAAGGCGCAGCAACCAGGTTCCAGCGCCGAAGAAGGCAAAAGGCGAGGTTTCCGGCGCTATCTCCTTCTCTCCCCAGAGCTAGTCGCGCAAAGCAAGCCGCTAAGCCGGCGACCGGCAAGAGAGCTACAACGAAGCATGCCGAACGGAGAAAATAGCAGCAGCTCATCTGTTCACACCTTGTTTCTGCCATGTGCTTGAACGCCAAGACGTTCGCGCTTCTGTGAGATGAAAGACGTCCTTCTGCATATGTGGTTGCTCACACCGGTGCACTTGTTAGTGTATCCATTCAGTCCTGGGCTGCGGGGCATTCAGAAGTGGCTCTGTGGAGACGTCTGCATAGAGGCAGCTGTCAGAACACGCACACTCGATTGTTCACCAAAACATATGCAGACGCGTCCTTAGCCTGTAGATTTGGATGCACAGAGTTCCCTGTGTTCGCAAGAGACAAGGGAATCGCGTCTGTGCGCACAGAAGCAATAGCGGACCGTTTCCCTCGGAGTGAACGCGAAAGAGCCGTCTATATACTCGCAGACACGCGAACGTGCCTCAATGCGGTCACAGAGGCAGCAGCTTTTGCACAGATGCTCCTGGTGATTCTGGCACTTTCCAGGCACACTCCTGAAAGTCGCGCACACTGCTGTTCACTCGCTAAACGACCTCTTGGGAAACACGTCTCCGGTCGACGGACCGCTCAGATTGCTTCTCGTGTAACTGTGAACTGTGTCAGCGCAGGGAATCCGTCTCTGTTGAGCAGATGTCAATCCTGCCTCGCTTTTGCTTTGTTGCCTCTACCAAGATGATTTCCCGTTTCTCTCTTCACTGGAGCAGGCAGACACAGCCAACGCACATCAAGTGTCAAGAGACACGCTCTGCTGAGCTCAACGCTTGTGCAGATGCACATGTGCGACGAAGTCAACACACGTGCTTGTGGAGAGAAAGAAAGGGACTCCCAGGCGTGTGGAGCGACGGGGAGAAAGAGCGGGCGCTGAGGAACACAGTTTCAAACAGACTGTCTCCACACAAACAGGCACCTGTCTGCAGGTATCCTAGATCTTGATTCTTGAACTTGAGGAAACACGCGTCTGAGCAAAACTCCCAAACGCTTCCAGGAAAGACACAGGCTCTCCCACAAGCACACAAGTGTTTGCCCTCAGCTATAGATCAGGGACAAGCCTGTGAAGAGATGCCCTGCTATTCTTTCGCCTTATGGCATCATGTGTTTCGTTCCTCTTGGAGATCGATTGTTAAACGTCTTTCCTAGGGCGACTGTGAAGCATTTGCCAGCGGAGGAGAAGTAGCACGGAGCAGCATTCAGTACTGCCTACGAGTGTCTTTGCTACCCTACTAGCGGAGCTCCAAGAACAGGCACACATCTTCAGGTACCTTCCAAATGTGGATTCCCCTGCAGCCCCGTAGGCGGGCGTGCAGTACGCCAACCGTCAACGGACGTTTTTCCCCTCAAGCCTGTCAGGACGTTGCTCGTCCGTCTTTCCCTCAATAGATGGGAGTAGGCGCGCTTGCGGATGTGTGCGTGTGTGTGGCCACGCGTTTGCTTAGGCATCAGTGTGTGAAAAGGTAGGTGCTTTTCTCTAGCTGCGTGTGCGTGCACGTGGTGCTGGGTGCACATCCCTGGGTGCTCGTGGAAAGGTTTCTGCATGGTTTTCGCTGAGGAATCGTGTGTGTGCACATGGACAAAGAGAAGGCGCAGCAACCAGGTTCCAGCGCCGAAGAAGGCAAAAGGCGAGGTTTCCGGCGCTATCTCCTTCTCTCCCCAGAGCTAGTCGCGCAAAGCAAGCCGCTAAGCCGGCGACCGGCAAGAGAGCTACAACGAAGCATGCCGAACGGAGAAAATAGCAGCAGCTCATCTGTTCACACCTTGTTTCTGCCATGTGCTTGAACGCCAAGACGTTCGCGCTTCTGTGAGATGAAAGACGTCCTTCTGCATATGTGGTTGCTCACACCGGTGCACTTGTTAGTGTATCCATTCAGTCCTGGGCTGCGGGGCATTCAGAAGTGGCTCTGTGGAGACGTCTGCATAGAGGCAGCTGTCAGAACACGCACACTCGATTGTTCACCAAAACATATGCAGACGCGTCCTTAGCCTGTAGATTTGGATGCACAGAGTTCCCTGTGTTCGCAAGAGACAAGGGAATCGCGTCTGTACGCACAGAAGCAATAGCGGACCGTTTCCCTCGGAGTGAACGCGAAAGAGCCGTCTATATACTCGCAGACACGCGAACGTGCCTCAATGCGGTCACAGAGGCAGCAGCTTTTGCACAGATGCTCCTGGTGATTCTGGCACTTTCCAGGCACACTCCTGAAAGTCGCGCACACTGCTGTTCACTCGCTAAACGACCTCTTGGGAAACACGTCTCCGGTCGACGGACCGCTCAGATTGCTTCTCGTGTAACTGTGAACTGTGTCAGCGCAGGGAATCCGTCTCTGTTGAGCAGATGTCGATCCTGCCTCGCTTTTGCTTTGTTGCCTCTACCAAGATGATTTCCCGTTTCTCTCTTCACTGGAGCAGGCAGACACAGCCAACGCACATCAAGTGTCAAGAGACACGCTCTGCTGAGCTCAACGCTTGTGCAGATGCACATGTGCGACGAAGTCAACACACGTGCTTGTGGAGAGAAAGAAAGGGACTCCCAGGCGTGTGGAGCGACGGGGAGAAAGAGCGGGCGCTGAGGAACACAGTTTCAAACAGACTGTCTCCACACAAACAGGCACCTGTCTGCAGGTATCCTAGATCTTGATTCTTGAACTTGAGGAAACACGCGTCTGAGCAAAACTCCCAAACGCTTCCAGGAAAGACACAGGCTCTCCCACAAGCACACAAGTGTTTGCCCTCAGCTATAGATCAGGGACAAGCCTGTGAAGAGATGCCCTGCTATTCTTTCGCCTTATGGCATCATGTGTTTCGTTCCTCTTGGAGATCGATTGTTAAACGTCTTTCCTAGGGCGACTGTGAAGCATTTGCCAGCGGAGGAGAAGTAGCACGGAGCAGCATTCAGTACTGCCTACGAGTGTCTTTGCTACCCTACTAGCGGAGCTCCAAGAACAGGCACACATCTTCAGGTACCTTCCAAATGTGGATTCCCCTGCAGCCCCGTAGGCGGGCGTGCAGTACGCCAACCGTCAACGGACGTTTTTCCCCTCAAGCCTGTCAGGACGTTGCTCGTCCGTCTTTCCCTCAATAGATGGGAGTAGGCGCGCTTGCGGATGTGTGCGTGTGTGTGGCCACGCGTTTGCTTAGGCATCAGTGTGTGAAAAGGTAGGTGCTTTTCTCTAGCTGCGTGTGCGTGCACGTGGTGCTGGGTGCACATCCCTGGGTGCTCGTGGAAAGGTTTCTGCATGGTTTTCGCTGAGGAATCGTGTGTGTGCACATGGACAAAGAGAAGGCGCAGCAACCAGGTTCCAGCGCCGAAGAAGGCAAAAGGCGAGGTTTCCGGCGCTATCTCCTTCTCTCCCCAGAGCTAGTCGCGCAAAGCAAGCCGCTAAGCCGGCGACCGGCAAGAGAGCTACAACGAAGCATGCCGAACGGAGAAAATAGCAGCAGCTCATCTGTTCACACCTTGTTTCTGCCATGTGCTTGAACGCCAAGACGTTCGCGCTTCTGTGAGATGAAAGACGTCCTTCTGCATATGTGGTTGCTCACACCGGTGCACTTGTTAGTGTATCCATTCAGTCCTGGGCTGCGGGGCATTCAGAAGTGGCTCTGTGGAGACGTCTGCATAGAGGCAGCTGTCAGAACACGCACACTCGATTGTTCACCAAAACATATGCAGACGCGTCCTTAGCCTGTAGATTTGGATGCACAGAGTTCCCTGTGTTCGCAAGAGACAAGGGAATCGCGTCTGTGCGCACAGAAGCAATAGCGGACCGTTTCCCTCGGAGTGAACGCGAAAGAGCCGTCTATATACTCGCAGACACGCGAACGTGCCTCAATGCGGTCACAGAGGCAGCAGCTTTTGCACAGATGCTCCTGGTGATTCTGGCACTTTCCAGGCACACTCCTGAAAGTCGCGCACACTGCTGTTCACTCGCTAAACGACCTCTTGGGAAACACGTCTCCGGTCGACGGACCGCTCAGATTGCTTCTCGTGTAACTGTGAACTGTGTCAGCGCAGGGAATCCGTCTCTGTTGAGCAGATGTCAATCCTGCCTCGCTTTTGCTTTGTTGCCTCTACCAAGATGATTTCCCGTTTCTCTCTTCACTGGAGCAGGCAGACACAGCCAACGCACATCAAGTGTCAAGAGACACGCTCTGCTGAGCTCAACGCTTGTGCAGATGCACATGTGCGACGAAGTCAACACACGTGCTTGTGGAGAGAAAGAAAGGGACTCCCAGGCGTGTGGAGCGACGGGGAGAAAGAGCGGGCGCTGAGGAACACAGTTTCAAACAGACTGTCTCCACACAAACAGGCACCTGTCTGCAGGTATCCTAGATCTTGATTCTTGAACTTGAGGAAACACGCGTCTGAGCAAAACTCCCAAACGCTTCCAGGAAAGACACAGGCTCTCCCACAAGCACACAAGTGTTTGCCCTCAGCTATAGATCAGGGACAAGCCTGTGAAGAGCAACCAAAGAGCTCGTCCGTCTTTCTCTCAATAGATGGGAGTAGGCGCGCTTGCGGATGTGTGCGTGTGTGTGGCCACGCGTTTGCTTAGGCATCAGTGTGTGAAAAGGTAGGTGCTTTTCTCTAGCTGCGTGTGCGTGCACGTGGTGCTGGGTGCACATCCCTGGGTGCTCGTGGAAAGGTTTCTGCATGGTTTTCGCTGAGGAATCGTGTGTGTGCACATGGACAAAGAGAAGGCGCAGCAACCAGGTTCCAGCGCCGAAGAAGGCAAAAGGCGAGGTTTCCGGCGCTATCTCCTTCTCTCCCCAGAGCTAGTCGCGCAAAGCAAGCCGCTAAGCCGGCGACCGGCAAGAGAGCTACAACGAAGCATGCCGAACGGAGAAAATAGCAGCAGCTCATCTGTTCACACCTTGTTTCTGCCATGTGCTTGAACGCCAAGACGTTCGCGCTTCTGTGAGATGAAAGACGTCCTTCTGCATATGTGGTTGCTCACACCGGTGCACTTGTTAGTGTATCCATTCAGTCCTGGGCTGCGGGGCATTCAGAAGTGGCTCTGTGGAGACGTCTGCATAGAGGCAGCTGTCAGAACACGCACACTCGATTGTTCACCAAAACATATGCAGACGCGTCCTTAGCCTGTAGATTTGGATGCACAGAGTTCCCTGTGTTCGCAAGAGACAAGGGAATCGCGTCTGTGCGCACAGAAGCAATAGCGGACCGTTTCCCTCGGAGTGAACGCGAAAGAGCCGTCTATATACTCGCAGACACGCGAACGTGCCTCAATGCGGTCACAGAGGCAGCAGCTTTTGCACAGATGCTCCTGGTGATTCTGGCACTTTCCAGGCACACTCCTGAAAGTCGCGCACACTGCTGTTCACTCGCTAAACGACCTCTTGGGAAACACGTCTCCGGTCGACGGACCGCTCAGATTGCTTCTCGTGTAACTGTGAACTGTGTCAGCGCAGGGAATCCGTCTCTGTTGAGCAGATGTCAATCCTGCCTCGCTTTTGCTTTGTTGCCTCTACCAAGATGATTTCCCGTTTCTCTCTTCACTGGAGCAGGCAGACACAGCCAACGCACATCAAGTGTCAAGAGACACGCTCTGCTGAGCTCAACGCTTGTGCAGATGCACATGTGCGACGAAGTCAACACACGTGCTTGTGGAGAGAAAGAAAGGGACTCCCAGGCGTGTGGAGCGACGGGGAGAAAGAGCGGGCGCTGAGGAACACAGTTTCAAACAGACTGTCTCCACACAAACAGGCACCTGTCTGCAGGTATCCTAGATCTTGATTCTTGAACTTGAGGAAACACGCGTCTGAGCAAAACTCCCAAACGCTTCCAGGAAAGACACAGGCTCTCCCACAAGCACACAAGTGTTTGCCCTCAGCTATAGATCAGGGACAAGCCTGTGAAGAGCAACCAAAGAGCTCGTCCGTCTTTCTCTCAATAGATGGGAGTAGGCGCGCTTGCGGATGTGTGCGTGTGTGTGGCCACGCGTTTGCTTAGGCATCAGTGTGTGAAAAGGTAGGTGCTTTTCTCTAGCTGCGTGTGCGTGCACGTGGTGCTGGGTGCACATCCCTGGGTGCTCGTGGAAAGGTTTCTGCATGGTTTTCGCTGAGGAATCGTGTGTGTGCACATGGACAAAGAGAAGGCGCAGCAACCAGGTTCCAGCGCCGAAGAAGGCAAAAGGCGAGGTTTCCGGCGCTATCTCCTTCTCTCCCCAGAGCTAGTCGCGCAAAGCAAGCCGCTAAGCCGGCGACCGGCAAGAGAGCTACAACGAAGCATGCCGAACGGAGAAAATAGCAGCAGCTCATCTGTTCACACCTTGTTTCTGCCATGTGCTTGAACGCCAAGACGTTCGCGCTTCTGTGAGATGAAAGACGTCCTTCTGCATATGTGGTTGCTCACACCGGTGCACTTGTTAGTGTATCCATTCAGTCCTGGGCTGCGGGGCATTCAGAAGTGGCTCTGTGGAGACGTCTGCATAGAGGCAGCTGTCAGAACACGCACACTCGATTGTTCACCAAAACATATGCAGACGCGTCCTTAGCCTGTAGATTTGGATGCACAGAGTTCCCTGTGTTCGCAAGAGACAAGGGAATCGCGTCTGTGCGCACAGAAGCAATAGCGGACCGTTTCCCTCGGAGTGAACGCGAAAGAGCCGTCTATATACTCGCAGACACGCGAACGTGCCTCAATGCGGTCACAGAGGCAGCAGCTTTTGCACAGATGCTCCTGGTGATTCTGGCACTTTCCAGGCACACTCCTGAAAGTCGCGCACACTGCTGTTCACTCGCTAAACGACCTCTTGGGAAACACGTCTCCGGTCGACGGACCGCTCAGATTGCTTCTCGTGTAACTGTGAACTGTGTCAGCGCAGGGAATCCGTCTCTGTTGAGCAGATGTCAATCCTGCCTCGCTTTTGCTTTGTTGCCTCTACCAAGATGATTTCCCGTTTCTCTCTTCACTGGAGCAGGCAGACACAGCCAACGCACATCAAGTGTCAAGAGACACGCTCTGCTGAGCTCAACGCTTGTGCAGATGCACATGTGCGACGAAGTCAACACACGTGCTTGTGGAGAGAAAGAAAGGGACTCCCAGGCGTGTGGAGCGACGGGGAGAAAGAGCGGGCGCTGAGGAACACAGTTTCAAACAGACTGTCTCCACACAAACAGGCACCTGTCTGCAGGTATCCTAGATCTTGATTCTTGAACTTGAGGAAACACGCGTCTGAGCAAAACTCCCAAACGCTTCCAGGAAAGACACAGGCTCTCCCACAAGCACACAAGTGTTTGCCCTCAGCTATAGATCAGGGACAAGCCTGTGAAGAGCAACCAAAGAGCTCGTCCGTCTTTCTCTCAATAGATGGGAGTAGGCGCGCTTGCGGATGTGTGCGTGTGTGTGGCCACGCGTTTGCTTAGGCATCAGTGTGTGAAAAGGTAGGTGCTTTTCTCTAGCTGCGTGTGCGTGCACGTGGTGCTGGGTGCACATCCCTGGGTGCTCGTGGAAAGGTTTCTGCATGGTTTTCGCTGAGGAATCGTGTGTGTGCACATGGACAAAGAGAAGGCGCAGCAACCAGGTTCCAGCGCCGAAGAAGGCAAAAGGCGAGGTTTCCGGCGCTATCTCCTTCTCTCCCCAGAGCTAGTCGCGCAAAGCAAGCCGCTAAGCCGGCGACCGGCAAGAGAGCTACAACGAAGCATGCCGAACGGAGAAAATAGCAGCAGCTCATCTGTTCACACCTTGTTTCTGCCATGTGCTTGAACGCCAAGACGTTCGCGCTTCTGTGAGATGAAAGACGTCCTTCTGCATATGTGGTTGCTCACACCGGTGCACTTGTTAGTGTATCCATTCAGTCCTGGGCTGCGGGGCATTCAGAAGTGGCTCTGTGGAGACGTCTGCATAGAGGCAGCTGTCAGAACACGCACACTCGATTGTTCACCAAAACATATGCAGACGCGTCCTTAGCCTGTAGATTTGGATGCACAGAGTTCCCTGTGTTCGCAAGAGACAAGGGAATCGCGTCTGTGCGCACAGAAGCAATAGCGGACCGTTTCCCTCGGAGTGAACGCGAAAGAGCCGTCTATATACTCGCAGACACGCGAACGTGCCTCAATGCGGTCACAGAGGCAGCAGCTTTTGCACAGATGCTCCTGGTGATTCTGGCACTTTCCAGGCACACTCCTGAAAGTCGCGCACACTGCTGTTCACTCGCTAAACGACCTCTTGGGAAACACGTCTCCGGTCGACGGACCGCTCAGATTGCTTCTCGTGTAACTGTGAACTGTGTCAGCGCAGGGAATCCGTCTCTGTTGAGCAGATGTCAATCCTGCCTCGCTTTTGCTTTGTTGCCTCTACCAAGATGATTTCCCGTTTCTCTCTTCACTGGAGCAGGCAGACACAGCCAACGCACATCAAGTGTCAAGAGACACGCTCTGCTGAGCTCAACGCTTGTGCAGATGCACATGTGCGACGAAGTCAACACACGTGCTTGTGGAGAGAAAGAAAGGGACTCCCAGGCGTGTGGAGCGACGGGGAGAAAGAGCGGGCGCTGAGGAACACAGTTTCAAACAGACTGTCTCCACACAAACAGGCACCTGTCTGCAGGTATCCTAGATCTTGATTCTTGAACTTGAGGAAACACGCGTCTGAGCAAAACTCCCAAACGCTTCCAGGAAAGACACAGGCTCTCCCACAAGCACACAAGTGTTTGCCCTCAGCTATAGATCAGGGACAAGCCTGTGAAGAGCAACCAAAGAGCTCGTCCGTCTTTCTCTCAATAGATGGGAGTAGGCGCGCTTGCGGATGTGTGCGTGTGTGTGGCCACGCGTTTGCTTAGGCATCAGTGTGTGAAAAGGTAGGTGCTTTTCTCTAGCTGCGTGTGCGTGCACGTGGTGCTGGGTGCACATCCCTGGGTGCTCGTGGAAAGGTTTCTGCATGGTTTTCGCTGAGGAATCGTGTGTGTGCACATGGACAAAGAGAAGGCGCAGCAACCAGGTTCCAGCGCCGAAGAAGGCAAAAGGCGAGGTTTCCGGCGCTATCTCCTTCTCTCCCCAGAGCTAGTCGCGCAAAGCAAGCCGCTAAGCCGGCGACCGGCAAGAGAGCTACAACGAAGCATGCCGAACGGAGAAAATAGCAGCAGCTCATCTGTTCACACCTTGTTTCTGCCATGTGCTTGAACGCCAAGACGTTCGCGCTTCTGTGAGATGAAAGACGTCCTTCTGCATATGTGGTTGCTCACACCGGTGCACTTGTTAGTGTATCCATTCAGTCCTGGGCTGCGGGGCATTCAGAAGTGGCTCTGTGGAGACGTCTGCATAGAGGCAGCTGTCAGAACACGCACACTCGATTGTTCACCAAAACATATGCAGACGCGTCCTTAGCCTGTAGATTTGGATGCACAGAGTTCCCTGTGTTCGCAAGAGACAAGGGAATCGCGTCTGTGCGCACAGAAGCAATAGCGGACCGTTTCCCTCGGAGTGAACGCGAAAGAGCCGTCTATATACTCGCAGACACGCGAACGTGCCTCAATGCGGTCACAGAGGCAGCAGCTTTTGCACAGATGCTCCTGGTGATTCTGGCACTTTCCAGGCACACTCCTGAAAGTCGCGCACACTGCTGTTCACTCGCTAAACGACCTCTTGGGAAACACGTCTCCGGTCGACGGACCGCTCAGATTGCTTCTCGTGTAACTGTGAACTGTGTCAGCGCAGGGAATCCGTCTCTGTTGAGCAGATGTCGATCCTGCCTCGCTTTTGCTTTGTTGCCTCTACCAAGATGATTTCCCGTTTCTCTCTTCACTGGAGCAGGCAGACACAGCCAACGCACATCAAGTGTCAAGAGACACGCTCTGCTGAGCTCAACGCTTGTGCAGATGCACATGTGCGACGAAGTCAACACACGTGCTTGTGGAGAGAAAGAAAGGGACTCCCAGGCGTGTGGAGCGACGGGGAGAAAGAGCGGGCGCTGAGGAACACAGTTTCAAACAGACTGTCTCCACACAAACAGGCACCTGTCTGCAGGTATCCTAGATCTTGATTCTTGAACTTGAGGAAACACGCGTCTGAGCAAAACTCCCAAACGCTTCCAGGAAAGACACAGGCTCTCCCACAAGCACACAAGTGTTTGCCCTCAGCTATAGATCAGGGACAAGCCTGTGAAGAGCAACCAAAGAGCTCGTCCGTCTTTCCCTCAATAGATGGGAGTAGGCGCGCTTGCGGATGTGTGCGTGTGTGTGGCCACGCGTTTGCTTAGGCATCAGTGTGTGAAAAGGTAGGTGCTTTTCTCTAGCTGCGTGTGCGTGCACGTGGTGCTGGGTGCACATCCCTGGGTGCTCGTGGAAAGGTTTCTGCATGGTTTTCGCTGAGGAATCGTGTGTGTGCACATGGACAAAGAGAAGGCGCAGCAACCAGGTTCCAGCGCCGAAGAAGGCAAAAGGCGAGGTTTCCGGCGCTATCTCCTTCTCTCCCCAGAGCTAGTCGCGCAAAGCAAGCCGCTAAGCCGGCGACCGGCAAGAGAGCTACAACGAAGCATGCCGAACGGAGAAAATAGCAGCAGCTCATCTGTTCACACCTTGTTTCTGCCATGTGCTTGAACGCCAAGACGTTCGCGCTTCTGTGAGATGAAAGACGTCCTTCTGCATATGTGGTTGCTCACACCGGTGCACTTGTTAGTGTATCCATTCAGTCCTGGGCTGCGGGGCATTCAGAAGTGGCTCTGTGGAGACGTCTGCATAGAGGCAGCTGTCAGAACACGCACACTCGATTGTTCACCAAAACATATGCAGACGCGTCCTTAGCCTGTAGATTTGGATGCACAGAGTTCCCTGTGTTCGCAAGAGACAAGGGAATCGCGTCTGTGCGCACAGAAGCAATAGCGGACCGTTTCCCTCGGAGTGAACGCGAAAGAGCCGTCTATATACTCGCAGACACGCGAACGTGCCTCAATGCGGTCACAGAGGCAGCAGCTTTTGCACAGATGCTCCTGGTGATTCTGGCACTTTCCAGGCACACTCCTGAAAGTCGCGCACACTGCTGTTCACTCGCTAAACGACCTCTTGGGAAACACGTCTCCGGTCGACGGACCGCTCAGATTGCTTCTCGTGTAACTGTGAACTGTGTCAGCGCAGGGAATCCGTCTCTGTTGAGCAGATGTCGATCCTGCCTCGCTTTTGCTTTGTTGCCTCTACCAAGATGATTTCCCGTTTCTCTCTTCACTGGAGCAGGCAGACACAGCCAACGCACATCAAGTGTCAAGAGACACGCTCTGCTGAGCTCAACGCTTGTGCAGATGCACATGTGCGACGAAGTCAACACACGTGCTTGTGGAGAGAAAGAAAGGGACTCCCAGGCGTGTGGAGCGACGGGGAGAAAGAGCGGGCGCTGAGGAACACAGTTTCAAACAGACTGTCTCCACACAAACAGGCACCTGTCTGCAGGTATCCTAGATCTTGATTCTTGAACTTGAGGAAACACGCGTCTGAGCAAAACTCCCAAACGCTTCCAGGAAAGACACAGGCTCTCCCACAAGCACACAAGTGTTTGCCCTCAGCTATAGATCAGGGACAAGCCTGTGAAGAGATGCCCTGCTATTCTTTCGCCTTATGGCATCATGTGTTTCGTTCCTCTTGGAGATCGATTGTTAAACGTCTTTCCTCGGGCGACTGTGAAGCATTTGCCAGCGGAGGAGAAGTAGCACGGAGCAGCATTCAGTACTGCCTACGAGTGTCTTTGCTACCCTACTAGCGGAGCTCCAAGAACAGGCACACATCTTCAGGTACCTTCCAAATGTGGATTCCCCTGCAGCCCCGTAGGCGGGCGTGCAGTACGCCAACCGTCAACGGACGTTTTTCCCCTCAAGCCTGTCAGGACGTTGCTCGTCCGTCTTTCCCTCAATAGATGGGAGTAGGCGCGCTTGCGGATGTGTGCGTGTGTGTGGCCACGCGTTTGCTTAGGCATCAGTGTGTGAAAAGGTAGGTGCTTTTCTCTAGCTGCGTGTGCGTGCACGTGGTGCTGGGTGCACATCCCTGGGTGCTCGTGGAAAGGTTTCTGCATGGTTTTCGCTGAGGAATCGTGTGTGTGCACATGGACAAAGAGAAGGCGCAGCAACCAGGTTCCAGCGCCGAAGAAGGCAAAAGGCGAGGTTTCCGGCGCTATCTCCTTCTCTCCCCAGAGCTAGTCGCGCAAAGCAAGCCGCTAAGCCGGCGACCGGCAAGAGAGCTACAACGAAGCATGCCGAACGGAGAAAATAGCAGCAGCTCATCTGTTCACACCTTGTTTCTGCCATGTGCTTGAACGCCAAGACGTTCGCGCTTCTGTGAGATGAAAGACGTCCTTCTGCATATGTGGTTGCTCACACCGGTGCACTTGTTAGTGTATCCATTCAGTCCTGGGCTGCGGGGCATTCAGAAGTGGCTCTGTGGAGACGTCTGCATAGAGGCAGCTGTCAGAACACGCACACTCGATTGTTCACCAAAACATATGCAGACGCGTCCTTAGCCTGTAGATTTGGATGCACAGAGTTCCCTGTGTTCGCAAGAGACAAGGGAATCGCGTCTGTGCGCACAGAAGCAATAGCGGACCGTTTCCCTCGGAGTGAACGCGAAAGAGCCGTCTATATACTCGCAGACACGCGAACGTGCCTCAATGCGGTCACAGAGGCAGCAGCTTTTGCACAGATGCTCCTGGTGATTCTGGCACTTTCCAGGCACACTCCTGAAAGTCGCGCACACTGCTGTTCACTCGCTAAACGACCTCTTGGGAAACACGTCTCCGGTCGACGGACCGCTCAGATTGCTTCTCGTGTAACTGTGAACTGTGTCAGCGCAGGGAATCCGTCTCTGTTGAGCAGATGTCAATCCTGCCTCGCTTTTGCTTTGTTGCCTCTACCAAGATGATTTCCCGTTTCTCTCTTCACTGGAGCAGGCAGACACAGCCAACGCACATCAAGTGTCAAGAGACACGCTCTGCTGAGCTCAACGCTTGTGCAGATGCACATGTGCGACGAAGTCAACACACGTGCTTGTGGAGAGAAAGAAAGGGACTCCCAGGCGTGTGGAGCGACGGGGAGAAAGAGCGGGCGCTGAGGAACACAGTTTCAAACAGACTGTCTCCACACAAACAGGCACCTGTCTGCAGGTATCCTAGATCTTGATTCTTGAACTTGAGGAAACACGCGTCTGAGCAAAACTCCCAAACGCTTCCAGGAAAGACACAGGCTCTCCCACAAGCACACAAGTGTTTGCCCTCAGCTATAGATCAGGGACAAGCCTGTGAAGAGATGCCCTGCTATTCTTTCGCCTTATGGCATCATGTGTTTCGTTCCTCTTGGAGATCGATTGTTAAACGTCTTTCCTAGGGCGACTGTGAAGCATTTGCCAGCGGAGGAGAAGTAGCACGGAGCAGCATTCAGTACTGCCTACGAGTGTCTTTGCTACCCTACTAGCGGAGCTCCAAGAACAGGCACACATCTTCAGGTACCTTCCAAATGTGGATTCCCCTGCAGCCCCGTAGGCGGGCGTGCAGTACGCCAACCGTCAACGGACGTTTTTCCCCTCAAGCCTGTCAGGACGTTGCTCGTCCGTCTTTCCCTCAATAGATGGGAGTAGGCGCGCTTGCGGATGTGTGCGTGTGTGTGGCCACGCGTTTGCTTAGGCATCAGTGTGTGAAAAGGTAGGTGCTTTTCTCTAGCTGCGTGTGCGTGCACGTGGTGCTGGGTGCACATCCCTGGGTGCTCGTGGAAAGGTTTCTGCATGGTTTTCGCTGAGGAATCGTGTGTGTGCACATGGACAAAGAGAAGGCGCAGCAACCAGGTTCCAGCGCCGAAGAAGGCAAAAGGCGAGGTTTCCGGCGCTATCTCCTTCTCTCCCCAGAGCTAGTCGCGCAAAGCAAGCCGCTAAGCCGGCGACCGGCAAGAGAGCTACAACGAAGCATGCCGAACGGAGAAAATAGCAGCAGCTCATCTGTTCACACCTTGTTTCTGCCATGTGCTTGAACGCCAAGACGTTCGCGCTTCTGTGAGATGAAAGACGTCCTTCTGCATATGTGGTTGCTCACACCGGTGCACTTGTTAGTGTATCCATTCAGTCCTGGGCTGCGGGGCATTCAGAAGTGGCTCTGTGGAGACGTCTGCATAGAGGCAGCTGTCAGAACACGCACACTCGATTGTTCACCAAAACATATGCAGACGCGTCCTTAGCCTGTAGATTTGGATGCACAGAGTTCCCTGTGTTCGCAAGAGACAAGGGAATCGCGTCTGTACGCACAGAAGCAATAGCGGACCGTTTCCCTCGGAGTGAACGCGAAAGAGCCGTCTATATACTCGCAGACACGGGAACGTGCCTCAATGCGGTCACAGAGGCAGCAGCTTTTGCACAGATGCTCCTGGTGATTCTGGCACTTTCCAGGCACACTCCTGAAAGTCGCGCACACTGCTGTTCACTCGCTAAACGACCTCTTGGGAAACACGTCTCCGGTCGACGGACCGCTCAGATTGCTTCTCGTGTAACTGTGAACTGTGTCAGCGCAGGGAATCCGTCTCTGTTGAGCAGATGTCGATCCTGCCTCGCTTTTGCTTTGTTGCCTCTACCAAGATGATTTCCCGTTTCTCTCTTCACTGGAGCAGGCAGACACAGCCAACGCACATCAAGTGTCAAGAGACACGCTCTGCTGAGCTCAACGCTTGTGCAGATGCACATGTGCGACGAAGTCAACACACGTGCTTGTGGAGAGAAAGAAAGGGACTCCCAGGCGTGTGGAGCGACGGGGAGAAAGAGCGGGCGCTGAGGAACACAGTTTCAAACAGACTGTCTCCACACAAACAGGCACCTGTCTGCAGGTATCCTAGATCTTGATTCTTGAACTTGAGGAAACACGCGTCTGAGCAAAACTCCCAAACGCTTCCAGGAAAGACACAGGCTCTCCCACAAGCACACAAGTGTTTGCCCTCAGCTATAGATCAGGGACAAGCCTGTGAAGAGATGCCCTGCTATTCTTTCGCCTTATGGCATCATGTGTTTCGTTCCTCTTGGAGATCGATTGTTAAACGTCTTTCCTAGGGCGACTGTGAAGCATTTGCCAGCGGAGGAGAAGTAGCACGGAGCAGCATTCAGTACTGCCTACGAGTGTCTTTGCTACCCTACTAGCGGAGCTCCAAGAACAGGCACACATCTTCAGGTACCTTCCAAATGTGGATTCCCCTGCAGCCCCGTAGGCGGGCGTGCAGTACGCCAACCGTCAACGGACGTTTTTCCCCTCAAGCCTGTCAGGACGTTGCTCGTCCGTCTTTCCCTCAATAGATGGGAGTAGGCGCGCTTGCGGATGTGTGCGTGTGTGTGGCCACGCGTTTGCTTAGGCATCAGTGTGTGAAAAGGTAGGTGCTTTTCTCTAGCTGCGTGTGCGTGCACGTGGTGCTGGGTGCACATCCCTGGGTGCTCGTGGAAAGGTTTCTGCATGGTTTTCGCTGAGGAATCGTGTGTGTGCACATGGACAAAGAGAAGGCGCAGCAACCAGGTTCCAGCGCCGAAGAAGGCAAAAGGCGAGGTTTCCGGCGCTATCTCCTTCTCTCCCCAGAGCTAGTCGCGCAAAGCAAGCCGCTAAGCCGGCGACCGGCAAGAGAGCTACAACGAAGCATGCCGAACGGAGAAAATAGCAGCAGCTCATCTGTTCACACCTTGTTTCTGCCATGTGCTTGAACGCCAAGACGTTCGCGCTTCTGTGAGATGAAAGACGTCCTTCTGCATATGTGGTTGCTCACACCGGTGCACTTGTTAGTGTATCCATTCAGTCCTGGGCTGCGGGGCATTCAGAAGTGGCTCTGTGGAGACGTCTGCATAGAGGCAGCTGTCAGAACACGCACACTCGATTGTTCACCAAAACATATGCAGACGCGTCCTTAGCCTGTAGATTTGGATGCACAGAGTTCCCTGTGTTCGCAAGAGACAAGGGAATCGCGTCTGTGCGCACAGAAGCAATAGCGGACCGTTTCCCTCGGAGTGAACGCGAAAGAGCCGTCTATATACTCGCAGACACGCGAACGTGCCTCAATGCGGTCACAGAGGCAGCAGCTTTTGCACAGATGCTCCTGGTGATTCTGGCACTTTCCAGGCACACTCCTGAAAGTCGCGCACACTGCTGTTCACTCGCTAAACGACCTCTTGGGAAACACGTCTCCGGTCGACGGACCGCTCAGATTGCTTCTCGTGTAACTGTGAACTGTGTCAGCGCAGGGAATCCGTCTCTGTTGAGCAGATGTCAATCCTGCCTCGCTTTTGCTTTGTTGCCTCTACCAAGATGATTTCCCGTTTCTCTCTTCACTGGAGCAGGCAGACACAGCCAACGCACATCAAGTGTCAAGAGACACGCTCTGCTGAGCTCAACGCTTGTGCAGATGCACATGTGCGACGAAGTCAACACACGTGCTTGTGGAGAGAAAGAAAGGGACTCCCAGGCGTGTGGAGCGACGGGGAGAAAGAGCGGGCGCTGAGGAACACAGTTTCAAACAGACTGTCTCCACACAAACAGGCACCTGTCTGCAGGTATCCTAGATCTTGATTCTTGAACTTGAGGAAACACGCGTCTGAGCAAAACTCCCAAACGCTTCCAGGAAAGACACAGGCTCTCCCACAAGCACACAAGTGTTTGCCCTCAGCTATAGATCAGGGACAAGCCTGTGAAGAGCAACCAAAGAGCTCGTCCGTCTTTCTCTCAATAGATGGGAGTAGGCGCGCTTGCGGATGTGTGCGTGTGTGTGGCCACGCGTTTGCTTAGGCATCAGTGTGTGAAAAGGTAGGTGCTTTTCTCTAGCTGCGTGTGCGTGCACGTGGTGCTGGGTGCACATCCCTGGGTGCTCGTGGAAAGGTTTCTGCATGGTTTTCGCTGAGGAATCGTGTGTGTGCACATGGACAAAGAGAAGGCGCAGCAACCAGGTTCCAGCGCCGAAGAAGGCAAAAGGCGAGGTTTCCGGCGCTATCTCCTTCTCTCCCCAGAGCTAGTCGCGCAAAGCAAGCCGCTAAGCCGGCGACCGGCAAGAGAGCTACAACGAAGCATGCCGAACGGAGAAAATAGCAGCAGCTCATCTGTTCACACCTTGTTTCTGCCATGTGCTTGAACGCCAAGACGTTCGCGCTTCTGTGAGATGAAAGACGTCCTTCTGCATATGTGGTTGCTCACACCGGTGCACTTGTTAGTGTATCCATTCAGTCCTGGGCTGCGGGGCATTCAGAAGTGGCTCTGTGGAGACGTCTGCATAGAGGCAGCTGTCAGAACACGCACACTCGATTGTTCACCAAAACATATGCAGACGCGTCCTTAGCCTGTAGATTTGGATGCACAGAGTTCCCTGTGTTCGCAAGAGACAAGGGAATCGCGTCTGTACGCACAGAAGCAATAGCGGACCGTTTCCCTCGGAGTGAACGCGAAAGAGCCGTCTATATACTCGCAGACACGGGAACGTGCCTCAATGCGGTCACAGAGGCAGCAGCTTTTGCACAGATGCTCCTGGTGATTCTGGCACTTTCCAGGCACACTCCTGAAAGTCGCGCACACTGCTGTTCACTCGCTAAACGACCTCTTGGGAAACACGTCTCCGGTCGACGGACCGCTCAGATTGCTTCTCGTGTAACTGTGAACTGTGTCAGCGCAGGGAATCCGTCTCTGTTGAGCAGATGTCGATCCTGCCTCGCTTTTGCTTTGTTGCCTCTACCAAGATGATTTCCCGTTTCTCTCTTCACTGGAGCAGGCAGACACAGCCAACGCACATCAAGTGTCAAGAGACACGCTCTGCTGAGCTCAACGCTTGTGCAGATGCACATGTGCGACGAAGTCAACACACGTGCTTGTGGAGAGAAAGAAAGGGACTCCCAGGCGTGTGGAGCGACGGGGAGAAAGAGCGGGCGCTGAGGAACACAGTTTCAAACAGACTGTCTCCACACAAACAGGCACCTGTCTGCAGGTATCCTAGATCTTGATTCTTGAACTTGAGGAAACACGCGTCTGAGCAAAACTCCCAAACGCTTCCAGGAAAGACACAGGCTCTCCCACAAGCACACAAGTGTTTGCCCTCAGCTATAGATCAGGGACAAGCCTGTGAAGAGATGCCCTGCTATTCTTTCGCCTTATGGCATCATGTGTTTCGTTCCTCTTGGAGATCGATTGTTAAACGTCTTTCCTAGGGCGACTGTGAAGCATTTGCCAGCGGAGGAGAAGTAGCACGGAGCAGCATTCAGTACTGCCTACGAGTGTCTTTGCTACCCTACTAGCGGAGCTCCAAGAACAGGCACACATCTTCAGGTACCTTCCAAATGTGGATTCCCCTGCAGCCCCGTAGGCGGGCGTGCAGTACGCCAACCGTCAACGGACGTTTTTCCCCTCAAGCCTGTCAGGACGTTGCTCGTCCGTCTTTCCCTCAATAGATGGGAGTAGGCGCGCTTGCGGATGTGTGCGTGTGTGTGGCCACGCGTTTGCTTAGGCATCAGTGTGTGAAAAGGTAGGTGCTTTTCTCTAGCTGCGTGTGCGTGCACGTGGTGCTGGGTGCACATCCCTGGGTGCTCGTGGAAAGGTTTCTGCATGGTTTTCGCTGAGGAATCGTGTGTGTGCACATGGACAAAGAGAAGGCGCAGCAACCAGGTTCCAGCGCCGAAGAAGGCAAAAGGCGAGGTTTCCGGCGCTATCTCCTTCTCTCCCCAGAGCTAGTCGCGCAAAGCAAGCCGCTAAGCCGGCGACCGGCAAGAGAGCTACAACGAAGCATGCCGAACGGAGAAAATAGCAGCAGCTCATCTGTTCACACCTTGTTTCTGCCATGTGCTTGAACGCCAAGACGTTCGCGCTTCTGTGAGATGAAAGACGTCCTTCTGCATATGTGGTTGCTCACACCGGTGCACTTGTTAGTGTATCCATTCAGTCCTGGGCTGCGGGGCATTCAGAAGTGGCTCTGTGGAGACGTCTGCATAGAGGCAGCTGTCAGAACACGCACACTCGATTGTTCACCAAAACATATGCAGACGCGTCCTTAGCCTGTAGATTTGGATGCACAGAGTTCCCTGTGTTCGCAAGAGACAAGGGAATCGCGTCTGTGCGCACAGAAGCAATAGCGGACCGTTTCCCTCGGAGTGAACGCGAAAGAGCCGTCTATATACTCGCAGACACGCGAACGTGCCTCAATGCGGTCACAGAGGCAGCAGCTTTTGCACAGATGCTCCTGGTGATTCTGGCACTTTCCAGGCACACTCCTGAAAGTCGCGCACACTGCTGTTCACTCGCTAAACGACCTCTTGGGAAACACGTCTCCGGTCGACGGACCGCTCAGATTGCTTCTCGTGTAACTGTGAACTGTGTCAGCGCAGGGAATCCGTCTCTGTTGAGCAGATGTCAATCCTGCCTCGCTTTTGCTTTGTTGCCTCTACCAAGATGATTTCCCGTTTCTCTCTTCACTGGAGCAGGCAGACACAGCCAACGCACATCAAGTGTCAAGAGACACGCTCTGCTGAGCTCAACGCTTGTGCAGATGCACATGTGCGACGAAGTCAACACACGTGCTTGTGGAGAGAAAGAAAGGGACTCCCAGGCGTGTGGAGCGACGGGGAGAAAGAGCGGGCGCTGAGGAACACAGTTTCAAACAGACTGTCTCCACACAAACAGGCACCTGTCTGCAGGTATCCTAGATCTTGATTCTTGAACTTGAGGAAACACGCGTCTGAGCAAAACTCCCAAACGCTTCCAGGAAAGACACAGGCTCTCCCACAAGCACACAAGTGTTTGCCCTCAGCTATAGATCAGGGACAAGCCTGTGAAGAGCAACCAAAGAGCTCGTCCGTCTTTCTCTCAATAGATGGGAGTAGGCGCGCTTGCGGATGTGTGCGTGTGTGTGGCCACGCGTTTGCTTAGGCATCAGTGTGTGAAAAGGTAGGTGCTTTTCTCTAGCTGCGTGTGCGTGCACGTGGTGCTGGGTGCACATCCCTGGGTGCTCGTGGAAAGGTTTCTGCATGGTTTTCGCTGAGGAATCGTGTGTGTGCACATGGACAAAGAGAAGGCGCAGCAACCAGGTTCCAGCGCCGAAGAAGGCAAAAGGCGAGGTTTCCGGCGCTATCTCCTTCTCTCCCCAGAGCTAGTCGCGCAAAGCAAGCCGCTAAGCCGGCGACCGGCAAGAGAGCTACAACGAAGCATGCCGAACGGAGAAAATAGCAGCAGCTCATCTGTTCACACCTTGTTTCTGCCATGTGCTTGAACGCCAAGACGTTCGCGCTTCTGTGAGATGAAAGACGTCCTTCTGCATATGTGGTTGCTCACACCGGTGCACTTGTTAGTGTATCCATTCAGTCCTGGGCTGCGGGGCATTCAGAAGTGGCTCTGTGGAGACGTCTGCATAGAGGCAGCTGTCAGAACACGCACACTCGATTGTTCACCAAAACATATGCAGACGCGTCCTTAGCCTGTAGATTTGGATGCACAGAGTTCCCTGTGTTCGCAAGAGACAAGGGAATCGCGTCTGTGCGCACAGAAGCAATAGCGGACCGTTTCCCTCGGAGTGAACGCGAAAGAGCCGTCTATATACTCGCAGACACGCGAACGTGCCTCAATGCGGTCACAGAGGCAGCAGCTTTTGCACAGATGCTCCTGGTGATTCTGGCACTTTCCAGGCACACTCCTGAAAGTCGCGCACACTGCTGTTCACTCGCTAAACGACCTCTTGGGAAACACGTCTCCGGTCGACGGACCGCTCAGATTGCTTCTCGTGTAACTGTGAACTGTGTCAGCGCAGGGAATCCGTCTCTGTTGAGCAGATGTCAATCCTGCCTCGCTTTTGCTTTGTTGCCTCTACCAAGATGATTTCCCGTTTCTCTCTTCACTGGAGCAGGCAGACACAGCCAACGCACATCAAGTGTCAAGAGACACGCTCTGCTGAGCTCAACGCTTGTGCAGATGCACATGTGCGACGAAGTCAACACACGTGCTTGTGGAGAGAAAGAAAGGGACTCCCAGGCGTGTGGAGCGACGGGGAGAAAGAGCGGGCGCTGAGGAACACAGTTTCAAACAGACTGTCTCCACACAAACAGGCACCTGTCTGCAGGTATCCTAGATCTTGATTCTTGAACTTGAGGAAACACGCGTCTGAGCAAAACTCCCAAACGCTTCCAGGAAAGACACAGGCTCTCCCACAAGCACACAAGTGTTTGCCCTCAGCTATAGATCAGGGACAAGCCTGTGAAGAGCAACCAAAGAGCTCGTCCGTCTTTCTCTCAATAGATGGGAGTAGGCGCGCTTGCGGATGTGTGCGTGTGTGTGGCCACGCGTTTGCTTAGGCATCAGTGTGTGAAAAGGTAGGTGCTTTTCTCTAGCTGCGTGTGCGTGCACGTGGTGCTGGGTGCACATCCCTGGGTGCTCGTGGAAAGGTTTCTGCATGGTTTTCGCTGAGGAATCGTGTGTGTGCACATGGACAAAGAGAAGGCGCAGCAACCAGGTTCCAGCGCCGAAGAAGGCAAAAGGCGAGGTTTCCGGCGCTATCTCCTTCTCTCCCCAGAGCTAGTCGCGCAAAGCAAGCCGCTAAGCCGGCGACCGGCAAGAGAGCTACAACGAAGCATGCCGAACGGAGAAAATAGCAGCAGCTCATCTGTTCACACCTTGTTTCTGCCATGTGCTTGAACGCCAAGACGTTCGCGCTTCTGTGAGATGAAAGACGTCCTTCTGCATATGTGGTTGCTCACACCGGTGCACTTGTTAGTGTATCCATTCAGTCCTGGGCTGCGGGGCATTCAGAAGTGGCTCTGTGGAGACGTCTGCATAGAGGCAGCTGTCAGAACACGCACACTCGATTGTTCACCAAAACATATGCAGACGCGTCCTTAGCCTGTAGATTTGGATGCACAGAGTTCCCTGTGTTCGCAAGAGACAAGGGAATCGCGTCTGTGCGCACAGAAGCAATAGCGGACCGTTTCCCTCGGAGTGAACGCGAAAGAGCCGTCTATATACTCGCAGACACGCGAACGTGCCTCAATGCGGTCACAGAGGCAGCAGCTTTTGCACAGATGCTCCTGGTGATTCTGGCACTTTCCAGGCACACTCCTGAAAGTCGCGCACACTGCTGTTCACTCGCTAAACGACCTCTTGGGAAACACGTCTCCGGTCGACGGACCGCTCAGATTGCTTCTCGTGTAACTGTGAACTGTGTCAGCGCAGGGAATCCGTCTCTGTTGAGCAGATGTCAATCCTGCCTCGCTTTTGCTTTGTTGCCTCTACCAAGATGATTTCCCGTTTCTCTCTTCACTGGAGCAGGCAGACACAGCCAACGCACATCAAGTGTCAAGAGACACGCTCTGCTGAGCTCAACGCTTGTGCAGATGCACATGTGCGACGAAGTCAACACACGTGCTTGTGGAGAGAAAGAAAGGGACTCCCAGGCGTGTGGAGCGACGGGGAGAAAGAGCGGGCGCTGAGGAACACAGTTTCAAACAGACTGTCTCCACACAAACAGGCACCTGTCTGCAGGTATCCTAGATCTTGATTCTTGAACTTGAGGAAACACGCGTCTGAGCAAAACTCCCAAACGCTTCCAGGAAAGACACAGGCTCTCCCACAAGCACACAAGTGTTTGCCCTCAGCTATAGATCAGGGACAAGCCTGTGAAGAGCAACCAAAGAGCTCGTCCGTCTTTCTCTCAATAGATGGGAGTAGGCGCGCTTGCGGATGTGTGCGTGTGTGTGGCCACGCGTTTGCTTAGGCATCAGTGTGTGAAAAGGTAGGTGCTTTTCTCTAGCTGCGTGTGCGTGCACGTGGTGCTGGGTGCACATCCCTGGGTGCTCGTGGAAAGGTTTCTGCATGGTTTTCGCTGAGGAATCGTGTGTGTGCACATGGACAAAGAGAAGGCGCAGCAACCAGGTTCCAGCGCCGAAGAAGGCAAAAGGCGAGGTTTCCGGCGCTATCTCCTTCTCTCCCCAGAGCTAGTCGCGCAAAGCAAGCCGCTAAGCCGGCGACCGGCAAGAGAGCTACAACGAAGCATGCCGAACGGAGAAAATAGCAGCAGCTCATCTGTTCACACCTTGTTTCTGCCATGTGCTTGAACGCCAAGACGTTCGCGCTTCTGTGAGATGAAAGACGTCCTTCTGCATATGTGGTTGCTCACACCGGTGCACTTGTTAGTGTATCCATTCAGTCCTGGGCTGCGGGGCATTCAGAAGTGGCTCTGTGGAGACGTCTGCATAGAGGCAGCTGTCAGAACACGCACACTCGATTGTTCACCAAAACATATGCAGACGCGTCCTTAGCCTGTAGATTTGGATGCACAGAGTTCCCTGTGTTCGCAAGAGACAAGGGAATCGCGTCTGTGCGCACAGAAGCAATAGCGGACCGTTTCCCTCGGAGTGAACGCGAAAGAGCCGTCTATATACTCGCAGACACGCGAACGTGCCTCAATGCGGTCACAGAGGCAGCAGCTTTTGCACAGATGCTCCTGGTGATTCTGGCACTTTCCAGGCACACTCCTGAAAGTCGCGCACACTGCTGTTCACTCGCTAAACGACCTCTTGGGAAACACGTCTCCGGTCGACGGACCGCTCAGATTGCTTCTCGTGTAACTGTGAACTGTGTCAGCGCAGGGAATCCGTCTCTGTTGAGCAGATGTCAATCCTGCCTCGCTTTTGCTTTGTTGCCTCTACCAAGATGATTTCCCGTTTCTCTCTTCACTGGAGCAGGCAGACACAGCCAACGCACATCAAGTGTCAAGAGACACGCTCTGCTGAGCTCAACGCTTGTGCAGATGCACATGTGCGACGAAGTCAACACACGTGCTTGTGGAGAGAAAGAAAGGGACTCCCAGGCGTGTGGAGCGACGGGGAGAAAGAGCGGGCGCTGAGGAACACAGTTTCAAACAGACTGTCTCCACACAAACAGGCACCTGTCTGCAGGTATCCTAGATCTTGATTCTTGAACTTGAGGAAACACGCGTCTGAGCAAAACTCCCAAACGCTTCCAGGAAAGACACAGGCTCTCCCACAAGCACACAAGTGTTTGCCCTCAGCTATAGATCAGGGACAAGCCTGTGAAGAGCAACCAAAGAGCTCGTCCGTCTTTCTCTCAATAGATGGGAGTAGGCGCGCTTGCGGATGTGTGCGTGTGTGTGGCCACGCGTTTGCTTAGGCATCAGTGTGTGAAAAGGTAGGTGCTTTTCTCTAGCTGCGTGTGCGTGCACGTGGTGCTGGGTGCACATCCCTGGGTGCTCGTGGAAAGGTTTCTGCATGGTTTTCGCTGAGGAATCGTGTGTGTGCACATGGACAAAGAGAAGGCGCAGCAACCAGGTTCCAGCGCCGAAGAAGGCAAAAGGCGAGGTTTCCGGCGCTATCTCCTTCTCTCCCCAGAGCTAGTCGCGCAAAGCAAGCCGCTAAGCCGGCGACCGGCAAGAGAGCTACAACGAAGCATGCCGAACGGAGAAAATAGCAGCAGCTCATCTGTTCACACCTTGTTTCTGCCATGTGCTTGAACGCCAAGACGTTCGCGCTTCTGTGAGATGAAAGACGTCCTTCTGCATATGTGGTTGCTCACACCGGTGCACTTGTTAGTGTATCCATTCAGTCCTGGGCTGCGGGGCATTCAGAAGTGGCTCTGTGGAGACGTCTGCATAGAGGCAGCTGTCAGAACACGCACACTCGATTGTTCACCAAAACATATGCAGACGCGTCCTTAGCCTGTAGATTTGGATGCACAGAGTTCCCTGTGTTCGCAAGAGACAAGGGAATCGCGTCTGTGCGCACAGAAGCAATAGCGGACCGTTTCCCTCGGAGTGAACGCGAAAGAGCCGTCTATATACTCGCAGACACGCGAACGTGCCTCAATGCGGTCACAGAGGCAGCAGCTTTTGCACAGATGCTCCTGGTGATTCTGGCACTTTCCAGGCACACTCCTGAAAGTCGCGCACACTGCTGTTCACTCGCTAAACGACCTCTTGGGAAACACGTCTCCGGTCGACGGACCGCTCAGATTGCTTCTCGTGTAACTGTGAACTGTGTCAGCGCAGGGAATCCGTCTCTGTTGAGCAGATGTCAATCCTGCCTCGCTTTTGCTTTGTTGCCTCTACCAAGATGATTTCCCGTTTCTCTCTTCACTGGAGCAGGCAGACACAGCCAACGCACATCAAGTGTCAAGAGACACGCTCTGCTGAGCTCAACGCTTGTGCAGATGCACATGTGCGACGAAGTCAACACACGTGCTTGTGGAGAGAAAGAAAGGGACTCCCAGGCGTGTGGAGCGACGGGGAGAAAGAGCGGGCGCTGAGGAACACAGTTTCAAACAGACTGTCTCCACACAAACAGGCACCTGTCTGCAGGTATCCTAGATCTTGATTCTTGAACTTGAGGAAACACGCGTCTGAGCAAAACTCCCAAACGCTTCCAGGAAAGACACAGGCTCTCCCACAAGCACACAAGTGTTTGCCCTCAGCTATAGATCAGGGACAAGCCTGTGAAGAGCAACCAAAGAGCTCGTCCGTCTTTCTCTCAATAGATGGGAGTAGGCGCGCTTGCGGATGTGTGCGTGTGTGTGGCCACGCGTTTGCTTAGGCATCAGTGTGTGAAAAGGTAGGTGCTTTTCTCTAGCTGCGTGTGCGTGCACGTGGTGCTGGGTGCACATCCCTGGGTGCTCGTGGAAAGGTTTCTGCATGGTTTTCGCTGAGGAATCGTGTGTGTGCACATGGACAAAGAGAAGGCGCAGCAACCAGGTTCCAGCGCCGAAGAAGGCAAAAGGCGAGGTTTCCGGCGCTATCTCCTTCTCTCCCCAGAGCTAGTCGCGCAAAGCAAGCCGCTAAGCCGGCGACCGGCAAGAGAGCTACAACGAAGCATGCCGAACGGAGAAAATAGCAGCAGCTCATCTGTTCACACCTTGTTTCTGCCATGTGCTTGAACGCCAAGACGTTCGCGCTTCTGTGAGATGAAAGACGTCCTTCTGCATATGTGGTTGCTCACACCGGTGCACTTGTTAGTGTATCCATTCAGTCCTGGGCTGCGGGGCATTCAGAAGTGGCTCTGTGGAGACGTCTGCATAGAGGCAGCTGTCAGAACACGCACACTCGATTGTTCACCAAAACATATGCAGACGCGTCCTTAGCCTGTAGATTTGGATGCACAGAGTTCCCTGTGTTCGCAAGAGACAAGGGAATCGCGTCTGTGCGCACAGAAGCAATAGCGGACCGTTTCCCTCGGAGTGAACGCGAAAGAGCCGTCTATATACTCGCAGACACGCGAACGTGCCTCAATGCGGTCACAGAGGCAGCAGCTTTTGCACAGATGCTCCTGGTGATTCTGGCACTTTCCAGGCACACTCCTGAAAGTCGCGCACACTGCTGTTCACTCGCTAAACGACCTCTTGGGAAACACGTCTCCGGTCGACGGACCGCTCAGATTGCTTCTCGTGTAACTGTGAACTGTGTCAGCGCAGGGAATCCGTCTCTGTTGAGCAGATGTCAATCCTGCCTCGCCTTTGCTTTGTTGCCTCTACCAAGATGATTTCCCGTTTCTCTCTTCACTGGAGCAGGCAGACACAGCCAACGCACATCAAGTGTCAAGAGACACGCTCTGCTGAGCTCAACGCTTGTGCAGATGCACATGTGCGACGAAGTCAACACACGTGCTTGTGGAGAGAAAGAAAGGGACTCCCAGGCGTGTGGAGCGACGGGGAGAAAGAGCGGGCGCTGAGGAACACAGTTTCAAACAGACTGTCTCCACACAAACAGGCACCTGTCTGCAGGTATCCTAGATCTTGATTCTTGAACTTGAGGAAACACGCGTCTGAGCAAAACTCCCAAACGCTTCCAGGAAAGACACAGGCTCTCCCACAAGCACACAAGTGTTTGCCCTCAGCTATAGATCAGGGACAAGCCTGTGAAGAGATGCCCTGCTATTCTTTCGCCTTATGGCATCATGTGTTTCGTTCCTCTTGGAGATCGATTGTTAAACGTCTTTCCTAGGGCGACTGTGAAGCATTTGCCAGCGGAGGAGAAGTAGCACGGAGCAGCATTCAGTACTGCCTACGAGTGTCTTTGCTACCCTACTAGCGGAGCTCCAAGAACAGGCACACATCTTCAGGTACCTTCCAAATGTGGATTCCCCTGCAGCCCCGTAGGCGGGCGTGCAGTACGCCAACCGTCAACGGACGTTTTTCCCCTCAAGCCTGTCAGGACGTTGCTCGTCCGTCTTTCCCTCAATAGATGGGAGTAGGCGCGCTTGCGGATGTGTGCGTGTGTGTGGCCACGCGTTTGCTTAGGCATCAGTGTGTGAAAAGGTAGGTGCTTTTCTCTAGCTGCGTGTGCGTGCACGTGGTGCTGGGTGCACATCCCTGGGTGCTCGTGGAAAGGTTTCTGCATGGTTTTCGCTGAGGAATCATGTGTGTGCACATGGACAAAGAGAAGGCGCAGCAACCAGGTTCCAGCGCCGAAGAAGGCAAAAGGCGAGGTTTCCGGCGCTATCTCCTTCTCTCCCCAGAGCTAGTCGCGCAAAGCAAGCCGCTAAGCCGGCGACCGGCAAGAGAGCTACAACGAAGCATGCCGAACGGAGAAAATAGCAGCAGCTCATCTGTTCACACCTTGTTTCTGCCATGTGCTTGAACGCCAAGACGTTCGCGCTTCTGTGAGATGAAAGACGTCCTTCTGCATATGTGGTTGCTCACACCGGTGCACTTGTTAGTGTATCCATTCAGTCCTGGGCTGCGGGGCATTCAGAAGTGGCTCTGTGGAGACGTCTGCATAGAGGCAGCTGTCAGAACACGCACACTCGATTGTTCACCAAAACATATGCAGACGCGTCCTTAGCCTGTAGATTTGGATGCACAGAGTTCCCTGTGTTCGCAAGAGACAAGGGAATCGCGTCTGTACGCACAGAAGCAATAGCGGACCGTTTCCCTCGGAGTGAACGCGAAAGAGCCGTCTATATACTCGCAGACACGCGAACGTGCCTCAATGCGGTCACAGAGGCAGCAGCTTTTGCACAGATGCACAGATGATTCTGGCACTTTCCAGGCACACTCCTGAAAGTCGCGCACACTGCTGTTCACTCGCTAAACGACCTCTTGGGAAACACGTCTCCGGTCGACGGACCGCTCAGATTGCTTCTCGTGTAACTGTGAACTGTGTCAGCGCAGGGAATCCGTCTCTGTTGAGCAGATGTCAATCCTGCCTCGCTTTTGCTTTGTTGCCTCTACCAAGATGATTTCCCGTTTCTCTCTTCACTGGAGCAGGCAGACACAGCCAACGCACATCTAGTGTCAAGAGACACGCTCTGCTGAGCTCAACGCTTGTGCAGATGCACATGTGCGACGAAGTCAACACACGTGCTTGTGGAGAGAAAGAAAGGGACTCCCAGGCGTGTGGAGCGACGGGGAGAAAGAGCGGGCGCTGAGGAACACAGTTTCAAACAGACTGTCTCCACACAAACAGGCACCTGTCTGCAGGTATCCTAGATCTTGATTCTTGAACTTGAGGAAACACGCGTCTGAGCAAAACTCCCAAACGCTTCCAGGAAAGACACAGGCTCTCCCACAAGCACACAAGTGTTTGCCCTCAGCTATAGATCAGGGACAAGCCTGTGAAGAGCAACCAAAGAGCTCGTCCGTCTTTCCCTCAATAGATGGGAGTAGGCGCGCTTGCGGATGTGTGCGTGTGTGTGGCCACGCGTTTGCTTAGGCATCAGTGTGTGAAAAGGTAGGTGCTTTTCTCTAGCTGCGTGTGCGTGCACGTGGTGCTGGGTGCACATCCCTGGGTGCTCGTGGAAAGGTTTCTGCATGGTTTTCGCTGAGGAATCGTGTGTGTGCACATGGACAAAGAGAAGGCGCAGCAACCAGGTTCCAGCGCCGAAGAAGGCAAAAGGCGAGGTTTCCGGCGCTATCTCCTTCTCTCCCCAGAGCTAGTCGCGCAAAGCAAGCCGCTAAGCCGGCGACCGGCAAGAGAGCTACAACGAAGCATGCCGAACGGAGAAAATAGCAGCAGCTCATCTGTTCACACCTTGTTTCTGCCATGTGCTTGAACGCCAAGACGTTCGCGCTTCTGTGAGATGAAAGACGTCCTTCTGCATATGTGGTTGCTCACACCGGTGCACTTGTTAGTGTATCCATTCAGTCCTGGGCTGCGGGGCATTCAGAAGTGGCTCTGTGGAGACGTCTGCATAGAGGCAGCTGTCAGAACACGCACACTCGATTGTTCACCAAAACATATGCAGACGCGTCCTTAGCCTGTAGATTTGGATGCACAGAGTTCCCTGTGTTCGCAAGAGACAAGGGAATCGCGTCTGTGCGCACAGAAGCAATAGCGGACCGTTTCCCTCGGAGTGAACGCGAAAGAGCCGTCTATATACTCGCAGACACGCGAACGTGCCTCAATGCGGTCACAGAGGCAGCAGCTTTTGCACAGATGCTCCTGGTGATTCTGGCACTTTCCAGGCACACTCCTGAAAGTCGCGCACACTGCTGTTCACTCGCTAAACGACCTCTTGGGAAACACGTCTCCGGTCGACGGACCGCTCAGATTGCTTCTCGTGTAACTGTGAACTGTGTCAGCGCAGGGAATCCGTCTCTGTTGAGCAGATGTCAATCCTGCCTCGCTTTTGCTTTGTTGCCTCTACCAAGATGATTTCCCGTTTCTCTCTTCACTGGAGCAGGCAGACACAGCCAACGCACATCTAGTGTCAAGAGACACGCTCTGCTGAGCTCAACGCTTGTGCAGATGCACATGTGCGACGAAGTCAACACACGTGCTTGTGGAGAGAAAGAAAGGGACTCCCAGGCGTGTGGAGCGACGGGGAGAAAGAGCGGGCGCTGAGGAACACAGTTTCAAACAGACTGTCTCCACACAAACAGGCACCTGTCTGCAGGTATCCTAGATCTTGATTCTTGAACTTGAGGAAACACGCGTCTGAGCAAAACTCCCAAACGCTTCCAGGAAAGACACAGGCTCTCCCACAAGCACACAAGTGTTTGCCCTCAGCTATAGATCAGGGACAAGCCTGTGAAGAGCAACCAAAGAGCTCGTCCGTCTTTCCCTCAATAGATGGGAGTAGGCGCGCTTGCGGATGTGTGCGTGTGTGTGGCCACGCGTTTGCTTAGGCATCAGTGTGTGAAAAGGTAGGTGCTTTTCTCTAGCTGCGTGTGCGTGCACGTGGTGCTGGGTGCACATCCCTGGGTGCTCGTGGAAAGGTTTCTGCATGGTTTTCGCTGAGGAATCGTGTGTGTGCACATGGACAAAGAGAAGGCGCAGCAACCAGGTTCCAGCGCCGAAGAAGGCAAAAGGCGAGGTTTCCGGCGCTATCTCCTTCTCTCCCCAGAGCTAGTCGCGCAAAGCAAGCCGCTAAGCCGGCGACCGGCAAGAGAGCTACAACGAAGCATGCCGAACGGAGAAAATAGCAGCAGCTCATCTGTTCACACCTTGTTTCTGCCATGTGCTTGAACGCCAAGACGTTCGCGCTTCTGTGAGATGAAAGACGTCCTTCTGCATATGTGGTTGCTCACACCGGTGCACTTGTTAGTGTATCCATTCAGTCCTGGGCTGCGGGGCATTCAGAAGTGGCTCTGTGGAGACGTCTGCATAGAGGCAGCTGTCAGAACACGCACACTCGATTGTTCACCAAAACATATGCAGACGCGTCCTTAGCCTGTAGATTTGGATGCACAGAGTTCCCTGTGTTCGCAAGAGACAAGGGAATCGCGTCTGTGCGCACAGAAGCAATAGCGGACCGTTTCCCTCGGAGTGAACGCGAAAGAGCCGTCTATATACTCGCAGACACGCGAACGTGCCTCAATGCGGTCACAGAGGCAGCAGCTTTTGCACAGATGCTCCTGGTGATTCTGGCACTTTCCAGGCACACTCCTGAAAGTCGCGCACACTGCTGTTCACTCGCTAAACGACCTCTTGGGAAACACGTCTCCGGTCGACGGACCGCTCAGATTGCTTCTCGTGTAACTGTGAACTGTGTCAGCGCAGGGAATCCGTCTCTGTTGAGCAGATGTCAATCCTGCCTCGCTTTTGCTTTGTTGCCTCTACCAAGATGATTTCCCGTTTCTCTCTTCACTGGAGCAGGCAGACACAGCCAACGCACATCAAGTGTCAAGAGACACGCTCTGCTGAGCTCAACGCTTGTGCAGATGCACATGTGCGACGAAGTCAACACACGTGCTTGTGGAGAGAAAGAAAGGGACTCCCAGGCGTGTGGAGCGACGGGGAGAAAGAGCGGGCGCTGAGGAACACAGTTTCAAACAGACTGTCTCCACACAAACAGGCACCTGTCTGCAGGTATCCTAGATCTTGATTCTTGAACTTGAGGAAACACGCGTCTGAGCAAAACTCCCAAACGCTTCCAGGAAAGACACAGGCTCTCCCACAAGCACACAAGTGTTTGCCCTCAGCTATAGATCAGGGACAAGCCTGTGAAGAGCAACCAAAGAGCTCGTCCGTCTTTCCCTCAATAGATGGGAGTAGGCGCGCTTGCGGATGTGTGCGTGTGTGTGGCCACGCGTTTGCTTAGGCATCAGTGTGTGAAAAGGTAGGTGCTTTTCTCTAGCTGCGTGTGCGTGCACGTGGTGCTGGGTGCACATCCCTGGGTGCTCGTGGAAAGGTTTCTGCATGGTTTTCGCTGAGGAATCGTGTGTGTGCACATGGACAAAGAGAAGGCGCAGCAACCAGGTTCCAGCGCCGAAGAAGGCAAAAGGCGAGGTTTCCGGCGCTATCTCCTTCTCTCCCCAGAGCTAGTCGCGCAAAGCAAGCCGCTAAGCCGGCGACCGGCAAGAGAGCTACAACGAAGCATGCCGAACGGAGAAAATAGCAGCAGCTCATCTGTTCACACCTTGTTTCTGCCATGTGCTTGAACGCCAAGACGTTCGCGCTTCTGTGAGATGAAAGACGTCCTTCTGCATATGTGGTTGCTCACACCGGTGCACTTGTTAGTGTATCCATTCAGTCCTGGGCTGCGGGGCATTCAGAAGTGGCTCTGTGGAGACGTCTGCATAGAGGCAGCTGTCAGAACACGCACACTCGATTGTTCACCAAAACATATGCAGACGCGTCCTTAGCCTGTAGATTTGGATGCACAGAGTTCCCTGTGTTCGCAAGAGACAAGGGAATCGCGTCTGTGCGCACAGAAGCAATAGCGGACCGTTTCCCTCGGAGTGAACGCGAAAGAGCCGTCTATATACTCGCAGACACGCGAACGTGCCTCAATGCGGTCACAGAGGCAGCAGCTTTTGCACAGATGCTCCTGGTGATTCTGGCACTTTCCAGGCACACTCCTGAAAGTCGCGCACACTGCTGTTCACTCGCTAAACGACCTCTTGGGAAACACGTCTCCGGTCGACGGACCGCTCAGATTGCTTCTCGTGTAACTGTGAACTGTGTCAGCGCAGGGAATCCGTCTCTGTTGAGCAGATGTCAATCCTGCCTCGCTTTTGCTTTGTTGCCTCTACCAAGATGATTTCCCGTTTCTCTCTTCACTGGAGCAGGCAGACACAGCCAACGCACATCAAGTGTCAAGAGACACGCTCTGCTGAGCTCAACGCTTGTGCAGATGCACATGTGCGACGAAGTCAACACACGTGCTTGTGGAGAGAAAGAAAGGGACTCCCAGGCGTGTGGAGCGACGGGGAGAAAGAGCGGGCGCTGAGGAACACAGTTTCAAACAGACTGTCTCCACACAAACAGGCACCTGTCTGCAGGTATCCTAGATCTTGATTCTTGAACTTGAGGAAACACGCGTCTGAGCAAAACTCCCAAACGCTTCCAGGAAAGACACAGGCTCTCCCACAAGCACACAAGTGTTTGCCCTCAGCTATAGATCAGGGACAAGCCTGTGAAGAGCAACCAAAGAGCTCGTCCGTCTTTCTCTCAATAGATGGGAGTAGGCGCGCTTGCGGATGTGTGCGTGTGTGTGGCCACGCGTTTGCTTAGGCATCAGTGTGTGAAAAGGTAGGTGCTTTTCTCTAGCTGCGTGTGCGTGCACGTGGTGCTGGGTGCACATCCCTGGGTGCTCGTGGAAAGGTTTCTGCATGGTTTTCGCTGAGGAATCGTGTGTGTGCACATGGACAAAGAGAAGGCGCAGCAACCAGGTTCCAGCGCCGAAGAAGGCAAAAGGCGAGGTTTCCGGCGCTATCTCCTTCTCTCCCCAGAGCTAGTCGCGCAAAGCAAGCCGCTAAGCCGGCGACCGGCAAGAGAGCTACAACGAAGCATGCCGAACGGAGAAAATAGCAGCAGCTCATCTGTTCACACCTTGTTTCTGCCATGTGCTTGAACGCCAAGACGTTCGCGCTTCTGTGAGATGAAAGACGTCCTTCTGCATATGTGGTTGCTCACACCGGTGCACTTGTTAGTGTATCCATTCAGTCCTGGGCTGCGGGGCATTCAGAAGTGGCTCTGTGGAGACGTCTGCATAGAGGCAGCTGTCAGAACACGCACACTCGATTGTTCACCAAAACATATGCAGACGCGTCCTTAGCCTGTAGATTTGGATGCACAGAGTTCCCTGTGTTCGCAAGAGACAAGGGAATCGCGTCTGTGCGCACAGAAGCAATAGCGGACCGTTTCCCTCGGAGTGAACGCGAAAGAGCCGTCTATATACTCGCAGACACGCGAACGTGCCTCAATGCGGTCACAGAGGCAGCAGCTTTTGCACAGATGCTCCTGGTGATTCTGGCACTTTCCAGGCACACTCCTGAAAGTCGCGCACACTGCTGTTCACTCGCTAAACGACCTCTTGGGAAACACGTCTCCGGTCGACGGACCGCTCAGATTGCTTCTCGTGTAACTGTGAACTGTGTCAGCGCAGGGAATCCGTCTCTGTTGAGCAGATGTCAATCCTGCCTCGCTTTTGCTTTGTTGCCTCTACCAAGATGATTTCCCGTTTCTCTCTTCACTGGAGCAGGCAGACACAGCCAACGCACATCAAGTGTCAAGAGACACGCTCTGCTGAGCTCAACGCTTGTGCAGATGCACATGTGCGACGAAGTCAACACACGTGCTTGTGGAGAGAAAGAAAGGGACTCCCAGGCGTGTGGAGCGACGGGGAGAAAGAGCGGGCGCTGAGGAACACAGTTTCAAACAGACTGTCTCCACACAAACAGGCACCTGTCTGCAGGTATCCTAGATCTTGATTCTTGAACTTGAGGAAACACGCGTCTGAGCAAAACTCCCAAACGCTTCCAGGAAAGACACAGGCTCTCCCACAAGCACACAAGTGTTTGCCCTCAGCTATAGATCAGGGACAAGCCTGTGAAGAGCAACCAAAGAGCTCGTCCGTCTTTCCCTCAATAGATGGGAGTAGGCGCGCTTGCGGATGTGTGCGTGTGTGTGGCCACGCGTTTGCTTAGGCATCAGTGTGTGAAAAGGTAGGTGCTTTTCTCTAGCTGCGTGTGCGTGCACGTGGTGCTGGGTGCACATCCCTGGGTGCTCGTGGAAAGGTTTCTGCATGGTTTTCGCTGAGGAATCGTGTGTGTGCACATGGACAAAGAGAAGGCGCAGCAACCAGGTTCCAGCGCCGAAGAAGGCAAAAGGCGAGGTTTCCGGCGCTATCTCCTTCTCTCCCCAGAGCTAGTCGCGCAAAGCAAGCCGCTAAGCCGGCGACCGGCAAGAGAGCTACAACGAAGCATGCCGAACGGAGAAAATAGCAGCAGCTCATCTGTTCACACCTTGTTTCTGCCATGTGCTTGAACGCCAAGACGTTCGCGCTTCTGTGAGATGAAAGACGTCCTTCTGCATATGTGGTTGCTCACACCGGTGCACTTGTTAGTGTATCCATTCAGTCCTGGGCTGCGGGGCATTCAGAAGTGGCTCTGTGGAGACGTCTGCATAGAGGCAGCTGTCAGAACACGCACACTCGATTGTTCACCAAAACATATGCAGACGCGTCCTTAGCCTGTAGATTTGGATGCACAGAGTTCCCTGTGTTCGCAAGAGACAAGGGAATCGCGTCTGTGCGCACAGAAGCAATAGCGGACCGTTTCCCTCGGAGTGAACGCGAAAGAGCCGTCTATATACTCGCAGACACGCGAACGTGCCTCAATGCGGTCACAGAGGCAGCAGCTTTTGCACAGATGCTCCTGGTGATTCTGGCACTTTCCAGGCACACTCCTGAAAGTCGCGCACACTGCTGTTCACTCGCTAAACGACCTCTTGGGAAACACGTCTCCGGTCGACGGACCGCTCAGATTGCTTCTCGTGTAACTGTGAACTGTGTCAGCGCAGGGAATCCGTCTCTGTTGAGCAGATGTCAATCCTGCCTCGCTTTTGCTTTGTTGCCTCTACCAAGATGATTTCCCGTTTCTCTCTTCACTGGAGCAGGCAGACACAGCCAACGCACATCAAGTGTCAAGAGACACGCTCTGCTGAGCTCAACGCTTGTGCAGATGCACATGTGCGACGAAGTCAACACACGTGCTTGTGGAGAGAAAGAAAGGGACTCCCAGGCGTGTGGAGCGACGGGGAGAAAGAGCGGGCGCTGAGGAACACAGTTTCAAACAGACTGTCTCCACACAAACAGGCACCTGTCTGCAGGTATCCTAGATCTTGATTCTTGAACTTGAGGAAACACGCGTCTGAGCAAAACTCCCAAACGCTTCCAGGAAAGACACAGGCTCTCCCACAAGCACACAAGTGTTTGCCCTCAGCTATAGATCAGGGACAAGCCTGTGAAGAGCAACCAAAGAGCTCGTCCGTCTTTCCCTCAGTAGATGGGAGTAGGCGCGCTTGCGGATGTGTGCGTGTGTGTGGCCACGCGTTTGCTTAGGCATCAGTGTGTGAAAAGGTAGGTGCTTTTCTCTAGCTGCGTGTGCGTGCACGTGGTGCTGGGTGCACATCCCTGGGTGCTCGTGGAAAGGTTTCTGCATGGTTTTCGCTGAGGAATCGTGTGTGTGCACATGGACAAAGAGAAGGCGCAGCAACCAGGTTCCAGCGCCGAAGAAGGCAAAAGGCGAGGTTTCCGGCGCTATCTCCTTCTCTCCCCAGAGCTAGTCGCGCAAAGCAAGCCGCTAAGCCGGCGACCGGCAAGAGAGCTACAACGAAGCATGCCGAACGGAGAAAATAGCAGCAGCTCATCTGTTCACACCTTGTTTCTGCCATGTGCTTGAACGCCAAGACGTTCGCGCTTCTGTGAGATGAAAGACGTCCTTCTGCATATGTGGTTGCTCACACCGGTGCACTTGTTAGTGTATCCATTCAGTCCTGGGCTGCGGGGCATTCAGAAGTGGCTCTGTGGAGACGTCTGCATAGAGGCAGCTGTCAGAACACGCACACTCGATTGTTCACCAAAACATATGCAGACGCGTCCTTAGCCTGTAGATTTGGATGCACAGAGTTCCCTGTGTTCGCAAGAGACAAGGGAATCGCGTCTGTGCGCACAGAAGCAATAGCGGACCGTTTCCCTCGGAGTGAACGCGAAAGAGCCGTCTATATACTCGCAGACACGCGAACGTGCCTCAATGCGGTCACAGAGGCAGCAGCTTTTGCACAGATGCTCCTGGTGATTCTGGCACTTTCCAGGCACACTCCTGAAAGTCGCGCACACTGCTGTTCACTCGCTAAACGACCTCTTGGGAAACATGTCTCCGGTCGACGGACCGCTCAGATTGCTTCTCGTGTAACTGTGAACTGTGTCAGCGCAGGGAATCCGTCTCTGTTGAGCAGATGTCAATCCTGCCTCGCCTTTGCTTTCTTGCCTCTACCAAGATGATTTCCCGTTTCTCTCTTCACTGGAGCAGGCAGACACAGCCAACGCACATCAAGTGTCAAGAGACACGCTCTGCTGAGCTCAACGCTTGTGCAGATGCACATGTGCGACGAAGTCAACACACGTGCTTGTGGAGAGAAAGAAAGGGACTCCCAGGCGTGTGGAGCGACGGGGAGAAAGAGCGGGCGCTGAGGAACACAGTTTCAAACAGACTGTCTCCACACAAACAGGCACCTGTCTGCAGGTATCCTAGATCTTGATTCTTGAACTTGAGGAAACACGCGTCTGAGCAAAACTCCCAAACGCTTCCAGGAAAGACACAGGCTCTCCCACAAGCACACAAGTGTTTGCCCTCAGCTATAGATCAGGGACAAGCCTGTGAAGAGCAACCAAAGAGCTCGTCCGTCTTTCTCTCAGTAGATGGGAGTAGGCGCGCTTGCGGATGTGTGCGTGTGTGTGGCCACGCGTTTGCTTAGGCATCAGTGTGTGAAAAGGTAGGTGCTTTTCTCTAGCTGCGTGTGCGTGCACGTGGTGCTGGGTGCACATCCCTGGGTGCTCGTGGAAAGGTTTCTGCATGGTTTTCGCTGAGGAATCGTGTGTGTGCACATGGACAAAGAGAAGGCGCAGCAACCAGGTTCCAGCGCCGAAGAAGGCAAAAGGCGAGGTTTCCGGCGCTATCTCCTTCTCTCCCCAGAGCTAGTCGCGCAAAGCAAGCCGCTAAGCCGGCGACCGGCAAGAGAGCTACAACGAAGCATGCCGAACGGAGAAAATAGCAGCAGCTCATCTGTTCACACCTTGTTTCTGCCATGTGCTTGAACGCCAAGACGTTCGCGCTTCTGTGAGATGAAAGACGTCCTTCTGCATATGTGGTTGCTCACACCGGTGCACTTGTTAGTGTATCCATTCAGTCCTGGGCTGCGGGGCATTCAGAAGTGGCTCTGTGGAGACGTCTGCATAGAGGCAGCTGTCAGAACACGCACACTCGATTGTTCACCAAAACATATGCAGACGCGTCCTTAGCCTGTAGATTTGGATGCACAGAGTTCCCTGTGTTCGCAAGAGACAAGGGAATCGCGTCTGTGCGCACAGAAGCAATAGCGGACCGTTTCCCTCGGAGTGAACGCGAAAGAGCCGTCTATATACTCGCAGACACGCGAACGTGCCTCAATGCGGTCACAGAGGCAGCAGCTTTTGCACAGATGCTCCTGGTGATTCTGGCACTTTCCAGGCACACTCCTGAAAGTCGCGCACACTGCTGTTCACTCGCTAAACGACCTCTTGGGAAACACGTCTCCGGTCGACGGACCGCTCAGATTGCTTCTCGTGTAACTGTGAACTGTGTCAGCGCAGGGAATCCGTCTCTGTTGAGCAGATGTCAATCCTGCCTCGCTTTTGCTTTGTTGCCTCTACCAAGATGATTTCCCGTTTCTCTCTTCACTGGAGCAGGCAGACACAGCCAACGCACATCAAGTGTCAAGAGACACGCTCTGCTGAGCTCAACGCTTGTGCAGATGCACATGTGCGACGAAGTCAACACACGTGCTTGTGGAGAGAAAGAAAGGGACTCCCAGGCGTGTGGAGCGACGGGGAGAAAGAGCGGGCGCTGAGGAACACAGTTTCAAACAGACTGTCTCCACACAAACAGGCACCTGTCTGCAGGTATCCTAGATCTTGATTCTTGAACTTGAGGAAACACGCGTCTGAGCAAAACTCCCAAACGCTTCCAGGAAAGACACAGGCTCTCCCACAAGCACACAAGTGTTTGCCCTCAGCTATAGATCAGGGACAAGCCTGTGAAGAGCAACCAAAGAGCTCGTCCGTCTTTCCCTCAATAGATGGGAGTAGGCGCGCTTGCGGATGTGTGCGTGTGTGTGGCCACGCGTTTGCTTAGGCATCAGTGTGTGAAAAGGTAGGTGCTTTTCTCTAGCTGCGTGTGCGTGCACGTGGTGCTGGGTGCACATCCCTGGGTGCTCGTGGAAAGGTTTCTGCATGGTTTTCGCTGAGGAATCGTGTGTGTGCACATGGACAAAGAGAAGGCGCAGCAACCAGGTTCCAGCGCCGAAGAAGGCAAAAGGCGAGGTTTCCGGCGCTATCTCCTTCTCTCCCCAGAGCTAGTCGCGCAAAGCAAGCCGCTAAGCCGGCGACCGGCAAGAGAGCTACAACGAAGCATGCCGAACGGAGAAAATAGCAGCAGCTCATCTGTTCACACCTTGTTTCTGCCATGTGCTTGAACGCCAAGACGTTCGCGCTTCTGTGAGATGAAAGACGTCCTTCTGCATATGTGGTTGCTCACACCGGTGCACTTGTTAGTGTATCCATTCAGTCCTGGGCTGCGGGGCATTCAGAAGTGGCTCTGTGGAGACGTCTGCATAGAGGCAGCTGTCAGAACACGCACACTCGATTGTTCACCAAAACATATGCAGACGCGTCCTTAGCCTGTAGATTTGGATGCACAGAGTTCCCTGTGTTCGCAAGAGACAAGGGAATCGCGTCTGTGCGCACAGAAGCAATAGCGGACCGTTTCCCTCGGAGTGAACGCGAAAGAGCCGTCTATATACTCGCAGACACGCGAACGTGCCTCAATGCGGTCACAGAGGCAGCAGCTTTTGCACAGATGCTCCTGGTGATTCTGGCACTTTCCAGGCACACTCCTGAAAGTCGCGCACACTGCTGTTCACTCGCTAAACGACCTCTTGGGAAACACGTCTCCGGTCGACGGACCGCTCAGATTGCTTCTCGTGTAACTGTGAACTGTGTCAGCGCAGGGAATCCGTCTCTGTTGAGCAGATGTCAATCCTGCCTCGCTTTTGCTTTGTTGCCTCTACCAAGATGATTTCCCGTTTCTCTCTTCACTGGAGCAGGCAGACACAGCCAACGCACATCAAGTGTCAAGAGACACGCTCTGCTGAGCTCAACGCTTGTGCAGATGCACATGTGCGACGAAGTCAACACACGTGCTTGTGGAGAGAAAGAAAGGGACTCCCAGGCGTGTGGAGCGACGGGGAGAAAGAGCGGGCGCTGAGGAACACAGTTTCAAACAGACTGTCTCCACACAAACAGGCACCTGTCTGCAGGTATCCTAGATCTTGATTCTTGAACTTGAGGAAACACGCGTCTGAGCAAAACTCCCAAACGCTTCCAGGAAAGACACAGGCTCTCCCACAAGCACACAAGTGTTTGCCCTCAGCTATAGATCAGGGACAAGCCTGTGAAGAGCAACCAAAGAGCTCGTCCGTCTTTCCCTCAGTAGATGGGAGTAGGCGCGCTTGCGGATGTGTGCGTGTGTGTGGCCACGCGTTTGCTTAGGCATCAGTGTGTGAAAAGGTAGGTGCTTTTCTCTAGCTGCGTGTGCGTGCACGTGGTGCTGGGTGCACATCCCTGGGTGCTCGTGGAAAGGTTTCTGCATGGTTTTCGCTGAGGAATCGTGTGTGTGCACATGGACAAAGAGAAGGCGCAGCAACCAGGTTCCAGCGCCGAAGAAGGCAAAAGGCGAGGTTTCCGGCGCTATCTCCTTCTCTCCCCAGAGCTAGTCGCGCAAAGCAAGCCGCTAAGCCGGCGACCGGCAAGAGAGCTACAACGAAGCATGCCGAACGGAGAAAATAGCAGCAGCTCATCTGTTCACACCTTGTTTCTGCCATGTGCTTGAACGCCAAGACGTTCGCGCTTCTGTGAGATGAAAGACGTCCTTCTGCATATGTGGTTGCTCACACCGGTGCACTTGTTAGTGTATCCATTCAGTCCTGGGCTGCGGGGCATTCAGAAGTGGCTCTGTGGAGACGTCTGCATAGAGGCAGCTGTCAGAACACGCACACTCGATTGTTCACCAAAACATATGCAGACGCGTCCTTAGCCTGTAGATTTGGATGCACAGAGTTCCCTGTGTTCGCAAGAGACAAGGGAATCGCGTCTGTGCGCACAGAAGCAATAGCGGACCGTTTCCCTCGGAGTGAACGCGAAAGAGCCGTCTATATACTCGCAGACACGCGAACGTGCCTCAATGCGGTCACAGAGGCAGCAGCTTTTGCACAGATGCTCCTGGTGATTCTGGCACTTTCCAGGCACACTCCTGAAAGTCGCGCACACTGCTGTTCACTCGCTAAACGACCTCTTGGGAAACACGTCTCCGGTCGACGGACCGCTCAGATTGCTTCTCGTGTAACTGTGAACTGTGTCAGCGCAGGGAATCCGTCTCTGTTGAGCAGATGTCAATCCTGCCTCGCCTTTGCTTTCTTGCCTCTACCAAGATGATTTCCCGTTTCTCTCTTCACTGGAGCAGGCAGACACAGCCAACGCACATCAAGTGTCAAGAGACACGCTCTGCTGAGCTCAACGCTTGTGCAGATGCACATGTGCGACGAAGTCAACACACGTGCTTGTGGAGAGAAAGAAAGGGACTCCCAGGCGTGTGGAGCGACGGGGAGAAAGAGCGGGCGCTGAGGAACACAGTTTCAAACAGACTGTCTCCACACAAACAGGCACCTGTCTGCAGGTATCCTAGATCTTGATTCTTGAACTTGAGGAAACACGCGTCTGAGCAAAACTCCCAAACGCTTCCAGGAAAGACACAGGCTCTCCCACAAGCACACAAGTGTTTGCCCTCAGCTATAGATCAGGGACAAGCCTGTGAAGAGCAACCAAAGAGCTCGTCCGTCTTTCTCTCAGTAGATGGGAGTAGGCGCGCTTGCGGATGTGTGCGTGTGTGTGGCCACGCGTTTGCTTAGGCATCAGTGTGTGAAAAGGTAGGTGCTTTTCTCTAGCTGCGTGTGCGTGCACGTGGTGCTGGGTGCACATCCCTGGGTGCTCGTGGAAAGGTTTCTGCATGGTTTTCGCTGAGGAATCGTGTGTGTGCACATGGACAAAGAGAAGGCGCAGCAACCAGGTTCCAGCGCCGAAGAAGGCAAAAGGCGAGGTTTCCGGCGCTATCTCCTTCTCTCCCCAGAGCTAGTCGCGCAAAGCAAGCCGCTAAGCCGGCGACCGGCAAGAGAGCTACAACGAAGCATGCCGAACGGAGAAAATAGCAGCAGCTCATCTGTTCACACCTTGTTTCTGCCATGTGCTTGAACGCCAAGACGTTCGCGCTTCTGTGAGATGAAAGACGTCCTTCTGCATATGTGGTTGCTCACACCGGTGCACTTGTTAGTGTATCCATTCAGTCCTGGGCTGCGGGGCATTCAGAAGTGGCTCTGTGGAGACGTCTGCATAGAGGCAGCTGTCAGAACACGCACACTCGATTGTTCACCAAAACATATGCAGACGCGTCCTTAGCCTGTAGATTTGGATGCACAGAGTTCCCTGTGTTCGCAAGAGACAAGGGAATCGCGTCTGTGCGCACAGAAGCAATAGCGGACCGTTTCCCTCGGAGTGAACGCGAAAGAGCCGTCTATATACTCGCAGACACGCGAACGTGCCTCAATGCGGTCACAGAGGCAGCAGCTTTTGCACAGATGCTCCTGGTGATTCTGGCACTTTCCAGGCACACTCCTGAAAGTCGCGCACACTGCTGTTCACTCGCTAAACGACCTCTTGGGAAACACGTCTCCGGTCGACGGACCGCTCAGATTGCTTCTCGTGTAACTGTGAACTGTGTCAGCGCAGGGAATCCGTCTCTGTTGAGCAGATGTCAATCCTGCCTCGCTTTTGCTTTGTTGCCTCTACCAAGATGATTTCCCGTTTCTCTCTTCACTGGAGCAGGCAGACACAGCCAACGCACATCAAGTGTCAAGAGACACGCTCTGCTGAGCTCAACGCTTGTGCAGATGCACATGTGCGACGAAGTCAACACACGTGCTTGTGGAGAGAAAGAAAGGGACTCCCAGGCGTGTGGAGCGACGGGGAGAAAGAGCGGGCGCTGAGGAACACAGTTTCAAACAGACTGTCTCCACACAAACAGGCACCTGTCTGCAGGTATCCTAGATCTTGATTCTTGAACTTGAGGAAACACGCGTCTGAGCAAAACTCCCAAACGCTTCCAGGAAAGACACAGGCTCTCCCACAAGCACACAAGTGTTTGCCCTCAGCTATAGATCAGGGACAAGCCTGTGAAGAGCAACCAAAGAGCTCGTCCGTCTTTCCCTCAATAGATGGGAGTAGGCGCGCTTGCGGATGTGTGCGTGTGTGTGGCCACGCGTTTGCTTAGGCATCAGTGTGTGAAAAGGTAGGTGCTTTTCTCTAGCTGCGTGTGCGTGCACGTGGTGCTGGGTGCACATCCCTGGGTGCTCGTGGAAAGGTTTCTGCATGGTTTTCGCTGAGGAATCGTGTGTGTGCACATGGACAAAGAGAAGGCGCAGCAACCAGGTTCCAGCGCCGAAGAAGGCAAAAGGCGAGGTTTCCGGCGCTATCTCCTTCTCTCCCCAGAGCTAGTCGCGCAAAGCAAGCCGCTAAGCCGGCGACCGGCAAGAGAGCTACAACGAAGCATGCCGAACGGAGAAAATAGCAGCAGCTCATCTGTTCACACCTTGTTTCTGCCATGTGCTTGAACGCCAAGACGTTCGCGCTTCTGTGAGATGAAAGACGTCCTTCTGCATATGTGGTTGCTCACACCGGTGCACTTGTTAGTGTATCCATTCAGTCCTGGGCTGCGGGGCATTCAGAAGTGGCTCTGTGGAGACGTCTGCATAGAGGCAGCTGTCAGAACACGCACACTCGATTGTTCACCAAAACATATGCAGACGCGTCCTTAGCCTGTAGATTTGGATGCACAGAGTTCCCTGTGTTCGCAAGAGACAAGGGAATCGCGTCTGTGCGCACAGAAGCAATAGCGGACCGTTTCCCTCGGAGTGAACGCGAAAGAGCCGTCTATATACTCGCAGACACGCGAACGTGCCTCAATGCGGTCACAGAGGCAGCAGCTTTTGCACAGATGCTCCTGGTGATTCTGGCACTTTCCAGGCACACTCCTGAAAGTCGCGCACACTGCTGTTCACTCGCTAAACGACCTCTTGGGAAACACGTCTCCGGTCGACGGACCGCTCAGATTGCTTCTCGTGTAACTGTGAACTGTGTCAGCGCAGGGAATCCGTCTCTGTTGAGCAGATGTCAATCCTGCCTCGCTTTTGCTTTGTTGCCTCTACCAAGATGATTTCCCGTTTCTCTCTTCACTGGAGCAGGCAGACACAGCCAACGCACATCAAGTGTCAAGAGACACGCTCTGCTGAGCTCAACGCTTGTGCAGATGCACATGTGCGACGAAGTCAACACACGTGCTTGTGGAGAGAAAGAAAGGGACTCCCAGGCGTGTGGAGCGACGGGGAGAAAGAGCGGGCGCTGAGGAACACAGTTTCAAACAGACTGTCTCCACACAAACAGGCACCTGTCTGCAGGTATCCTAGATCTTGATTCTTGAACTTGAGGAAACACGCGTCTGAGCAAAACTCCCAAACGCTTCCAGGAAAGACACAGGCTCTCCCACAAGCACACAAGTGTTTGCCCTCAGCTATAGATCAGGGACAAGCCTGTGAAGAGCAACCAAAGAGCTCGTCCGTCTTTCTCTCAATAGATGGGAGTAGGCGCGCTTGCGGATGTGTGCGTGTGTGTGGCCACGCGTTTGCTTAGGCATCAGTGTGTGAAAAGGTAGGTGCTTTTCTCTAGCTGCGTGTGCGTGCACGTGGTGCTGGGTGCACATCCCTGGGTGCTCGTGGAAAGGTTTCTGCATGGTTTTCGCTGAGGAATCGTGTGTGTGCACATGGACAAAGAGAAGGCGCAGCAACCAGGTTCCAGCGCCGAAGAAGGCAAAAGGCGAGGTTTCCGGCGCTATCTCCTTCTCTCCCCAGAGCTAGTCGCGCAAAGCAAGCCGCTAAGCCGGCGACCGGCAAGAGAGCTACAACGAAGCATGCCGAACGGAGAAAATAGCAGCAGCTCATCTGTTCACACCTTGTTTCTGCCATGTGCTTGAACGCCAAGACGTTCGCGCTTCTGTGAGATGAAAGACGTCCTTCTGCATATGTGGTTGCTCACACCGGTGCACTTGTTAGTGTATCCATTCAGTCCTGGGCTGCTGGGCATTCAGAAGTGGCTCTGTGGAGACGTCTGCATAGAGGCAGCTGTCAGAACACGCACACTCGATTGTTCACCAAAACATATGCAGACGCGTCCTTAGCATGTAGATTTGGATGCACAGAGTTCCCTGTGTTCGCAAGAGACAAGGGAATCGCGTCTGTGCGCACAGAAGCAATAGCGGACCGTTTCCCTCGGAGTGAACGCGAAAGAGCCGTCTATATACTCGCAGACACGCGAACGTGCCTCAATGCGGTCACAGAGGCAGCAGCTTTTGCACAGATGCTCCTGGTGATTCTGGCACTTTCCAGGCACACTCCTGAAAGTCGCGCACACTGCTGTTCACTCGCTAAACGACCTCTTGGGAAACACGTCTCCGGTCGACGGACCGCTCAGATTGCTTCTCGTGTAACTGTGAACTGTGTCAGCGCAGGGAATCCGTCTCTGTTCAGCAGATGTCAATCCTGCCTCGCCTTTGCTTTGTTGCCTCTACCAAGATGATTTCCCGTTTCTCTCTTCACTGGAGCAGGCAGACACAGCCAACGCACATCAAGTGTCAAGAGACACGCTCTGCTGAGCTCAACGCTTGTGCAGATGCACATGTGCGACGAAGTCAACACACGTGCTTGTGGAGAGAAAGAAAGGGACTCCCAGGCGTGTGGAGCGACGGGGAGAAAGAGCGGGCGCTGAGGAACACAGTTTCAAACAGACTGTCTCCACACAAACAGGCACCTGTCTGCAGGTATCCTAGATCTTGATTCTTGAACTTGAGGAAACACGCGTCTGAGCAAAACTCCCAAACGCTTCCAGGAAAGACACAGGCTCTCCCACAAGCACACAAGTGTTTGCCCTCAGCTATAGATCAGGGACAAGCCTGTGAAGAGCAACCAAAGAGCTCGTCCGTCTTTCTCTCAGTAGATGGGAGTAGGCGCGCTTGCGGATGTGTGCGTGTGTGTGGCCACGCGTTTGCTTAGGCATCAGTGTGTGAAAAGGTAGGTGCTTTTCTCTAGCTGCGTGTGCGTGCACGTGGTGCTGGGTGCACATCCCTGGGTGCTCGTGGAAAGGTTTCTGCATGGTTTTCGCTGAGGAATCGTGTGTGTGCACATGGACAAAGAGAAGGCGCAGCAACCAGGTTCCAGCGCCGAAGAAGGCAAAAGGCGAGGTTTCCGGCGCTATCTCCTTCTCTCCCCAGAGCTAGTCGCGCAAAGCAAGCCGCTAAGCCGGCGACCGGCAAGAGAGCTACAACGAAGCATGCCGAACGGAGAAAATAGCAGCAGCTCATCTGTTCACACCTTGTTTCTGCCATGTGCTTGAACGCCAAGACGTTCGCGCTTCTGTGAGATGAAAGACGTCCTTCTGCATATGTGGTTGCTCACACCGGTGCACTTGTTAGTGTATCCATTCAGTCCTGGGCTGCTGGGCATTCAGAAGTGGCTCTGTGGAGACGTCTGCATAGAGGCAGCTGTCAGAACACGCACACTCGATTGTTCACCAAAACATATGCAGACGCGTCCTTAGCCTGTAGATTTGGATGCACAGAGTTCCCTGTGTTCGCAAGAGACAAGGGAATCGCGTCTGTGCGCACAGAAGCAATAGCGGACCGTTTCCCTCGGAGTGAACGCGAAAGAGCCGTCTATATACTCGCAGACACGCGAACGTGCCTCAATGCGGTCACAGAGGCAGCAGCTTTTGCACAGATGCTCCTGGTGATTCTGGCACTTTCCAGGCACACTCCTGAAAGTCGCGCACACTGCTGTTCACTCGCTAAACGACCTCTTGGGAAACACGTCTCCGGTCGACGGACCGCTCAGATTGCTTCTCGTGTAACTGTGAACTGTGTCAGCGCAGGGAATCCGTCTCTGTTCAGCAGATGTCAATCCTGCCTCGCCTTTGCTTTGTTGCCTCTACCAAGATGATTTCCCGTTTCTCTCTTCACTGGAGCAGGCAGACACAGCCAACGCACATCAAGTGTCAAGAGACACGCTCTGCTGAGCTCAACGCTTGTGCAGATGCACATGTGCGACGAAGTCAACACACGTGCTTGTGGAGAGAAAGAAAGGGACTCCCAGGCGTGTGGAGCGACGGGGAGAAAGAGCGGGCGCTGAGGAACACAGTTTCAAACAGACTGTCTCCACACAAACAGGCACCTGTCTGCAGGTATCCTAGATCTTGATTCTTGAACTTGAGGAAACACGCGTCTGAGCAAAACTCCCAAACGCTTCCAGGAAAGACACAGGCTCTCCCACAAGCACACAAGTGTTTGCCCTCAGCTATAGATCAGGGACAAGCCTGTGAAGAGCAACCAAAGAGCTCGTCCGTCTTTCTCTCAGTAGATGGGAGTAGGCGCGCTTGCGGATGTGTGCGTGTGTGTGGCCACGCGTTTGCTTAGGCATCAGTGTGTGAAAAGGTAGGTGCTTTTCTCTAGCTGCGTGTGCGTGCACGTGGTGCTGGGTGCACATCCCTGGGTGCTCGTGGAAAGGTTTCTGCATGGTTTTCGCTGAGGAATCGTGTGTGTGCACATGGACAAAGAGAAGGCGCAGCAACCAGGTTCCAGCGCCGAAGAAGGCAAAAGGCGAGGTTTCCGGCGCTATCTCCTTCTCTCCCCAGAGCTAGTCGCGCAAAGCAAGCCGCTAAGCCGGCGACCGGCAAGAGAGCTACAACGAAGCATGCCGAACGGAGAAAATAGCAGCAGCTCATCTGTTCACACCTTGTTTCTGCCATGTGCTTGAACGCCAAGACGTTCGCGCTTCTGTGAGATGAAAGACGTCCTTCTGCATATGTGGTTGCTCACACCGGTGCACTTGTTAGTGTATCCATTCAGTCCTGGGCTGCGGGGCATTCAGAAGTGGCTCTGTGGAGACGTCTGCATAGAGGCAGCTGTCAGAACACGCACACTCGATTGTTCACCAAAACATATGCAGACGCGTCCTTAGCCTGTAGATTTGGATGCACAGAGTTCCCTGTGTTCGCAAGAGACAAGGGAATCGCGTCTGTGCGCACAGAAGCAATAGCGGACCGTTTCCCTCGGAGTGAACGCGAAAGAGCCGTCTATATACTCGCAGACACGCGAACGTGCCTCAATGCGGTCACAGAGGCAGCAGCTTTTGCACAGATGCTCCTGGTGATTCTGGCACTTTCCAGGCACACTCCTGAAAGTCGCGCACACTGCTGTTCACTCGCTAAACGACCTCTTGGGAAACACGTCTCCGGTCGACGGACCGCTCAGATTGCTTCTCGTGTAACTGTGAACTGTGTCAGCGCAGGGAATCCGTCTCTGTTGAGCAGATGTCAATCCTGCCTCGCTTTTGCTTTGTTGCCTCTACCAAGATGATTTCCCGTTTCTCTCTTCACTGGAGCAGGCAGACACAGCCAACGCACATCAAGTGTCAAGAGACACGCTCTGCTGAGCTCAACGCTTGTGCAGATGCACATGTGCGACGAAGTCAACACACGTGCTTGTGGAGAGAAAGAAAGGGACTCCCAGGCGTGTGGAGCGACGGGGAGAAAGAGCGGGCGCTGAGGAACACAGTTTCAAACAGACTGTCTCCACACAAACAGGCACCTGTCTGCAGGTATCCTAGATCTTGATTCTTGAACTTGAGGAAACACGCGTCTGAGCAAAACTCCCAAACGCTTCCAGGAAAGACACAGGCTCTCCCACAAGCACACAAGTGTTTGCCCTCAGCTATAGATCAGGGACAAGCCTGTGAAGAGCAACCAAAGAGCTCGTCCGTCTTTCCCTCAATAGATGGGAGTAGGCGCGCTTGCGGATGTGTGCGTGTGTGTGGCCACGCGTTTGCTTAGGCATCAGTGTGTGAAAAGGTAGGTGCTTTTCTCTAGCTGCGTGTGCGTGCACGTGGTGCTGGGTGCACATCCCTGGGTGCTCGTGGAAAGGTTTCTGCATGGTTTTCGCTGAGGAATCGTGTGTGTGCACATGGACAAAGAGAAGGCGCAGCAACCAGGTTCCAGCGCCGAAGAAGGCAAAAGGCGAGGTTTCCGGCGCTATCTCTTTCTCTCCCCAGAGCTAGTCGCGCAAAGCAAGCCGCTAAGCCGGCGACCGGCAAGAGAGCTACAACGAAGCATGCCGAACGGAGAAAATAGCAGCAGCTCATCTGTTCACACCTTGTTTCTGCCATGTGCTTGAACGCCAAGACGTTCGCGCTTCTGTGAGATGAAAGACGTCCTTCTGCATATGTGGTTGCTCACACCGGTGCACTTGTTAGTGTATCCATTCAGTCCTGGGCTGCGGGGCATTCAGAAGTGGCTCTGTGGAGACGTCTGCATAGAGGCAGCTGTCAGAACACGCACACTCGATTGTTCACCAAAACATATGCAGACGCGTCCTTAGCCTGTAGATTTGGATGCACAGAGTTCCCTGTGTTCGCAAGAGACAAGGGAATCGCGTCTGTGCGCACAGAAGCAATAGCGGACCGTTTCCCTCGGAGTGAACGCGAAAGAGCCGTCTATATACTCGCAGACACGCGAACGTGCCTCAATGCGGTCACAGAGGCAGCAGCTTTTGCACAGATGCTCCTGGTGATTCTGGCACTTTCCAGGCACACTCCTGAAAGTCGCGCACACTGCTGTTCACTCGCTAAACGACCTCTTGGGAAACACGTCTCCGGTCGACGGACCGCTCAGATTGCTTCTCGTGTAACTGTGAACTGTGTCAGCGCAGGGAATCCGTCTCTGTTGAGCAGATGTCAATCCTGCCTCGCTTTTGCTTTGTTGCCTCTACCAAGATGATTTCCCGTTTCTCTCTTCACTGGAGCAGGCAGACACAGCCAACGCACATCAAGTGTCAAGAGACACGCTCTGCTGAGCTCAACGCTTGTGCAGATGCACATGTGCGACGAAGTCAACACACGTGCTTGTGGAGAGAAAGAAAGGGACTCCCAGGCGTGTGGAGCGACGGGGAGAAAGAGCGGGCGCTGAGGAACACAGTTTCAAACAGACTGTCTCCACACAAACAGGCACCTGTCTGCAGGTATCCTAGATCTTGATTCTTGAACTTGAGGAAACACGCGTCTGAGCAAAACTCCCAAACGCTTCCAGGAAAGACACAGGCTCTCCCACAAGCACACAAGTGTTTGCCCTCAGCTATAGATCAGGGACAAGCCTGTGAAGAGCAACCAAAGAGCTCGTCCGTCTTTCTCTCAATAGATGGGAGTAGGCGCGCTTGCGGATGTGTGCGTGTGTGTGGCCACGCGTTTGCTTAGGCATCAGTGTGTGAAAAGGTAGGTGCTTTTCTCTAGCTGCGTGTGCGTGCACGTGGTGCTGGGTGCACATCCCTGGGTGCTCGTGGAAAGGTTTCTGCATGGTTTTCGCTGAGGAATCGTGTGTGTGCACATGGACAAAGAGAAGGCGCAGCAACCAGGTTCCAGCGCCGAAGAAGGCAAAAGGCGAGGTTTCCGGCGCTATCTCCTTCTCTCCCCAGAGCTAGTCGCGCAAAGCAAGCCGCTAAGCCGGCGACCGGCAAGAGAGCTACAACGAAGCATGCCGAACGGAGAAAATAGCAGCAGCTCATCTGTTCACACCTTGTTTCTGCCATGTGCTTGAACGCCAAGACGTTCGCGCTTCTGTGAGATGAAAGACGTCCTTCTGCATATGTGGTTGCTCACACCGGTGCACTTGTTAGTGTATCCATTCAGTCCTGGGCTGCGGGGCATTCAGAAGTGGCTCTGTGGAGACGTCTGCATAGAGGCAGCTGTCAGAACACGCACACTCGATTGTTCACCAAAACATATGCAGACGCGTCCTTAGCCTGTAGATTTGGATGCACAGAGTTCCCTGTGTTCGCAAGAGACAAGGGAATCGCGTCTGTGCGCACAGAAGCAATAGCGGACCGTTTCCCTCGGAGTGAACGCGAAAGAGCCGTCTATATACTCGCAGACACGCGAACGTGCCTCAATGCGGTCACAGAGGCAGCAGCTTTTGCACAGATGCTCCTGGTGATTCTGGCACTTTCCAGGCACACTCCTGAAAGTCGCGCACACTGCTGTTCACTCGCTAAACGACCTCTTGGGAAACACGTCTCCGGTCGACGGACCGCTCAGATTGCTTCTCGTGTAACTGTGAACTGTGTCAGCGCAGGGAATCGGTCTCTGTTCAGCAGGTGTCAATCCTGCCTCGCCTTTGCTTTGTTGCCTCTACCAAGATGATTTCCCGTTTCTCTCTTCACTGGAGCAGGCAGACACAGCCAACGCACATCAAGTGTCAAGAGACACGCTCTGCTGAGCTCAACGCTTGTGCAGATGCACATGTGCGACGAAGTCAACACACGTGCTTGTGGAGAGAAAGAAAGGGACTCCCAGGCGTGTGGAGCGACGGGGAGAAAGAGCGGGCGCTGAGGAACACAGTTTCAAACAGACTGTCTCCACACAAACAGGCACCTGTCTGCAGGTATCCTAGATCTTGATTCTTGAACTTGAGGAAACACGCGTCTGAGCAAAACTCCCAAACGCTTCCAGGAAAGACACAGGCTCTCCCACAAGCACACAAGTGTTTGCCCTCAGCTATAGATCAGGGACAAGCCTGTGAAGAGCAACCAAAGAGCTCGTCCGTCTTTCCCTCAATAGATGGGAGTAGGCGCGCTTGCGGATGTGTGCGTGTGTGTGGCCACGCGTTTGCTTAGGCATCAGTGTGTGAAAAGGTAGGTGCTTTTCTCTAGCTGCGTGTGCGTGCACGTGGTGCTGGGTGCACATCCCTGGGTGCTCGTGGAAAGGTTTCTGCATGGTTTTCGCTGAGGAATCGTGTGTGTGCACATGGACAAAGAGAAGGCGCAGCAACCAGGTTCCAGCGCCGAAGAAGGCAAAAGGCGAGGTTTCCGGCGCTATCTCCTTCTCTCCCCAGAGCTAGTCGCGCAAAGCAAGCCGCTAAGCCGGCGACCGGCAAGAGAGCTACAACGAAGCATGCCGAACGGAGAAAATAGCAGCAGCTCATCTGTTCACACCTTGTTTCTGCCATGTGCTTGAACGCCAAGACGTTCGCGCTTCTGTGAGATGAAAGACGTCCTTCTGCATATGTGGTTGCTCACACCGGTGCACTTGTTAGTGTATCCATTCAGTCCTGGGCTGCTGGGCATTCAGAAGTGGCTCTGTGGAGACGTCTGCATAGAGGCAGCTGTCAGAACACGCACACTCGATTGTTCACCAAAACATATGCAGACGCGTCCTTAGCCTGTAGATTTGGATGCACAGAGTTCCCTGTGTTCGCAAGAGACAAGGGAATCGCGTCTGTGCGCACAGAAGCAATAGCGGACCGTTTCCCTCGGAGTGAACGCGAAAGAGCCGTCTATATACTCGCAGACACGCGAACGTGCCTCAATGCGGTCACAGAGGCAGCAGCTTTTGCACAGATGCTCCTGGTGATTCTGGCACTTTCCAGGCACACTCCTGAAAGTCGCGCACACTGCTGTTCACTCGCTAAACGACCTCTTGGGAAACACGTCTCCGGTCGACGGACCGCTCAGATTGCTTCTCGTGTAACTGTGAACTGTGTCAGCGCAGGGAATCGGTCTCTGTTCAGCAGGTGTCAATCCTGCCTCGCCTTTGCTTTGTTGCCTCTACCAAGATGATTTCCCGTTTCTCTCTTCACTGGAGCAGGCAGACACAGCCAACGCACATCAAGTGTCAAGAGACACGCTCTGCTGAGCTCAACGCTTGTGCAGATGCACATGTGCGACGAAGTCAACACACGTGCTTGTGGAGAGAAAGAAAGGGACTCCCAGGCGTGTGGAGCGACGGGGAGAAAGAGCGGGCGCTGAGGAACACAGTTTCAAACAGACTGTCTCCACACAAACAGGCACCTGTCTGCAGGTATCCTAGATCTTGATTCTTGAACTTGAGGAAACACGCGTCTGAGCAAAACTCCCAAACGCTTCCAGGAAAGACACAGGCTCTCCCACAAGCACACAAGTGTTTGCCCTCAGCTATAGATCAGGGACAAGCCTGTGAAGAGCAACCAAAGAGCTCGTCCGTCTTTCCCTCAATAGATGGGAGTAGGCGCGCTTGCGGATGTGTGCGTGTGTGTGGCCACGCGTTTGCTTAGGCATCAGTGTGTGAAAAGGTAGGTGCTTTTCTCTAGCTGCGTGTGCGTGCACGTGGTGCTGGGTGCACATCCCTGGGTGCTCGTGGAAAGGTTTCTGCATGGTTTTCGCTGAGGAATCGTGTGTGTGCACATGGACAAAGAGAAGGCGCAGCAACCAGGTTCCAGCGCCGAAGAAGGCAAAAGGCGAGGTTTCCGGCGCTATCTCCTTCTCTCCCCAGAGCTAGTCGCGCAAAGCAAGCCGCTAAGCCGGCGACCGGCAAGAGAGCTACAACGAAGCATGCCGAACGGAGAAAATAGCAGCAGCTCATCTGTTCACACCTTGTTTCTGCCATGTGCTTGAACGCCAAGACGTTCGCGCTTCTGTGAGATGAAAGACGTCCTTCTGCATATGTGGTTGCTCACACCGGTGCACTTGTTAGTGTATCCATTCAGTCCTGGGCTGCGGGGCATTCAGAAGTGGCTCTGTGGAGACGTCTGCATAGAGGCAGCTGTCAGAACACGCACACTCGATTGTTCACCAAAACATATGCAGACGCGTCCTTAGCCTGTAGATTTGGATGCACAGAGTTCCCTGTGTTCGCAAGAGACAAGGGAATCGCGTCTGTGCGCACAGAAGCAATAGCGGACCGTTTCCCTCGGAGTGAACGCGAAAGAGCCGTCTATATACTCGCAGACACGCGAACGTGCCTCAATGCGGTCACAGAGGCAGCAGCTTTTGCACAGATGCTCCTGGTGATTCTGGCACTTTCCAGGCACACTCCTGAAAGTCGCGCACACTGCTGTTCACTCGCTAAACGACCTCTTGGGAAACACGTCTCCGGTCGACGGACCGCTCAGATTGCTTCTCGTGTAACTGTGAACTGTGTCAGTGCAGGGAATCCGTCTCTGTTGAGCAGATGTCAATCCTGCCTCGCCTTTGCTTTCTTGCCTCTACCAAGATGATTTCCCGTTTCTCTCTTCACTGGAGCAGGCAGACACAGCCAACGCACATCAAGTGTCAAGAGACACGCTCTGCTGAGCTCAACGCTTGTGCAGATGCACATGTGCGACGAAGTCAACACACGTGCTTGTGGAGAGAAAGAAAGGGACTCCCAGGCGTGTGGAGCGACGGGGAGAAAGAGCGGGCGCTGAGGAACACAGTTTCAAACAGACTGTCTCCACACAAACAGGCACCTGTCTGCAGGTATCCTAGATCTTGATTCTTGAACTTGAGGAAACACGCGTCTGAGCAAAACTCCCAAACGCTTCCAGGAAAGACACAGGCTCTCCCACAAGCACACAAGTGTTTGCCCTCAGCTATAGATCAGGGACAAGCCTGTGAAGAGCAACCAAAGAGCTCGTCCGTCTTTCCCTCAATAGATGGGAGTAGGCGCGCTTGCGGATGTGTGCGTGTGTGTGGCCACGCGTTTGCTTAGGCATCAGTGTGTGAAAAGGTAGGTGCTTTTCTCTAGCTGCGTGTGCGTGCACGTGGTGCTGGGTGCACATCCCTGGGTGCTCGTGGAAAGGTTTCTGCATGGTTTTCGCTGAGGAATCGTGTGTGTGCACATGGACAAAGAGAAGGCGCAGCAACCAGGTTCCAGCGCCGAAGAAGGCAAAAGGCGAGGTTTCCGGCGCTATCTCCTTCTCTCCCCAGAGCTAGTCGCGCAAAGCAAGCCGCTAAGCCGGCGACCGGCAAGAGAGCTACAACGAAGCATGCCGAACGGAGAAAATAGCAGCAGCTCATCTGTTCACACCTTGTTTCTGCCATGTGCTTGAACGCCAAGACGTTCGCGCTTCTGTGAGATGAAAGACGTCCTTCTGCATATGTGGTTGCTCACACCGGTGCACTTGTTAGTGTATCCATTCAGTCCTGGGCTGCGGGGCATTCAGAAGTGGCTCTGTGGAGACGTCTGCATAGAGGCAGCTGTCAGAACACGCACACTCGATTGTTCACCAAAACATATGCAGACGCGTCCTTAGCCTGTAGATTTGGATGCACAGAGTTCCCTGTGTTCGCAAGAGACAAGGGAATCGCGTCTGTGCGCACAGAAGCAATAGCGGACCGTTTCCCTCGGAGTGAACGCGAAAGAGCCGTCTATATACTCGCAGACACGCGAACGTGCCTCAATGCGGTCACAGAGGCAGCAGCTTTTGCACAGATGCTCCTGGTGATTCTGGCACTTTCCAGGCACACTCCTGAAAGTCGCGCACACTGCTGTTCACTCGCTAAACGACCTCTTGGGAAACACGTCTCCGGTCGACGGACCGCTCAGATTGCTTCTCGTGTAACTGTGAACTGTGTCAGCGCAGGGAATCCGTCTCTGTTGAGCAGATGTCAATCCTGCCTCGCTTTTGCTTTGTTGCCTCTACCAAGATGATTTCCCGTTTCTCTCTTCACTGGAGCAGGCAGACACAGCCAACGCACATCAAGTGTCAAGAGACACGCTCTGCTGAGCTCAACGCTTGTGCAGATGCACATGTGCGACGAAGTCAACACACGTGCTTGTGGAGAGAAAGAAAGGGACTCCCAGGCGTGTGGAGCGACGGGGAGAAAGAGCGGGCGCTGAGGAACACAGTTTCAAACAGACTGTCTCCACACAAACAGGCACCTGTCTGCAGGTATCCTAGATCTTGATTCTTGAACTTGAGGAAACACGCGTCTGAGCAAAACTCCCTAACGCTTCCAGGAAAGACACAGGCTCTCCCACAAGCACACAAGTGTTTGCCCTCAGCTATAGATCAGGGACAAGCCTGTGAAGAGCAACCAAAGAGCTCGTCCGTCTTTCCCTCAATAGATGGGAGTAGGCGCGCTTGCGGATGTGTGCGTGTGTGTGGCCACGCGTTTGCTTAGGCATCAGTGTGTGAAAAGGTAGGTGCTTTTCTCTAGCTGCGTGTGCGTGCACGTGGTGCTGGGTGCACATCCCTGGGTGCTCGTGGAAAGGTTTCTGCATGGTTTTCGCTGAGGAATCGTGTGTGTGCACATGGACAAAGAGAAGGCGCAGCAACCAGGTTCCAGCGCCGAAGAAGGCAAAAGGCGAGGTTTCCGGCGCTATCTCCTTCTCTCCCCAGAGCTAGTCGCGCAAAGCAAGCCGCTAAGCCGGCGACCGGCAAGAGAGCTACAACGAAGCATGCCGAACGGAGAAAATAGCAGCAGCTCATCTGTTCACACCTTGTTTCTGCCATGTGCTTGAACGCCAAGACGTTCGCGCTTCTGTGAGATGAAAGACGTCCTTCTGCATATGTGGTTGCTCACACCGGTGCACTTGTTAGTGTATCCATTCAGTCCTGGGCTGCGGGGCATTCAGAAGTGGCTCTGTGGAGACGTCTGCATAGAGGCAGCTGTCAGAACACGCACACTCGATTGTTCACCAAAACATATGCAGACGCGTCCTTAGCCTGTAGATTTGGATGCACAGAGTTCCCTGTGTTCGCAAGAGACAAGGGAATCGCGTCTGTGCGCACAGAAGCAATAGCGGACCGTTTCCCTCGGAGTGAACGCGAAAGAGCCGTCTATATACTCGCAGACACGCGAACGTGCCTCAATGCGGTCACAGAGGCAGCAGCTTTTGCACAGATGCTCCTGGTGATTCTGGCACTTTCCAGGCACACTCCTGAAAGTCGCGCACACTGCTGTTCACTCGCTAAACGACCTCTTGGGAAACACGTCTCCGGTCGACGGACCGCTCAGATTGCTTCTCGTGTAACTGTGAACTGTGTCAGCGCAGGGAATCCGTCTCTGTTGAGCAGATGTCAATCCTGCCTCGCCTTTGCTTTGTTGCCTCTACCAAGATGATTTCCCGTTTCTCTCTTCACTGGAGCAGGCAGACACAGCCAACGCACATCAAGTGTCAAGAGACACGCTCTGCTGAGCTCAACGCTTGTGCAGATGCACATGTGCGACGAAGTCAACACACGTGCTTGTGGAGAGAAAGAAAGGGACTCCCAGGCGTGTGGAGCGACGGGGAGAAAGAGCGGGCGCTGAGGAACACAGTTTCAAACAGACTGTCTCCACACAAACAGGCACCTGTCTGCAGGTATCCTAGATCTTGATTCTTGAACTTGAGGAAACACGCGTCTGAGCAAAACTCCCAAACGCTTCCAGGAAAGACACAGGCTCTCCCACAAGCACACAAGTGTTTGCCCTCAGCTATAGATCAGGGACAAGCCTGTGAAGAGCAACCAAAGAGCTCGTCCGTCTTTCCCTCAATAGATGGGAGTAGGCGCGCTTGCGGATGTGTGCGTGTGTGTGGCCACGCGTTTGCTTAGGCATCAGTGTGTGAAAAGGTAGGTGCTTTTCTCTAGCTGCGTGTGCGTGCACGTGGTGCTGGGTGCACATCCCTGGGTGCTCGTGGAAAGGTTTCTGCATGGTTTTCGCTGAGGAATCGTGTGTGTGCACATGGACAAAGAGAAGGCGCAGCAACCAGGTTCCAGCGCCGAAGAAGGCAAAAGGCGAGGTTTCCGGCGCTATCTCCTTCTCTCCCCAGAGCTAGTCGCGCAAAGCAAGCCGCTAAGCCGGCGACCGGCAAGAGAGCTACAACGAAGCATGCCGAACGGAGAAAATAGCAGCAGCTCATCTGTTCACACCTTGTTTCTGCCATGTGCTTGAACGCCAAGACGTTCGCGCTTCTGTGAGATGAAAGACGTCCTTCTGCATATGTGGTTGCTCACACCGGTGCACTTGTTAGTGTATCCATTCAGTCCTGGGCTGCGGGGCATTCAGAAGTGGCTCTGTGGAGACGTCTGCATAGAGGCAGCTGTCAGAACACGCACACTCGATTGTTCACCAAAACATATGCAGACGCGTCCTTAGCCTGTAGATTTGGATGCACAGAGTTCCCTGTGTTCGCAAGAGACAAGGGAATCGCGTCTGTGCGCACAGAAGCAATAGCGGACCGTTTCCCTCGGAGTGAACGCGAAAGAGCCGTCTATATACTCGCAGACACGCGAACGTGCCTCAATGCGGTCACAGAGGCAGCAGCTTTTGCACAGATGCTCCTGGTGATTCTGGCACTTTCCAGGCACACTCCTGAAAGTCGCGCACACTGCTGTTCACTCGCTAAACGACCTCTTGGGAAACACGTCTCCGGTCGACGGACCGCTCAGATTGCTTCTCGTGTAACTGTGAACTGTGTCAGCGCAGGGAATCCGTCTCTGTTGAGCAGATGTCAATCCTGCCTCGCTTTTGCTTTGTTGCCTCTACCAAGATGATTTCCCGTTTCTCTCTTCACTGGAGCAGGCAGACACAGCCAACGCACATCAAGTGTCAAGAGACACGCTCTGCTGAGCTCAACGCTTGTGCAGATGCACATGTGCGACGAAGTCAACACACGTGCTTGTGGAGAGAAAGAAAGGGACTCCCAGGCGTGTGGAGCGACGGGGAGAAAGAGCGGGCGCTGAGGAACACAGTTTCAAACAGACTGTCTCCACACAAACAGGCACCTGTCTGCAGGTATCCTAGATCTTGATTCTTGAACTTGAGGAAACACGCGTCTGAGCAAAACTCCCAAACGCTTCCAGGAAAGACACAGGCTCTCCCACAAGCACACAAGTGTTTGCCCTCAGCTATAGATCAGGGACAAGCCTGTGAAGAGCAACCAAAGAGCTCGTCCGTCTTTCCCTCAATAGATGGGAGTAGGCGCGCTTGCGGATGTGTGCGTGTGTGTGGCCACGCGTTTGCTTAGGCATCAGTGTGTGAAAAGGTAGGTGCTTTTCTCTAGCTGCGTGTGCGTGCACGTGGTGCTGGGTGCACATCCCTGGGTGCTCGTGGAAAGGTTTCTGCATGGTTTTCGCTGAGGAATCGTGTGTGTGCACATGGACAAAGAGAAGGCGCAGCAACCAGGTTCCAGCGCCGAAGAAGGCAAAAGGCGAGGTTTCCGGCGCTATCTCCTTCTCTCCCCAGAGCTAGTCGCGCAAAGCAAGCCGCTAAGCCGGCGACCGGCAAGAGAGCTACAACGAAGCATGCCGAACGGAGAAAATAGCAGCAGCTCATCTGTTCACACCTTGTTTCTGCCATGTGCTTGAACGCCAAGACGTTCGCGCTTCTGTGAGATGAAAGACGTCCTTCTGCATATGTGGTTGCTCACACCGGTGCACTTGTTAGTGTATCCATTCAGTCCTGGGCTGCGGGGCATTCAGAAGTGGCTCTGTGGAGACGTCTGCATAGAGGCAGCTGTCAGAACACGCACACTCGATTGTTCACCAAAACATATGCAGACGCGTCCTTAGCCTGTAGATTTGGATGCACAGAGTTCCCTGTGTTCGCAAGAGACAAGGGAATCGCGTCTGTGCGCACAGAAGCAATAGCGGACCGTTTCCCTCGGAGTGAACGCGAAAGAGCCGTCTATATACTCGCAGACACGCGAACGTGCCTCAATGCGGTCACAGAGGCAGCAGCTTTTGCACAGATGCTCCTGGTGATTCTGGCACTTTCCAGGCACACTCCTGAAAGTCGCGCACACTGCTGTTCACTCGCTAAACGACCTCTTGGGAAACACGTCTCCGGTCGACGGACCGCTCAGATTGCTTCTCGTGTAACTGTGAACTGTGTCAGCGCAGGGAATCCGTCTCTGTTGAGCAGATGTCAATCCTGCCTCGCTTTTGCTTTGTTGCCTCTACCAAGATGATTTCCCGTTTCTCTCTTCACTGGAGCAGGCAGACACAGCCAACGCACATCAAGTGTCAAGAGACACGCTCTGCTGAGCTCAACGCTTGTGCAGATGCACATGTGCGACGAAGTCAACACACGTGCTTGTGGAGAGAAAGAAAGGGACTCCCAGGCGTGTGGAGCGACGGGGAGAAAGAGCGGGCGCTGAGGAACACAGTTTCAAACAGACTGTCTCCACACAAACAGGCACCTGTCTGCAGGTATCCTAGATCTTGATTCTTGAACTTGAGGAAACACGCGTCTGAGCAAAACTCCCAAACGCTTCCAGGAAAGACACAGGCTCTCCCACAAGCACACAAGTGTTTGCCCTCAGCTATAGATCAGGGACAAGCCTGTGAAGAGCAACCAAAGAGCTCGTCCGTCTTTCCCTCAATAGATGGGAGTAGGCGCGCTTGCGGATGTGTGCGTGTGTGTGGCCACGCGTTTGCTTAGGCATCAGTGTGTGAAAAGGTAGGTGCTTTTCTCTAGCTGCGTGTGCGTGCACGTGGTGCTGGGTGCACATCCCTGGGTGCTCGTGGAAAGGTTTCTGCATGGTTTTCGCTGAGGAATCGTGTGTGTGCACATGGACAAAGAGAAGGCGCAGCAACCAGGTTCCAGCGCCGAAGAAGGCAAAAGGCGAGGTTTCCGGCGCTATCTCCTTCTCTCCCCAGAGCTAGTCGCGCAAAGCAAGCCGCTAAGCCGGCGACCGGCAAGAGAGCTACAACGAAGCATGCCGAACGGAGAAAATAGCAGCAGCTCATCTGTTCACACCTTGTTTCTGCCATGTGCTTGAACGCCAAGACGTTCGCGCTTCTGTGAGATGAAAGACGTCCTTCTGCATATGTGGTTGCTCACACCGGTGCACTTGTTAGTGTATCCATTCAGTCCTGGGCTGCGGGGCATTCAGAAGTGGCTCTGTGGAGACGTCTGCATAGAGGCAGCTGTCAGAACACGCACACTCGATTGTTCACCAAAACATATGCAGACGCGTCCTTAGCCTGTAGATTTGGATGCACAGAGTTCCCTGTGTTCGCAAGAGACAAGGGAATCGCGTCTGTGCGCACAGAAGCAATAGCGGACCGTTTCCCTCGGAGTGAACGCGAAAGAGCCGTCTATATACTCGCAGACACGCGAACGTGCCTCAATGCGGTCACAGAGGCAGCAGCTTTTGCACAGATGCTCCTGGTGATTCTGGCACTTTCCAGGCACACTCCTGAAAGTCGCGCACACTGCTGTTCACTCGCTAAACGACCTCTTGGGAAACACGTCTCCGGTCGACGGACCGCTCAGATTGCTTCTCGTGTAACTGTGAACTGTGTCAGCGCAGGGAATCCGTCTCTGTTGAGCAGATGTCAATCCTGCCTCGCCTTTGCTTTGTTGCCTCTACCAAGATGATTTCCCGTTTCTCTCTTCACTGGAGCAGGCAGACACAGCCAACGCACATCAAGTGTCAAGAGACACGCTCTGCTGAGCTCAACGCTTGTGCAGATGCACATGTGCGACGAAGTCAACACACGTGCTTGTGGAGAGAAAGAAAGGGACTCCCAGGCGTGTGGAGCGACGGGGAGAAAGAGCGGGCGCTGAGGAACACAGTTTCAAACAGACTGTCTCCACACAAACAGGCACCTGTCTGCAGGTATCCTAGATCTTGATTCTTGAACTTGAGGAAACACGCGTCTGAGCAAAACTCCCAAACGCTTCCAGGAAAGACACAGGCTCTCCCACAAGCACACAAGTGTTTGCCCTCAGCTATAGATCAGGGACAAGCCTGTGAAGAGCAACCAAAGAGCTCGTCCGTCTTTCCCTCAATAGATGGGAGTAGGCGCGCTTGCGGATGTGTGCGTGTGTGTGGCCACGCGTTTGCTTAGGCATCAGTGTGTGAAAAGGTAGGTGCTTTTCTCTAGCTGCGTGTGCGTGCACGTGGTGCTGGGTGCACATCCCTGGGTGCTCGTGGAAAGGTTTCTGCATGGTTTTCGCTGAGGAATCGTGTGTGTGCACATGGACAAAGAGAAGGCGCAGCAACCAGGTTCCAGCGCCGAAGAAGGCAAAAGGCGAGGTTTCCGGCGCTATCTCCTTCTCTCCCCAGAGCTAGTCGCGCAAAGCAAGCCGCTAAGCCGGCGACCGGCAAGAGAGCTACAACGAAGCATGCCGAACGGAGAAAATAGCAGCAGCTCATCTGTTCACACCTTGTTTCTGCCATGTGCTTGAACGCCAAGACGTTCGCGCTTCTGTGAGATGAAAGACGTCCTTCTGCATATGTGGTTGCTCACACCGGTGCACTTGTTAGTGTATCCATTCAGTCCTGGGCTGCGGGGCATTCAGAAGTGGCTCTGTGGAGACGTCTGCATAGAGGCAGCTGTCAGAACACGCACACTCGATTGTTCACCAAAACATATGCAGACGCGTCCTTAGCCTGTAGATTTGGATGCACAGAGTTCCCTGTGTTCGCAAGAGACAAGGGAATCGCGTCTGTGCGCACAGAAGCAATAGCGGACCGTTTCCCTCGGAGTGAACGCGAAAGAGCCGTCTATATACTCGCAGACACGCGAACGTGCCTCAATGCGGTCACAGAGGCAGCAGCTTTTGCACAGATGCTCCTGGTGATTCTGGCACTTTCCAGGCACACTCCTGAAAGTCGCGCACACTGCTGTTCACTCGCTAAACGACCTCTTGGGAAACACGTCTCCGGTCGACGGACCGCTCAGATTGCTTCTCGTGTAACTGTGAACTGTGTCAGCGCAGGGAATCCGTCTCTGTTGAGCAGATGTCAATCCTGCCTCGCTTTTGCTTTGTTGCCTCTACCAAGATGATTTCCCGTTTCTCTCTTCACTGGAGCAGGCAGACACAGCCAACGCACATCAAGTGTCAAGAGACACGCTCTGCTGAGCTCAACGCTTGTGCAGATGCACATGTGCGACGAAGTCAACACACGTGCTTGTGGAGAGAAAGAAAGGGACTCCCAGGCGTGTGGAGCGACGGGGAGAAAGAGCGGGCGCTGAGGAACACAGTTTCAAACAGACTGTCTCCACACAAACAGGCACCTGTCTGCAGGTATCCTAGATCTTGATTCTTGAACTTGAGGAAACACGCGTCTGAGCAAAACTCCCAAACGCTTCCAGGAAAGACACAGGCTCTCCCACAAGCACACAAGTGTTTGCCCTCAGCTATAGATCAGGGACAAGCCTGTGAAGAGCAACCAAAGAGCTCGTCCGTCTTTCCCTCAATAGATGGGAGTAGGCGCGCTTGCGGATGTGTGCGTGTGTGTGGCCACGCGTTTGCTTAGGCTTCAGTGTGTGAAAAGGTAGGTGCTTTTCTCTAGCTGCGTGTGCGTGCACGTGGTGCTGGGTGCACATCCCTGGGTGCTCGTGGAAAGGTTTCTGCATGGTTTTCGCTGAGGAATCGTGTGTGTGCACATGGACAAAGAGAAGGCGCAGCAACCAGGTTCCAGCGCCGAAGAAGGCAAAAGGCGAGGTTTCCGGCGCTATCTCCTTCTCTCCCCAGAGCTAGTCGCGCAAAGCAAGCCGCTAAGCCGGCGACCGGCAAGAGAGCTACAACGAAGCATGCCGAACGGAGAAAATAGCAGCAGCTCATCTGTTCACACCTTGTTTCTGCCATGTGCTTGAACGCCAAGACGTTCGCGCTTCTGTGAGATGAAAGACGTCCTTCTGCATATGTGGTTGCTCACACCGGTGCACTTGTTAGTGTATCCATTCAGTCCTGGGCTGCGGGGCATTCAGAAGTGGCTCTGTGGAGACGTCTGCATAGAGGCAGCTGTCAGAACACGCACACTCGATTGTTCACCAAAACATATGCAGACGCGTCCTTAGCCTGTAGATTTGGATGCACAGAGTTCCCTGTGTTCGCAAGAGACAAGGGAATCGCGTCTGTGCGCACAGAAGCAATAGCGGACCGTTTCCCTCGGAGTGAACGCGAAAGAGCCGTCTATATACTCGCAGACACGCGAACGTGCCTCAATGCGGTCACAGAGGCAGCAGCTTTTGCACAGATGCTCCTGGTGATTCTGGCACTTTCCAGGCACACTCCTGAAAGTCGCGCACACTGCTGTTCACTCGCTAAACGACCTCTTGGGAAACACGTCTCCGGTCGACGGACCGCTCAGATTGCTTCTCGTGTAACTGTGAACTGTGTCAGCGCAGGGAATCCGTCTCTGTTGAGCAGATGTCAATCCTGCCTCGCTTTTGCTTTGTTGCCTCTACCAAGATGATTTCCCGTTTCTCTCTTCACTGGAGCAGGCAGACACAGCCAACGCACATCAAGTGTCAAGAGACACGCTCTGCTGAGCTCAACGCTTGTGCAGATGCACATGTGCGACGAAGTCAACACACGTGCTTGTGGAGAGAAAGAAAGGGACTCCCAGGCGTGTGGAGCGACGGGGAGAAAGAGCGGGCGCTGAGGAACACAGTTTCAAACAGACTGTCTCCACACAAACAGGCACCTGTCTGCAGGTATCCTAGATCTTGATTCTTGAACTTGAGGAAACACGCGTCTGAGCAAAACTCCCAAACGCTTCCAGGAAAGACACAGGCTCTCCCACAAGCACACAAGTGTTTGCCCTCAGCTATAGATCAGGGACAAGCCTGTGAAGAGCAACCAAAGAGCTCGTCCGTCTTTCCCTCAATAGATGGGAGTAGGCGCGCTTGCGGATGTGTGCGTGTGTGTGGCCACGCGTTTGCTTAGGCATCAGTGTGTGAAAAGGTAGGTGCTTTTCTCTAGCTGCGTGTGCGTGCACGTGGTGCTGGGTGCACATCCCTGGGTGCTCGTGGAAAGGTTTCTGCATGGTTTTCGCTGAGGAATCGTGTGTGTGCACATGGACAAAGAGAAGGCGCAGCAACCAGGTTCCAGCGCCGAAGAAGGCAAAAGGCGAGGTTTCCGGCGCTATCTCCTTCTCTCCCCAGAGCTAGTCGCGCAAAGCAAGCCGCTAAGCCGGCGACCGGCAAGAGAGCTACAACGAAGCATGCCGAACGGAGAAAATAGCAGCAGCTCATCTGTTCACACCTTGTTTCTGCCATGTGCTTGAACGCCAAGACGTTCGCGCTTCTGTGAGATGAAAGACGTCCTTCTGCATATGTGGTTGCTCACACCGGTGCACTTGTTAGTGTATCCATTCAGTCCTGGGCTGCGGGGCATTCAGAAGTGGCTCTGTGGAGACGTCTGCATAGAGGCAGCTGTCAGAACACGCACACTCGATTGTTCACCAAAACATATGCAGACGCGTCCTTAGCCTGTAGATTTGGATGCACAGAGTTCCCTGTGTTCGCAAGAGACAAGGGAATCGCGTCTGTGCGCACAGAAGCAATAGCGGACCGTTTCCCTCGGAGTGAACGCGAAAGAGCCGTCTATATACTCGCAGACACGCGAACGTGCCTCAATGCGGTCACAGAGGCAGCAGCTTTTGCACAGATGCTCCTGGTGATTCTGGCACTTTCCAGGCACACTCCTGAAAGTCGCGCACACTGCTGTTCACTCGCTAAACGACCTCTTGGGAAACACGTCTCCGGTCGACGGACCGCTCAGATTGCTTCTCGTGTAACTGTGAACTGTGTCAGCGCAGGGAATCCGTCTCTGTTGAGCAGATGTCAATCCTGCCTCGCTTTTGCTTTGTTGCCTCTACCAAGATGATTTCCCGTTTCTCTCTTCACTGGAGCAGGCAGACACAGCCAACGCACATCAAGTGTCAAGAGACACGCTCTGCTGAGCTCAACGCTTGTGCAGATGCACATGTGCGACGAAGTCAACACACGTGCTTGTGGAGAGAAAGAAAGGGACTCCCAGGCGTGTGGAGCGACGGGGAGAAAGAGCGGGCGCTGAGGAGCACAGTTTCAAACAGACTGTCTCCACACAAACAGGCACCTGTCTGCAGGTATCCTAGATCTTGATTCTTGAACTTGAGGAAACACGCGTCTGAGCAAAACTCCCAAACGCTTCCAGGAAAGACACAGGCTCTCCCACAAGCACACAAGTGTTTGCCCTCAGCTATAGATCAGGGACAAGCCTGTGAAGAGCAACCAAAGAGCTCGTCCGTCTTTCCCTCAATAGATGGGAGTAGGCGCGCTTGCGGATGTGTGCGTGTGTGTGGCCACGCGTTTGCTTAGGCATCAGTGTGTGAAAAGGTAGGTGCTTTTCTCTAGCTGCGTGTGCGTGCACGTGGTGCTGGGTGCACATCCCTGGGTGCTCGTGGAAAGGTTTCTGCATGGTTTTCGCTGAGGAATCGTGTGTGTGCACATGGACAAAGAGAAGGCGCAGCAACCAGGTTCCAGCGCCGAAGAAGGCAAAAGGCGAGGTTTCCGGCGCTATCTCCTTCTCTCCCCAGAGCTAGTCGCGCAAAGCAAGCCGCTAAGCCGGCGACCGGCAAGAGAGCTACAACGAAGCATGCCGAACGGAGAAAATAGCAGCAGCTCATCTGTTCACACCTTGTTTCTGCCATGTGCTTGAACGCCAAGACGTTCGCGCTTCTGTGAGATGAAAGACGTCCTTCTGCATATGTGGTTGCTCACACCGGTGCACTTGTTAGTGTATCCATTCAGTCCTGGGCTGCGGGGCATTCAGAAGTGGCTCTGTGGAGACGTCTGCATAGAGGCAGCTGTCAGAACACGCACACTCGATTGTTCACCAAAACATATGCAGACGCGTCCTTAGCCTGTAGATTTGGATGCACAGAGTTCCCTGTGTTCGCAAGAGACAAGGGAATCGCGTCTGTGCGCACAGAAGCAATAGCGGACCGTTTCCCTCGGAGTGAACGCGAAAGAGCCGTCTATATACTCGCAGACACGCGAACGTGCCTCAATGCGGTCACAGAGGCAGCAGCTTTTGCACAGATGCTCCTGGTGATTCTGGCACTTTCCAGGCACACTCCTGAAAGTCGCGCACACTGCTGTTCACTCGCTAAACGACCTCTTGGGAAACACGTCTCCGGTCGACGGACCGCTCAGATTGCTTCTCGTGTAACTGTGAACTGTGTCAGCGCAGGGAATCCGTCTCTGTTGAGTAGATGTGGATCCTGCCTCGCTTTTGCTTTGTTGCCTCTACCAAGATGATTTCCCGTTTCTCTCTTCACTGGAGCAGGCAGACACAGCCAACGCACATCAAGTGTCAAGAGACACGCTCTGCTGAGCTCAACGCTTGTGCAGATGCACATGTGCGACGAAGTCAACACACGTGCTTGTGGAGAGAAAGAAAGGGACTCCCAGGCGTGTGGAGCGACGGGGAGAAAGAGCGGGCGCTGAGGAACACAGTTTCAAACAGACTGTCTCCACACAAACAGGCACCTGTCTGCAGGTATCCTAGATCTTGATTCTTGAACTTGAGGAAACACGCGTCTGAGCAAAACTCCCAAACGCTTCCAGGAAAGACACAGGCTCTCCCACAAGCACACAAGTGTTTGCCCTCAGCTATAGATCAGGGACAAGCCTGTGAAGAGCAACCAAAGAGCTCGTCCGTCTTTCCCTCAATAGATGGGAGTAGGCGCGCTTGCGGATGTGTGCGTGTGTGTGGCCACGCGTTTGCTTAGGCATCAGTGTGTGAAAAGGTAGGTGCTTTTCTCTAGCTGCGTGTGCGTGCACGTGGTGCTGGGTGCACATCCCTGGGTGCTCGTGGAAAGGTTTCTGCATGGTTTTCGCTGAGGAATCGTGTGTGTGCACATGGACAAAGAGAAGGCGCAGCAACCAGGTTCCAGCGCCGAAGAAGGCAAAAGGCGAGGTTTCCGGCGCTATCTCCTTCTCTCCCCAGAGCTAGTCGCGCAAAGCAAGCCGCTAAGCCGGCGACCGGCAAGAGAGCTACAACGAAGCATGCCGAACGGAGAAAATAGCAGCAGCTCATCTGTTCACACCTTGTTTCTGCCATGTGCTTGAACGCCAAGACGTTCGCGCTTCTGTGAGATGAAAGACGTCCTTCTGCATATGTGGTTGCTCACACCGGTGCACTTGTTAGTGTATCCATTCAGTCCTGGGCTGCGGGGCATTCAGAAGTGGCTCTGTGGAGACGTCTGCATAGAGGCAGCTGTCAGAACACGCACACTCGATTGTTCACCAAAACATATGCAGACGCGTCCTTAGCCTGTAGATTTGGATGCACAGAGTTCCCTGTGTTCGCAAGAGACAAGGGAATCGCGTCTGTGCGCACAGAAGCAATAGCGGACCGTTTCCCTCGGAGTGAACGCGAAAGAGCCGTCTATATACTCGCAGACACGCGAACGTGCCTCAATGCGGTCACAGAGGCAGCAGCTTTTGCACAGATGCTCCTGGTGATTCTGGCACTTTCCAGGCACACTCCTGAAAGTCGCGCACACTGCTGTTCACTCGCTAAACGACCTCTTGGGAAACACGTCTCCGGTCGACGGACCGCTCAGATTGCTTCTCGTGTAACTGTGAACTGTGTCAGCGCAGGGAATCCGTCTCTGTTGAGTAGATGTGGATCCTGCCTCGCTTTTGCTTTGTTGCCTCTACCAAGATGATTTCCCGTTTCTCTCTTCACTGGAGCAGGCAGACACAGCCAACGCACATCAAGTGTCAAGAGACACGCTCTGCTGAGCTCAACGCTTGTGCAGATGCACATGTGCGACGAAGTCAACACACGTGCTTGTGGAGAGAAAGAAAGGGACTCCCAGGCGTGTGGAGCGACGGGGAGAAAGAGCGGGCGCTGAGGAACACAGTTTCAAACAGACTGTCTCCACACAAACAGGCACCTGTCTGCAGGTATCCTAGATCTTGATTCTTGAACTTGAGGAAACACGCGTCTGAGCAAAACTCCCTAACGCTTCCAGGAAAGACACAGGCTCTCCCACAAGCACACAAGTGTTTGCCCTCAGCTATAGATCAGGGACAAGCCTGTGAAGAGCAACCAAAGAGCTCGTCCGTCTTTCCCTCAATAGATGGGAGTAGGCGCGCTTGCGGATGTGTGCGTGTGTGTGGCCACGCGTTTGCTTAGGCATCAGTGTGTGAAAAGGTAGGTGCTTTTCTCTAGCTGCGTGTGCGTGCACGTGGTGCTGGGTGCACATCCCTGGGTGCTCGTGGAAAGGTTTCTGCATGGTTTTCGCTGAGGAATCGTGTGTGTGCACATGGACAAAGAGAAGGCGCAGCAACCAGGTTCCAGCGCCGAAGAAGGCAAAAGGCGAGGTTTCCGGCGCTATCTCCTTCTCTCCCCAGAGCTAGTCGCGCAAAGCAAGCCGCTAAGCCGGCGACCGGCAAGAGAGCTACAACGAAGCATGCCGAACGGAGAAAATAGCAGCAGCTCATCTGTTCACACCTTGTTTCTGCCATGTGCTTGAACGCCAAGACGTTCGCGCTTCTGTGAGATGAAAGACGTCCTTCTGCATATGTGGTTGCTCACACCGGTGCACTTGTTAGTGTATCCATTCAGTCCTGGGCTGCGGGGCATTCAGAAGTGGCTCTGTGGAGACGTCTGCATAGAGGCAGCTGTCAGAACACGCACACTCGATTGTTCACCAAAACATATGCAGACGCGTCCTTAGCCTGTAGATTTGGATGCACAGAGTTCCCTGTGTTCGCAAGAGACAAGGGAATCGCGTCTGTGCGCACAGAAGCAATAGCGGACCGTTTCCCTCGGAGTGAACGCGAAAGAGCCGTCTATATACTCGCAGACACGCGAACGTGCCTCAATGCGGTCACAGAGGCAGCAGCTTTTGCACAGATGCTCCTGGTGATTCTGGCACTTTCCAGGCACACTCCTGAAAGTCGCGCACACTGCTGTTCACTCGCTAAACGACCTCTTGGGAAACACGTCTCCGGTCGACGGACCGCTCAGATTGCTTCTCGTGTAACTGTGAACTGTGTCAGCGCAGGGAATCCGTCTCTGTTGAGCAGATGTCGATCCTGCCTCGCTTTTGCTTTGTTGCCTCTACCAAGATGATTTCCCGTTTCTCTCTTCACTGGAGCAGGCAGACACAGCCAACGCACATCAAGTGTCAAGAGACACGCTCTGCTGAGCTCAACGCTTGTGCAGATGCACATGTGCGACGAAGTCAACACACGTGCTTGTGGAGAGAAAGAAAGGGACTCCCAGGCGTGTGGAGCGACGGGGAGAAAGAGCGGGCGCTGAGGAGCACAGTTTCAAACAGACTGTCTCCACACAAACAGGCACCTGTCTGCAGGTATCCTAGATCTTGATTCTTGAACTTGAGGAAACACGCGTCTGAGCAAAACTCCCAAACGCTTCCAGGAAAGACACAGGCTCTCCCACAAGCACACAAGTGTTTGCCCTCAGCTATAGATCAGGGACAAGCCTGTGAAGAGCAACCAAAGAGCTCGTCCGTCTTTCCCTCAATAGATGGGAGTAGGCGCGCTTGCGGATGTGTGCGTGTGTGTGGCCACGCGTTTGCTTAGGCATCAGTGTGTGAAAAGGTAGGTGCTTTTCTCTAGCTGCGTGTGCGTGCACGTGGTGCTGGGTGCACATCCCTGGGTGCTCGTGGAAAGGTTTCTGCATGGTTTTCGCTGAGGAATCGTGTGTGTGCACATGGACAAAGAGAAGGCGCAGCAACCAGGTTCCAGCGCCGAAGAAGGCAAAAGGCGAGGTTTCCGGCGCTATCTCCTTCTCTCCCCAGAGCTAGTCGCGCAAAGCAAGCCGCTAAGCCGGCGACCGGCAAGAGAGCTACAACGAAGCATGCCGAACGGAGAAAATAGCAGCAGCTCATCTGTTCACACCTTGTTTCTGCCATGTGCTTGAACGCCAAGACGTTCGCGCTTCTGTGAGATGAAAGACGTCCTTCTGCATATGTGGTTGCTCACACCGGTGCACTTGTTAGTGTATCCATTCAGTCCTGGGCTGCGGGGCATTCAGAAGTGGCTCTGTGGAGACGTCTGCATAGAGGCAGCTGTCAGAACACGCACACTCGATTGTTCACCAAAACATATGCAGACGCGTCCTTAGCCTGTAGATTTGGATGCACAGAGTTCCCTGTGTTCGCAAGAGACAAGGGAATCGCGTCTGTGCGCACAGAAGCAATAGCGGACCGTTTCCCTCGGAGTGAACGCGAAAGAGCCGTCTATATACTCGCAGACACGCGAACGTGCCTCAATGCGGTCACAGAGGCAGCAGCTTTTGCACAGATGCTCCTGGTGATTCTGGCACTTTCCAGGCACACTCCTGAAAGTCGCGCACACTGCTGTTCACTCGCTAAACGACCTCTTGGGAAACACGTCTCCGGTCGACGGACCGCTCAGATTGCTTCTCGTGTAACTGTGAACTGTGTCAGCGCAGGGAATCCGTCTCTGTTGAGCAGATGTCAATCCTGCCTCGCTTTTGCTTTGTTGCCTCTACCAAGATGATTTCCCGTTTCTCTCTTCACTGGAGCAGGCAGACACAGCCAACGCACATCAAGTGTCAAGAGACACGCTCTGCTGAGCTCAACGCTTGTGCAGATGCACATGTGCGACGAAGTCAACACACGTGCTTGTGGAGAGAAAGAAAGGGACTCCCAGGCGTGTGGAGCGACGGGGAGAAAGAGCGGGCGCTGAGGAACACAGTTTCAAACAGACTGTCTCCACACAAACAGGCACCTGTCTGCAGGTATCCTAGATCTTGATTCTTGAACTTGAGGAAACACGCGTCTGAGCAAAACTCCCAAACGCTTCCAGGAAAGACACAGGCTCTCCCACAAGCACACAAGTGTTTGCCCTCAGCTATAGATCAGGGACAAGCCTGTGAAGAGCAACCAAAGAGCTCGTCCGTCTTTCCCTCAATAGATGGGAGTAGGCGCGCTTGCGGATGTGTGCGTGTGTGTGGCCACGCGTTTGCTTAGGCATCAGTGTGTGAAAAGGTAGGTGCTTTTCTCTAGCTGCGTGTGCGTGCACGTGGTGCTGGGTGCACATCCCTGGGTGCTCGTGGAAAGGTTTCTGCATGGTTTTCGCTGAGGAATCGTGTGTGTGCACATGGACAAAGAGAAGGCGCAGCAACCAGGTTCCAGCGCCGAAGAAGGCAAAAGGCGAGGTTTCCGGCGCTATCTCCTTCTCTCCCCAGAGCTAGTCGCGCAAAGCAAGCCGCTAAGCCGGCGACCGGCAAGAGAGCTACAACGAAGCATGCCGAACGGAGAAAATAGCAGCAGCTCATCTGTTCACACCTTGTTTCTGCCATGTGCTTGAACGCCAAGACGTTCGCGCTTCTGTGAGATGAAAGACGTCCTTCTGCATATGTGGTTGCTCACACCGGTGCACTTGTTAGTGTATCCATTCAGTCCTGGGCTGCGGGGCATTCAGAAGTGGCTCTGTGGAGACGTCTGCATAGAGGCAGCTGTCAGAACACGCACACTCGATTGTTCACCAAAACATATGCAGACGCGTCCTTAGCCTGTAGATTTGGATGCACAGAGTTCCCTGTGTTCGCAAGAGACAAGGGAATCGCGTCTGTGCGCACAGAAGCAATAGCGGACCGTTTCCCTCGGAGTGAACGCGAAAGAGCCGTCTATATACTCGCAGACACGCGAACGTGCCTCAATGCGGTCACAGAGGCAGCAGCTTTTGCACAGATGCTCCTGGTGATTCTGGCACTTTCCAGGCACACTCCTGAAAGTCGCGCACACTGCTGTTCACTCGCTAAACGACCTCTTGGGAAACACGTCTCCGGTCGACGGACCGCTCAGATTGCTTCTCGTGTAACTGTGAACTGTGTCAGCGCAGGGAATCCGTCTCTGTTGAGCAGATGTCAATCCTGCCTCGCCTTTGCTTTGTTGCCTCTACCAAGATGATTTCCCGTTTCTCTCTTCACTGGAGCAGGCAGACACAGCCAACGCACATCAAGTGTCAAGAGACACGCTCTGCTGAGCTCAACGCTTGTGCAGATGCACATGTGCGACGAAGTCAACACACGTGCTTGTGGAGAGAAAGAAAGGGACTCCCAGGCGTGTGGAGCGACGGGGAGAAAGAGCGGGCGCTGAGGAACACAGTTTCAAACAGACTGTCTCCACACAAACAGGCACCTGTCTGCAGGTATCCTAGATCTTGATTCTTGAACTTGAGGAAACACGCGTCTGAGCAAAACTCCCAAACGCTTCCAGGAAAGACACAGGCTCTCCCACAAGCACACAAGTGTTTGCCCTCAGCTATAGATCAGGGACAAGCCTGTGAAGAGCAACCAAAGAGCTCGTCCGTCTTTCCCTCAATAGATGGGAGTAGGCGCGCTTGCGGATGTGTGCGTGTGTGTGGCCACGCGTTTGCTTAGGCATCAGTGTGTGAAAAGGTAGGTGCTTTTCTCTAGCTGCGTGTGCGTGCACGTGGTGCTGGGTGCACATCCCTGGGTGCTCGTGGAAAGGTTTCTGCATGGTTTTCGCTGAGGAATCGTGTGTGTGCACATGGACAAAGAGAAGGCGCAGCAACCAGGTTCCAGCGCCGAAGAAGGCAAAAGGCGAGGTTTCCGGCGCTATCTCCTTCTCTCCCCAGAGCTAGTCGCGCAAAGCAAGCCGCTAAGCCGGCGACCGGCAAGAGAGCTACAACGAAGCATGCCGAACGGAGAAAATAGCAGCAGCTCATCTGTTCACACCTTGTTTCTGCCATGTGCTTGAACGCCAAGACGTTCGCGCTTCTGTGGGATGAAAGACGTCCTTCTGCATATGTGGTTGCTCACACCGGTGCACTTGTTAGTGTATCCATTCAGTCCTGGGCTGCGGGGCATTCAGAAGTGGCTCTGTGGAGACGTCTGCATAGAGGCAGCTGTCAGAACACGCACACTCGATTGTTCACCAAAACATATGCAGACGCGTCCTTAGCCTGTAGATTTGGATGCACAGAGTTCCCTGTGTTCGCAAGAGACAAGGGAATCGCGTCTGTGCGCACAGAAGCAATAGCGGACCGTTTCCCTCGGAGTGAACGCGAAAGAGCCGTCTATATACTCGCAGACACGCGAACGTGCCTCAATGCGGTCACAGAGGCAGCAGCTTTTGCACAGATGCTCCTGGTGATTCTGGCACTTTCCAGGCACACTCCTGAAAGTCGCGCACACTGCTGTTCACTCGCTAAACGACCTCTTGGGAAACACGTCTCCGGTCGACGGACCGCTCAGATTGCTTCTCGTGTAACTGTGAACTGTGTCAGCGCAGGGAATCCGTCTCTGTTGAGCAGATGTCAATCCTGCCTCGCTTTTGCTTTGTTGCCTCTACCAAGATGATTTCCCGTTTCTCTCTTCACTGGAGCAGGCAGACACAGCCAACGCACATCAAGTGTCAAGAGACACGCTCTGCTGAGCTCAACGCTTGTGCAGATGCACATGTGCGACGAAGTCAACACACGTGCTTGTGGAGAGAAAGAAAGGGACTCCCAGGCGTGTGGAGCGACGGGGAGAAAGAGCGGGCGCTGAGGAACACAGTTTCAAACAGACTGTCTCCACACAAACAGGCACCTGTCTGCAGGTATCCTAGATCTTGATTCTTGAACTTGAGGAAACACGCGTCTGAGCAAAACTCCCAAACGCTTCCAGGAAAGACACAGGCTCTCCCACAAGCACACAAGTGTTTGCCCTCAGCTATAGATCAGGGACAAGCCTGTGAAGAGCAACCAAAGAGCTCGTCCGTCTTTCCCTCAATAGATGGGAGTAGGCGCGCTTGCGGATGTGTGCGTGTGTGTGGCCACGCGTTTGCTTAGGCATCAGTGTGTGAAAAGGTAGGTGCTTTTCTCTAGCTGCGTGTGCGTGCACGTGGTGCTGGGTGCACATCCCTGGGTGCTCGTGGAAAGGTTTCTGCATGGTTTTCGCTGAGGAATCGTGTGTGTGCACATGGACAAAGAGAAGGCGCAGCAACCAGGTTCCAGCGCCGAAGAAGGCAAAAGGCGAGGTTTCCGGCGCTATCTCCTTCTCTCCCCAGAGCTAGTCGCGCAAAGCAAGCCGCTAAGCCGGCGACCGGCAAGAGAGCTACAACGAAGCATGCCGAACGGAGAAAATAGCAGCAGCTCATCTGTTCACACCTTGTTTCTGCCATGTGCTTGAACGCCAAGACGTTCGCGCTTCTGTGGGATGAAAGACGTCCTTCTGCATATGTGGTTGCTCACACCGGTGCACTTGTTAGTGTATCCATTCAGTCCTGGGCTGCGGGGCATTCAGAAGTGGCTCTGTGGAGACGTCTGCATAGAGGCAGCTGTCAGAACACGCACACTCGATTGTTCACCAAAACATATGCAGACGCGTCCTTAGCCTGTAGATTTGGATGCACAGAGTTCCCTGTGTTCGCAAGAGACAAGGGAATCGCGTCTGTGCGCACAGAAGCAATAGCGGACCGTTTCCCTCGGAGTGAACGCGAAAGAGCCGTCTATATACTCGCAGACACGCGAACGTGCCTCAATGCGGTCACAGAGGCAGCAGCTTTTGCACAGATGCTCCTGGTGATTCTGGCACTTTCCAGGCACACTCCTGAAAGTCGCGCACACTGCTGTTCACTCGCTAAACGACCTCTTGGGAAACACGTCTCCGGTCGACGGACCGCTCAGATTGCTTCTCGTGTAACTGTGAACTGTGTCAGCGCAGGGAATCCGTCTCTGTTGAGCAGATGTCAATCCTGCCTCGCTTTTGCTTTGTTGCCTCTACCAAGATGATTTCCCGTTTCTCTCTTCACTGGAGCAGGCAGACACAGCCAACGCACATCAAGTGTCAAGAGACACGCTCTGCTGAGCTCAACGCTTGTGCAGATGCACATGTGCGACGAAGTCAACACACGTGCTTGTGGAGAGAAAGAAAGGGACTCCCAGGCGTGTGGAGCGACGGGGAGAAAGAGCGGGCGCTGAGGAACACAGTTTCAAACAGACTGTCTCCACACAAACAGGCACCTGTCTGCAGGTATCCTAGATCTTGATTCTTGAACTTGAGGAAACACGCGTCTGAGCAAAACTCCCAAACGCTTCCAGGAAAGACACAGGCTCTCCCACAAGCACACAAGTGTTTGCCCTCAGCTATAGATCAGGGACAAGCCTGTGAAGAGCAACCAAAGAGCTCGTCCGTCTTTCCCTCAATAGATGGGAGTAGGCGCGCTTGCGGATGTGTGCGTGTGTGTGGCCACGCGTTTGCTTAGGCATCAGTGTGTGAAAAGGTAGGTGCTTTTCTCTAGCTGCGTGTGCGTGCACGTGGTGCTGGGTGCACATCCCTGGGTGCTCGTGGAAAGGTTTCTGCATGGTTTTCGCTGAGGAATCGTGTGTGTGCACATGGACAAAGAGAAGGCGCAGCAACCAGGTTCCAGCGCCGAAGAAGGCAAAAGGCGAGGTTTCCGGCGCTATCTCCTTCTCTCCCCAGAGCTAGTCGCGCAAAGCAAGCCGCTAAGCCGGCGACCGGCAAGAGAGCTACAACGAAGCATGCCGAACGGAGAAAATAGCAGCAGCTCATCTGTTCACACCTTGTTTCTGCCATGTGCTTGAACGCCAAGACGTTCGCGCTTCTGTGAGATGAAAGACGTCCTTCTGCATATGTGGTTGCTCACACCGGTGCACTTGTTAGTGTATCCATTCAGTCCTGGGCTGCGGGGCATTCAGAAGTGGCTCTGTGGAGACGTCTGCATAGAGGCAGCTGTCAGAACACGCACACTCGATTGTTCACCAAAACATATGCAGACGCGTCCTTAGCCTGTAGATTTGGATGCACAGAGTTCCCTGTGTTCGCAAGAGACAAGGGAATCGCGTCTGTGCGCACAGAAGCAATAGCGGACCGTTTCCCTCGGAGTGAACGCGAAAGAGCCGTCTATATACTCGCAGACACGCGAACGTGCCTCAATGCGGTCACAGAGGCAGCAGCTTTTGCACAGATGCTCCTGGTGATTCTGGCACTTTCCAGGCACACTCCTGAAAGTCGCGCACACTGCTGTTCACTCGCTAAACGACCTCTTGGGAAACACGTCTCCGGTCGACGGACCGCTCAGATTGCTTCTCGTGTAACTGTGAACTGTGTCAGCGCAGGGAATCCGTCTCTGTTGAGCAGATGTCAATCCTGCCTCGCTTTTGCTTTGTTGCCTCTACCAAGATGATTTCCCGTTTCTCTCTTCACTGGAGCAGGCAGACACAGCCAACGCACATCAAGTGTCAAGAGACACGCTCTGCTGAGCTCAACGCTTGTGCAGATGCACATGTGCGACGAAGTCAACACACGTGCTTGTGGAGAGAAAGAAAGGGACTCCCAGGCGTGTGGAGCGACGGGGAGAAAGAGCGGGCGCTGAGGAACACAGTTTCAAACAGACTGTCTCCACACAAACAGGCACCTGTCTGCAGGTATCCTAGATCTTGATTCTTGAACTTGAGGAAACACGCGTCTGAGCAAAACTCCCAAACGCTTCCAGGAAAGACACAGGCTCTCCCACAAGCACACAAGTGTTTGCCCTCAGCTATAGATCAGGGACAAGCCTGTGAAGAGATGCCCTGCTATTCTTTCGCCTTATGGCATCATGTGTTTCGTTCCTCTTGGAGATCGATTGTTAAACGTCTTTCCTAGGGCGACTGTGAAGCATTTGCCAGCGGAGGAGAAGTAGCACGGAGCAGCATTCAGTACTGCCTACGAGTGTCTTTGATACGCTACTAGCGGAGCTCCAAGAACAGGCACACATCTTCAGGTACCTTCCAAATGTGGATTCCCCTGCAGCCCCGTAGGCGGGCGTGCAGTACGCCAACCGTCAACGGACGTTTTTCCCCTCAAGCCTGTCAGGACGTTGCTCGTCCGTCTTTCCCTCAATAGATGGGAGTAGGCGCGCTTGCGGATGTGTGCGTGTGTGTGGCCACGCGTTTGCTTAGGCATCAGTGTGTGAAAAGGTAGGTGCTTTTCTCTAGCTGCGTGTGCGTGCACGTGGTGCTGGGTGCACATCCCTGGGTGCTCGTGGAAAGGTTTCTGCATGGTTTTCGCTGAGGAATCGTGTGTGTGCACATGGACAAAGAGAAGGCGCAGCAACCAGGTTCCAGCGCCGAAGAAGGCAAAAGGCGAGGTTTCCGGCGCTATCTCCTTCTCTCCCCAGAGCTAGTCGCGCAAAGCAAGCCGCTAAGCCGGCGACCGGCAAGAGAGCTACAACGAAGCATGCCGAACGGAGAAAATAGCAGCAGCTCATCTGTTCACACCTTGTTTCTGCCATGTGCTTGAACGCCAAGACGTTCGCGCTTCTGTGAGATGAAAGACGTCCTTCTGCATATGTGGTTGCTCACACCGGTGCACTTGTTAGTGTATCCATTCAGTCCTGGGCTGCGGGGCATTCAGAAGTGGCTCTGTGGAGACGTCTGCATAGAGGCAGCTGTCAGAACACGCACACTCGATTGTTCACCAAAACATATGCAGACGCGTCCTTAGCCTGTAGATTTGGATGCACAGAGTTCCCTGTGTTCGCAAGAGACAAGGGAATCGCGTCTGTGCGCACAGAAGCAATAGCGGACCGTTTCCCTCGGAGTGAACGCGAAAGAGCCGTCTATATACTCGCAGACACGCGAACGTGCCTCAATGCGGTCACAGAGGCAGCAGCTTTTGCACAGATGCTCCTGGTGATTCTGGCACTTTCCAGGCACACTCCTGAAAGTCGCGCACACTGCTGTTCACTCGCTAAACGACCTCTTGGGAAACACGTCTCCGGTCGACGGACCGCTCAGATTGCTTCTCGTGTAACTGTGAACTGTGTCAGCGCAGGGAATCCGTCTCTGTTGAGCAGATGTCAATCCTGCCTCGCTTTTGCTTTGTTGCCTCTACCAAGATGATTTCCCGTTTCTCTCTTCACTGGAGCAGGCAGACACAGCCAACGCACATCAAGTGTCAAGAGACACGCTCTGCTGAGCTCAACGCTTGTGCAGATGCACATGTGCGACGAAGTCAACACACGTGCTTGTGGAGAGAAAGAAAGGGACTCCCAGGCGTGTGGAGCGACGGGGAGAAAGAGCGGGCGCTGAGGAACACAGTTTCAAACAGACTGTCTCCACACAAACAGGCACCTGTCTGCAGGTATCCTAGATCTTGATTCTTGAACTTGAGGAAACACGCGTCTGAGCAAAACTCCCAAACGCTTCCAGGAAAGACACAGGCTCTCCCACAAGCACACAAGTGTTTGCCCTCAGCTATAGATCAGGGACAAGCCTGTGAAGAGCAACCAAAGAGCTCGTCCGTCTTTCCCTCAATAGATGGGAGTAGGCGCGCTTGCGGATGTGTGCGTGTGTGTGGCCACGCGTTTGCTTAGGCATCAGTGTGTGAAAAGGTAGGTGCTTTTCTCTAGCTGCGTGTGCGTGCACGTGGTGCTGGGTGCACATCCCTGGGTGCTCGTGGAAAGGTTTCTGCATGGTTTTCGCTGAGGAATCGTGTGTGTGCACATGGACAAAGAGAAGGCGCAGCAACCAGGTTCCAGCGCCGAAGAAGGCAAAAGGCGAGGTTTCCGGCGCTATCTCCTTCTCTCCCCAGAGCTAGTCGCGCAAAGCAAGCCGCTAAGCCGGCGACCGGCAAGAGAGCTACAACGAAGCATGCCGAACGGAGAAAATAGCAGCAGCTCATCTGTTCACACCTTGTTTCTGCCATGTGCTTGAACGCCAAGACGTTCGCGCTTCTGTGGGATGAAAGACGTCCTTCTGCATATGTGGTTGCTCACACCGGTGCACTTGTTAGTGTATCCATTCAGTCCTGGGCTGCGGGGCATTCAGAAGTGGCTCTGTGGAGACGTCTGCATAGAGGCAGCTGTCAGAACACGCACACTCGATTGTTCACCAAAACATATGCAGACGCGTCCTTAGCCTGTAGATTTGGATGCACAGAGTTCCCTGTGTTCGCAAGAGACAAGGGAATCGCGTCTGTGCGCACAGAAGCAATAGCGGACCGTTTCCCTCGGAGTGAACGCGAAAGAGCCGTCTATATACTCGCAGACACGCGAACGTGCCTCAATGCGGTCACAGAGGCAGCAGCTTTTGCACAGATGCTCCTGGTGATTCTGGCACTTTCCAGGCACACTCCTGAAAGTCGCGCACACTGCTGTTCACTCGCTAAACGACCTCTTGGGAAACACGTCTCCGGTCGACGGACCGCTCAGATTGCTTCTCGTGTAACTGTGAACTGTGTCAGCGCAGGGAATCCGTCTCTGTTGAGCAGATGTCAATCCTGCCTCGCTTTTGCTTTGTTGCCTCTACCAAGATGATTTCCCGTTTCTCTCTTCACTGGAGCAGGCAGACACAGCCAACGCACATCAAGTGTCAAGAGACACGCTCTGCTGAGCTCAACGCTTGTGCAGATGCACATGTGCGACGAAGTCAACACACGTGCTTGTGGAGAGAAAGAAAGGGACTCCCAGGCGTGTGGAGCGACGGGGAGAAAGAGCGGGCGCTGAGGAACACAGTTTCAAACAGACTGTCTCCACACAAACAGGCACCTGTCTGCAGGTATCCTAGATCTTGATTCTTGAACTTGAGGAAACACGCGTCTGAGCAAAACTCCCAAACGCTTCCAGGAAAGACACAGGCTCTCCCACAAGCACACAAGTGTTTGCCCTCAGCTATAGATCAGGGACAAGCCTGTGAAGAGCAACCAAAGAGCTCGTCCGTCTTTCCCTCAATAGATGGGAGTAGGCGCGCTTGCGGATGTGTGCGTGTGTGTGGCCACGCGTTTGCTTAGGCATCAGTGTGTGAAAAGGTAGGTGCTTTTCTCTAGCTGCGTGTGCGTGCACGTGGTGCTGGGTGCACATCCCTGGGTGCTCGTGGAAAGGTTTCTGCATGGTTTTCGCTGAGGAATCGTGTGTGTGCACATGGACAAAGAGAAGGCGCAGCAACCAGGTTCCAGCGCCGAAGAAGGCAAAAGGCGAGGTTTCCGGCGCTATCTCCTTCTCTCCCCAGAGCTAGTCGCGCAAAGCAAGCCGCTAAGCCGGCGACCGGCAAGAGAGCTACAACGAAGCATGCCGAACGGAGAAAATAGCAGCAGCTCATCTGTTCACACCTTGTTTCTGCCATGTGCTTGAACGCCAAGACGTTCGCGCTTCTGTGAGATGAAAGACGTCCTTCTGCATATGTGGTTGCTCACACCGGTGCACTTGTTAGTGTATCCATTCAGTCCTGGGCTGCGGGGCATTCAGAAGTGGCTCTGTGGAGACGTCTGCATAGAGGCAGCTGTCAGAACACGCACACTCGATTGTTCACCAAAACATATGCAGACGCGTCCTTAGCCTGTAGATTTGGATGCACAGAGTTCCCTGTGTTCGCAAGAGACAAGGGAATCGCGTCTGTGCGCACAGAAGCAATAGCGGACCGTTTCCCTCGGAGTGAACGCGAAAGAGCCGTCTATATACTCGCAGACACGCGAACGTGCCTCAATGCGGTCACAGAGGCAGCAGCTTTTGCACAGATGCTCCTGGTGATTCTGGCACTTTCCAGGCACACTCCTGAAAGTCGCGCACACTGCTGTTCACTCGCTAAACGACCTCTTGGGAAACACGTCTCCGGTCGACGGACCGCTCAGATTGCTTCTCGTGTAACTGTGAACTGTGTCAGCGCAGGGAATCCGTCTCTGTTGAGCAGATGTGGATCCTGCCTCGCTTTTGCTTTGTTGCCTCTACCAAGATGATTTCCCGTTTCTCTCTTCACTGGAGCAGGCAGACACAGCCAACGCACATCAAGTGTCAAGAGACACGCTCTGCTGAGCTCAACGCTTGTGCAGATGCACATGTGCGACGAAGTCAACACACGTGCTTGTGGAGAGAAAGAAAGGGACTCCCAGGCGTGTGGAGCGACGGGGAGAAAGAGCGGGCGCTGAGGAACACAGTTTCAAACAGACTGTCTCCACACAAACAGGCACCTGTCTGCAGGTATCCTAGATCTTGATTCTTGAACTTGAGGAAACACGCGTCTGAGCAAAACTCCCAAACGCTTCCAGGAAAGACACAGGCTCTCCCACAAGCACACAAGTGTTTGCCCTCAGCTATAGATCAGGGACAAGCCTGTGAAGAGCAACCAAAGAGCTCGTCCGTCTTTCCCTCAATAGATGGGAGTAGGCGCGCTTGCGGATGTGTGCGTGTGTGTGGCCACGCGTTTGCTTAGGCATCAGTGTGTGAAAAGGTAGGTGCTTTTCTCTAGCTGCGTGTGCGTGCACGTGGTGCTGGGTGCACATCCCTGGGTGCTCGTGGAAAGGTTTCTGCATGGTTTTCGCTGAGGAATCGTGTGTGTGCACATGGACAAAGAGAAGGCGCAGCAACCAGGTTCCAGCGCCGAAGAAGGCAAAAGGCGAGGTTTCCGGCGCTATCTCCTTCTCTCCCCAGAGCTAGTCGCGCAAAGCAAGCCGCTAAGCCGGCGACCGGCAAGAGAGCTACAACGAAGCATGCCGAACGGAGAAAATAGCAGCAGCTCATCTGTTCACACCTTGTTTCTGCCATGTGCTTGAACGCCAAGACGTTCGCGCTTCTGTGAGATGAAAGACGTCCTTCTGCATATGTGGTTGCTCACACCGGTGCACTTGTTAGTGTATCCATTCAGTCCTGGGCTGCGGGGCATTCAGAAGTGGCTCTGTGGAGACGTCTGCATAGAGGCAGCTGTCAGAACACGCACACTCGATTGTTCACCAAAACATATGCAGACGCGTCCTTAGCCTGTAGATTTGGATGCACAGAGTTCCCTGTGTTCGCAAGAGACAAGGGAATCGCGTCTGTGCGCACAGAAGCAATAGCGGACCGTTTCCCTCGGAGTGAACGCGAAAGAGCCGTCTATATACTCGCAGACACGCGAACGTGCCTCAATGCGGTCACAGAGGCAGCAGCTTTTGCACAGATGCTCCTGGTGATTCTGGCACTTTCCAGGCACACTCCTGAAAGTCGCGCACACTGCTGTTCACTCGCTAAACGACCTCTTGGGAAACACGTCTCCGGTCGACGGACCGCTCAGATTGCTTCTCGTGTAACTGTGAACTGTGTCAGCGCAGGGAATCCGTCTCTGTTGAGCAGATGTGGATCCTGCCTCGCTTTTGCTTTGTTGCCTCTACCAAGATGATTTCCCGTTTCTCTCTTCACTGGAGCAGGCAGACACAGCCAACGCACATCAAGTGTCAAGAGACACGCTCTGCTGAGCTCAACGCTTGTGCAGATGCACATGTGCGACGAAGTCAACACACGTGCTTGTGGAGAGAAAGAAAGGGACTCCCAGGCGTGTGGAGCGACGGGGAGAAAGAGCGGGCGCTGAGGAACACAGTTTCAAACAGACTGTCTCCACACAAACAGGCACCTGTCTGCAGGTATCCTAGATCTTGATTCTTGAACTTGAGGAAACACGCGTCTGAGCAAAACTCCCAAACGCTTCCAGGAAAGACACAGGCTCTCCCACAAGCACACAAGTGTTTGCCCTCAGCTATAGATCAGGGACAAGCCTGTGAAGAGCAACCAAAGAGCTCGTCCGTCTTTCCCTCAATAGATGGGAGTAGGCGCGCTTGCGGATGTGTGCGTGTGTGTGGCCACGCGTTTGCTTAGGCATCAGTGTGTGAAAAGGTAGGTGCTTTTCTCTAGCTGCGTGTGCGTGCACGTGGTGCTGGGTGCACATCCCTGGGTGCTCGTGGAAAGGTTTCTGCATGGTTTTCGCTGAGGAATCGTGTGTGTGCACATGGACAAAGAGAAGGCGCAGCAACCAGGTTCCAGCGCCGAAGAAGGCAAAAGGCGAGGTTTCCGGCGCTATCTCCTTCTCTCCCCAGAGCTAGTCGCGCAAAGCAAGCCGCTAAGCCGGCGACCGGCAAGAGAGCTACAACGAAGCATGCCGAACGGAGAAAATAGCAGCAGCTCATCTGTTCACACCTTGTTTCTGCCATGTGCTTGAACGCCAAGACGTTCGCGCTTCTGTGAGATGAAAGACGTCCTTCTGCATATGTGGTTGCTCACACCGGTGCACTTGTTAGTGTATCCATTCAGTCCTGGGCTGCGGGGCATTCAGAAGTGGCTCTGTGGAGACGTCTGCATAGAGGCAGCTGTCAGAACACGCACACTCGATTGTTCACCAAAACATATGCAGACGCGTCCTTAGCCTGTAGATTTGGATGCACAGAGTTCCCTGTGTTCGCAAGAGACAAGGGAATCGCGTCTGTGCGCACAGAAGCAATAGCGGACCGTTTCCCTCGGAGTGAACGCGAAAGAGCCGTCTATATACTCGCAGACACGCGAACGTGCCTCAATGCGGTCACAGAGGCAGCAGCTTTTGCACAGATGCTCCTGGTGATTCTGGCACTTTCCAGGCACACTCCTGAAAGTCGCGCACACTGCTGTTCACTCGCTAAACGACCTCTTGGGAAACACGTCTCCGGTCGACGGACCGCTCAGATTGCTTCTCGTGTAACTGTGAACTGTGTCAGCGCAGGGAATCCGTCTCTGTTGAGCAGATGTCAATCCTGCCTCGCTTTTGCTTTGTTGCCTCTACCAAGATGATTTCCCGTTTCTCTCTTCACTGGAGCAGGCAGACACAGCCAACGCACATCAAGTGTCAAGAGACACGCTCTGCTGAGCTCAACGCTTGTGCAGATGCACATGTGCGACGAAGTCAACACACGTGCTTGTGGAGAGAAAGAAAGGGACTCCCAGGCGTGTGGAGCGACGGGGAGAAAGAGCGGGCGCTGAGGAACACAGTTTCAAACAGACTGTCTCCACACAAACAGGCACCTGTCTGCAGGTATCCTAGATCTTGATTCTTGAACTTGAGGAAACACGCGTCTGAGCAAAACTCCCAAACGCTTCCAGGAAAGACACAGGCTCTCCCACAAGCACACAAGTGTTTGCCCTCAGCTATAGATCAGGGACAAGCCTGTGAAGAGCAACCAAAGAGCTCGTCCGTCTTTCCCTCAATAGATGGGAGTAGGCGCGCTTGCGGATGTGTGCGTGTGTGTGGCCACGCGTTTGCTTAGGCATCAGAGTGTGAAAAGGTAGGTGCTTTTCTCTAGCTGCGTGTGCGTGCACGTGGTGCTGGGTGCACATCCCTGGGTGCTCGTGGAAAGGTTTCTGCATGGTTTTCGCTGAGGAATCGTGTGTGTGCACATGGACAAAGAGAAGGCGCAGCAACCAGGTTCCAGCGCCGAAGAAGGCAAAAGGCGAGGTTTCCGGCGCTATCTCCTTCTCTCCCCAGAGCTAGTCGCGCAAAGCAAGCCGCTAAGCCGGCGACCGGCAAGAGAGCTACAACGAAGCATGCCGAACGGAGAAAATAGCAGCAGCTCATCTGTTCACACCTTGTTTCTGCCATGTGCTTGAACGCCAAGACGTTCGCGCTTCTGTGAGATGAAAGACGTCCTTCTGCATATGTGGTTGCTCACACCGGTGCACTTGTTAGTGTATCCATTCAGTCCTGGGCTGCGGGGCATTCAGAAGTGGCTCTGTGGAGACGTCTGCATAGAGGTAGCTGTCAGAACACGCACACTCGATTGTTCACCAAAACATATGCAGACGCGTCCTTAGCCTGTAGATTTGGATGCACAGAGTTCCCTGTGTTCGCAAGAGACAAGGGAATCGCGTCTGTGCGCACAGAAGCAATAGCGGACCGTTTCCCTCGGAGTGAACGCGAAAGAGCCGTCTATATACTCGCAGACACGCGAACGTGCCTCAATGCGGTCACAGAGGCAGCAGCTTTTGCACAGATGCTCCTGGTGATTCTGGCACTTTCCAGGCACACTCCTGAAAGTCGCGCACACTGCTGTTCACTCGCTAAACGACCTCTTGGGAAACACGTCTCCGGTCGACGGACCGCTCAGATTGCTTCTCGTGTAACTGTGAACTGTGTCAGCGCAGGGAATCCGTCTCTGTTGAGCAGATGTCAATCCTGCCTCGCTTTTGCTTTGTTGCCTCTACCAAGATGATTTCCCGTTTCTCTCTTCACTGGAGCAGGCAGACACAGCCAACGCACATCAAGTGTCAAGAGACACGCTCTGCTGAGCTCAACGCTTGTGCAGATGCACATGTGCGACGAAGTCAACACACGTGCTTGTGGAGAGAAAGAAAGGGACTCCCAGGCGTGTGGAGCGACGGGGAGAAAGAGCGGGCGCTGAGGAACACAGTTTCAAACAGACTGTCTCCACACAAACAGGCACCTGTCTGCAGGTATCCTAGATCTTGATTCTTGAACTTGAGGAAACACGCGTCTGAGCAAAACTCCCAAACGCTTCCAGGAAAGACACAGGCTCTCCCACAAGCACACAAGTGTTTGCCCTCAGCTATAGATCAGGGACAAGCCTGTGAAGAGCAACCAAAGAGCTCGTCCGTCTTTCCCTCAGTAGATGGGAGTAGGCGCGCTTGCGGATGTGTGCGTGTGTGTGGCCACGCGTTTGCTTAGGCATCAGTGTGTGAAAAGGTAGGTGCTTTTCTCTAGCTGCGTGTGCGTGCACGTGGTGCTGGGTGCACATCCCTGGGTGCTCGTGGAAAGGTTTCTGCATGGTTTTCGCTGAGGAATCGTGTGTGTGCACATGGACAAAGAGAAGGCGCAGCAACCAGGTTCCAGCGCCGAAGAAGGCAAAAGGCGAGGTTTCCGGCGCTATCTCCTTCTCTCCCCAGAGCTAGTCGCGCAAAGCAAGCCGCTAAGCCGGCGACCGGCAAGAGAGCTACAACGAAGCATGCCGAACGGAGAAAATAGCAGCAGCTCATCTGTTCACACCTTGTTTCTGCCATGTGCTTGAACGCCAAGACGTTCGCGCTTCTGTGAGATGAAAGACGTCCTTCTGCATATGTGGTTGCTCACACCGGTGCACTTGTTAGTGTATCCATTCAGTCCTGGGCTGCGGGGCATTCAGAAGTGGCTCTGTGGAGACGTCTGCATAGAGGCAGCTGTCAGAACACGCACACTCGATTGTTCACCAAAACATATGCAGACGCGTCCTTAGCCTGTAGATTTGGATGCACAGAGTTCCCTGTGTTCGCAAGAGACAAGGGAATCGCGTCTGTGCGCACAGAAGCAATAGCGGACCGTTTCCCTCGGAGTGAACGCGAAAGAGCCGTCTATATACTCGCAGACACGCGAACGTGCCTCAATGCGGTCACAGAGGCAGCAGCTTTTGCACAGATGCTCCTGGTGATTCTGGCACTTTCCAGGCACACTCCTGAAAGTCGCGCACACTGCTGTTCACTCGCTAAACGACCTCTTGGGAAACACGTCTCCGGTCGACGGACCGCTCAGATTGCTTCTCGTGTAACTGTGAACTGTGTCAGCGCAGGGAATCCGTCTCTGTTGAGCAGATGTCAATCCTGCCTCGCTTTTGCTTTGTTGCCTCTACCAAGACGATTTCCCGTTTCTCTCTTCACTGGAGCAGGCAGACACAGCCAACGCACATCAAGTGTCAAGAGACACGCTCTGCTGAGCTCAACGCTTGTGCAGATGCACATGTGCGACGAAGTCAACACACGTGCTTGTGGAGAGAAAGAAAGGGACTCCCAGGCGTGTGGAGCGACGGGGAGAAAGAGCGGGCGCTGAGGAACACAGTTTCAAACAGACTGTCTCCACACAAACAGGCACCTGTCTGCAGGTATCCTAGATCTTGATTCTTGAACTTGAGGAAACACGCGTCTGAGCAAAACTCCCAAACGCTTCCAGGAAAGACACAGGCTCTCCCACAAGCACACAAGTGTTTGCCCTCAGCTATAGATCAGGGACAAGCCTGTGAAGAGCAACCAAAGAGCTCGTCCGTCTTTCCCTCAATAGATGGGAGTAGGCGCGCTTGCGGATGTGTGCGTGTGTGTGGCCACGCGTTTGCTTAGGCATCAGTGTGTGAAAAGGTAGGTGCTTTTCTCTAGCTGCGTGTGCGTGCACGTGGTGCTGGGTGCACATCCCTGGGTGCTCGTGGAAAGGTTTCTGCATGGTTTTCGCTGAGGAATCGTGTGTGTGCACATGGACAAAGAGAAGGCGCAGCAACCAGGTTCCAGCGCCGAAGAAGGCAAAAGGCGAGGTTTCCGGCGCTATCTCCTTCTCTCCCCAGAGCTAGTCGCGCAAAGCAAGCCGCTAAGCCGGCGACCGGCAAGAGAGCTACAACGAAGCATGCCGAACGGAGAAAATAGCAGCAGCTCATCTGTTCACACCTTGTTTCTGCCATGTGCTTGAACGCCAAGACGTTCGCGCTTCTGTGAGATGAAAGACGTCCTTCTGCATATGTGGTTGCTCACACCGGTGCACTTGTTAGTGTATCCATTCAGTCCTGGGCTGCGGGGCATTCAGAAGTGGCTCTGTGGAGACGTCTGCATAGAGGCAGCTGTCAGAACACGCACACTCGATTGTTCACCAAAACATATGCAGACGCGTCCTTAGCCTGTAGATTTGGATGCACAGAGTTCCCTGTGTTCGCAAGAGACAAGGGAATCGCGTCTGTGCGCACAGAAGCAATAGCGGACCGTTTCCCTCGGAGTGAACGCGAAAGAGCCGTCTATATACTCGCAGACACGCGAACGTGCCTCAATGCGGTCACAGAGGCAGCAGCTTTTGCACAGATGCTCCTGGTGATTCTGGCACTTTCCAGGCACACTCCTGAAAGTCGCGCACACTGCTGTTCACTCGCTAAACGACCTCTTGGGAAACACGTCTCCGGTCGACGGACCGCTCAGATTGCTTCTCGTGTAACTGTGAACTGTGTCAGCGCAGGGAATCCGTCTCTGTTGAGCAGATGTCAATCCTGCCTCGCTTTTGCTTTGTTGCCTCTACCAAGATGATTTCCCGTTTCTCTCTTCACTGGAGCAGGCAGACACAGCCAACGCACATCAAGTGTCAAGAGACACGCTCTGCTGAGCTCAACGCTTGTGCAGATGCACATGTGCGACGAAGTCAACACACGTGCTTGTGGAGAGAAAGAAAGGGACTCCCAGGCGTGTGGAGCGACGGGGAGAAAGAGCGGGCGCTGAGGAACACAGTTTCAAACAGACTGTCTCCACACAAACAGGCACCTGTCTGCAGGTATCCTAGATCTTGATTCTTGAACTTGAGGAAACACGCGTCTGAGCAAAACTCCCAAACGCTTCCAGGAAAGACACAGGCTCTCCCACAAGCACACAAGTGTTTGCCCTCAGCTATAGATCAGGGACAAGCCTGTGAAGAGCAACCAAAGAGCTCGTCCGTCTTTCCCTCAATAGATGGGAGTAGGCGCGCTTGCGGATGTGTGCGTGTGTGTGGCCACGCGTTTGCTTAGGCATCAGTGTGTGAAAAGGTAGGTGCTTTTCTCTAGCTGCGTGTGCGTGCACGTGGTGCTGGGTGCACATCCCTGGGTGCTCGTGGAAAGGTTTCTGCATGGTTTTCGCTGAGGAATCGTGTGTGTGCACATGGACAAAGAGAAGGCGCAGCAACCAGGTTCCAGCGCCGAAGAAGGCAAAAGGCGAGGTTTCCGGCGCTATCTCCTTCTCTCCCCAGAGCTAGTCGCGCAAAGCAAGCCGCTAAGCCGGCGACCGGCAAGAGAGCTACAACGAAGCATGCCGAACGGAGAAAATAGCAGCAGCTCATCTGTTCACACCTTGTTTCTGCCATGTGCTTGAACGCCAAGACGTTCGCGCTTCTGTGAGATGAAAGACGTCCTTCTGCATATGTGGTTGCTCACACCGGTGCACTTGTTAGTGTATCCATTCAGTCCTGGGCTGCGGGGCATTCAGAAGTGGCTCTGTGGAGACGTCTGCATAGAGGCAGCTGTCAGAACACGCACACTCGATTGTTCACCAAAACATATGCAGACGCGTCCTTAGCCTGTAGATTTGGATGCACAGAGTTCCCTGTGTTCGCAAGAGACAAGGGAATCGCGTCTGTGCGCACAGAAGCAATAGCGGACCGTTTCCCTCGGAGTGAACGCGAAAGAGCCGTCTATATACTCGCAGACACGCGAACGTGCCTCAATGCGGTCACAGAGGCAGCAGCTTTTGCACAGATGCTCCTGGTGATTCTGGCACTTTCCAGGCACACTCCTGAAAGTCGCGCACACTGCTGTTCACTCGCTAAACGACCTCTTGGGAAACACGTCTCCGGTCGACGGACCGCTCAGATTGCTTCTCGTGTAACTGTGAACTGTGTCAGCGCAGGGAATCCGTCTCTGTTGAGCAGATGTCAATCCTGCCTCGCTTTTGCTTTGTTGCCTCTACCAAGATGATTTCCCGTTTCTCTCTTCACTGGAGCAGGCAGACACAGCCAACGCACATCAAGTGTCAAGAGACACGCTCTGCTGAGCTCAACGCTTGTGCAGATGCACATGTGCGACGAAGTCAACACACGTGCTTGTGGAGAGAAAGAAAGGGACTCCCAGGCGTGTGGAGCGACGGGGAGAAAGAGCGGGCGCTGAGGAACACAGTTTCAAACAGACTGTCTCCACACAAACAGGCACCTGTCTGCAGGTATCCTAGATCTTGATTCTTGAACTTGAGGAAACACGCGTCTGAGCAAAACTCCCAAACGCTTCCAGGAAAGACACAGGCTCTCCCACAAGCACACAAGTGTTTGCCCTCAGCTATAGATCAGGGACAAGCCTGTGAAGAGCAACCAAAGAGCTCGTCCGTCTTTCCCTCAATAGATGGGAGTAGGCGCGCTTGCGGATGTGTGCGTGTGTGTGGCCACGCGTTTGCTTAGGCATCAGTGTGTGAAAAGGTAGGTGCTTTTCTCTAGCTGCGTGTGCGTGCACGTGGTGCTGGGTGCACATCCCTGGGTGCTCGTGGAAAGGTTTCTGCATGGTTTTCGCTGAGGAATCGTGTGTGTGCACATGGACAAAGAGAAGGCGCAGCAACCAGGTTCCAGCGCCGAAGAAGGCAAAAGGCGAGGTTTCCGGCGCTATCTCCTTCTCTCCCCAGAGCTAGTCGCGCAAAGCAAGCCGCTAAGCCGGCGACCGGCAAGAGAGCTACAACGAAGCATGCCGAACGGAGAAAATAGCAGCAGCTCATCTGTTCACACCTTGTTTCTGCCATGTGCTTGAACGCCAAGACGTTCGCGCTTCTGTGAGATGAAAGACGTCCTTCTGCATATGTGGTTGCTCACACCGGTGCACTTGTTAGTGTATCCATTCAGTCCTGGGCTGCGGGGCATTCAGAAGTGGCTCTGTGGAGACGTCTGCATAGAGGCAGCTGTCAGAACACGCACACTCGATTGTTCACCAAAACATATGCAGACGCGTCCTTAGCCTGTAGATTTGGATGCACAGAGTTCCCTGTGTTCGCAAGAGACAAGGGAATCGCGTCTGTGCGCACAGAAGCAATAGCGGACCGTTTCCCTCGGAGTGAACGCGAAAGAGCCGTCTATATACTCGCAGACACGCGAACGTGCCTCAATGCGGTCACAGAGGCAGCAGCTTTTGCACAGATGCTCCTGGTGATTCTGGCACTTTCCAGGCACACTCCTGAAAGTCGCGCACACTGCTGTTCACTCGCTAAACGACCTCTTGGGAAACACGTCTCCGGTCGACGGACCGCTCAGATTGCTTCTCGTGTAACTGTGAACTGTGTCAGCGCAGGGAATCCGTCTCTGTTGAGCAGATGTCAATCCTGCCTCGCTTTTGCTTTGTTGCCTCTACCAAGACGATTTCCCGTTTCTCTCTTCACTGGAGCAGGCAGACACAGCCAACGCACATCAAGTGTCAAGAGACACGCTCTGCTGAGCTCAACGCTTGTGCAGATGCACATGTGCGACGAAGTCAACACACGTGCTTGTGGAGAGAAAGAAAGGGACTCCCAGGCGTGTGGAGCGACGGGGAGAAAGAGCGGGCGCTGAGGAACACAGTTTCAAACAGACTGTCTCCACACAAACAGGCACCTGTCTGCAGGTATCCTAGATCTTGATTCTTGAACTTGAGGAAACACGCGTCTGAGCAAAACTCCCAAACGCTTCCAGGAAAGACACAGGCTCTCCCACAAGCACACAAGTGTTTGCCCTCAGCTATAGATCAGGGACAAGCCTGTGAAGAGCAACCAAAGAGCTCGTCCGTCTTTCCCTCAATAGATGGGAGTAGGCGCGCTTGCGGATGTGTGCGTGTGTGTGGCCACGCGTTTGCTTAGGCATCAGTGTGTGAAAAGGTAGGTGCTTTTCTCTAGCTGCGTGTGCGTGCACGTGGTGCTGGGTGCACATCCCTGGGTGCTCGTGGAAAGGTTTCTGCATGGTTTTCGCTGAGGAATCGTGTGTGTGCACATGGACAAAGAGAAGGCGCAGCAACCAGGTTCCAGCGCCGAAGAAGGCAAAAGGCGAGGTTTCCGGCGCTATCTCCTTCTCTCCCCAGAGCTAGTCGCGCAAAGCAAGCCGCTAAGCCGGCGACCGGCAAGAGAGCTACAACGAAGCATGCCGAACGGAGAAAATAGCAGCAGCTCATCTGTTCACACCTTGTTTCTGCCATGTGCTTGAACGCCAAGACGTTCGCGCTTCTGTGAGATGAAAGACGTCCTTCTGCATATGTGGTTGCTCACACCGGTGCACTTGTTAGTGTATCCATTCAGTCCTGGGCTGCGGGGCATTCAGAAGTGGCTCTGTGGAGACGTCTGCATAGAGGCAGCTGTCAGAACACGCACACTCGATTGTTCACCAAAACATATGCAGACGCGTCCTTAGCCTGTAGATTTGGATGCACAGAGTTCCCTGTGTTCGCAAGAGACAAGGGAATCGCGTCTGTGCGCACAGAAGCAATAGCGGACCGTTTCCCTAGGAGTGAACGCGAAAGAGCCGTCTATATACTCGCAGACACGCGAACGTGCCTCAATGCGGTCACAGAGGCAGCAGCTTTTGCACAGATGCTCCTGGTGATTCTGGCACTTTCCAGGCACACTCCTGAAAGTCGCGCACACTGCTGTTCACTCGCTAAACGACCTCTTGGGAAACACGTCTCCGGTCGACGGACCGCTCAGATTGCTTCTCGTGTAACTGTGAACTGTGTCAGCGCAGGGAATCCGTCTCTGTTGAGCAGATGTGGATCCTGCCTCGCTTTTGCTTTGTTGCCTCTACCAAGATGATTTCCCGTTTCTCTCTTCACTGGAGCAGGCAGACACAGCCAACGCACATCAAGTGTCAAGAGACACGCTCTGCTGAGCTCAACGCTTGTGCAGATGCACATGTGCGACGAAGTCAACACACGTGCTTGTGGAGAGAAAGAAAGGGACTCCCAGGCGTGTGGAGCGACGGGGAGAAAGAGCGGGCGCTGAGGAACACAGTTTCAAACAGACTGTCTCCACACAAACAGGCACCTGTCTGCAGGTATCCTAGATCTTGATTCTTGAACTTGAGGAAACACGCGTCTGAGCAAAACTCCCAAACGCTTCCAGGAAAGACACAGGCTCTCCCACAAGCACACAAGTGTTTGCCCTCAGCTATAGATCAGGGACAAGCCTGTGAAGAGCAACCAAAGAGCTCGTCCGTCTTTCCCTCAATAGATGGGAGTAGGCGCGCTTGCGGATGTGTGCGTGTGTGTGGCCACGCGTTTGCTTAGGCATCAGTGTGTGAAAAGGTAGGTGCTTTTCTCTAGCTGCGTGTGCGTGCACGTGGTGCTGGGTGCACATCCCTGGGTGCTCGTGGAAAGGTTTCTGCATGGTTTTCGCTGAGGAATCGTGTGTGTGCACATGGACAAAGAGAAGGCGCAGCAACCAGGTTCCAGCGCCGAAGAAGGCAAAAGGCGAGGTTTCCGGCGCTATCTCCTTCTCTCCCCAGAGCTAGTCGCGCAAAGCAAGCCGCTAAGCCGGCGACCGGCAAGAGAGCTACAACGAAGCATGCCGAACGGAGAAAATAGCAGCAGCTCATCTGTTCACACCTTGTTTCTGCCATGTGCTTGAACGCCAAGACGTTCGCGCTTCTGTGAGATGAAAGACGTCCTTCTGCATATGTGGTTGCTCACACCGGTGCACTTGTTAGTGTATCCATTCAGTCCTGGGCTGCGGGGCATTCAGAAGTGGCTCTGTGGAGACGTCTGCATAGAGGCAGCTGTCAGAACACGCACACTCGATTGTTCACCAAAACATATGCAGACGCGTCCTTAGCCTGTAGATTTGGATGCACAGAGTTCCCTGTGTTCGCAAGAGACAAGGGAATCGCGTCTGTGCGCACAGAAGCAATAGCGGACCGTTTCCCTCGGAGTGAACGCGAAAGAGCCGTCTATATACTCGCAGACACGCGAACATGCCTCAATGCGGTCACAGAGGCAGCAGCTTTTGCACAGATGCTCCTGGTGATTCTGGCACTTTCCAGGCACACTCCTGAAAGTCGCGCACACTGCTGTTCACTCGCTAAACGACCTCTTGGGAAACACGCCTCCGGTCGACGGACCGCTCAGATTGCTTCTCGTGTAACTGTGAACTGTGTCAGCGCAGGGAATCCGTCTCTGTTGAGCAGATGTCAATCCTGCCTCGCTTTTGCTTTGTTGCCTCTACCAAGATGATTTCCCGTTTCTCTCTTCACTGGAGCAGGCAGACACAGCCAACGCACATCAAGTGTCAAGAGACACGCTCTGCTGAGCTCAACGCTTGTGCAGATGCACATGTGCGACGAAGTCAACACACGTGCTTGTGGAGAGAAAGAAAGGGACTCCCAGGCGTGTGGAGCGACGGGGAGAAAGAGCGGGCGCTGAGGAACACAGTTTCAAACAGACTGTCTCCACACAAACAGGCACCTGTCTGCAGGTATCCTAGATCTTGATTCTTGAACTTGAGGAAACACGCGTCTGAGCAAAACTCCCAAACGCTTCCAGGAAAGACACAGGCTCTCCCACAAGCACACAAGTGTTTGCCCTCAGCTATAGATCAGGGACAAGCCTGTGAAGAGCAACCAAAGAGCTCGTCCGTCTTTCCCTCAGTAGATGGGAGTAGGCGCGCTTGCGGATGTGTGCGTGTGTGTGGCCACGCGTTTGCTTAGGCATCAGTGTGTGAAAAGGTAGGTGCTTTTCTCTAGCTGCGTGTGCGTGCACGTGGTGCTGGGTGCACATCCCTGGGTGCTCGTGGAAAGGTTTCTGCATGGTTTTCGCTGAGGAATCGTGTGTGTGCACATGGACAAAGAGAAGGCGCAGCAACCAGGTTCCAGCGCCGAAGAAGGCAAAAGGCGAGGTTTCCGGCGCTATCTCCTTCTCTCCCCAGAGCTAGTCGCGCAAAGCAAGCCGCTAAGCCGGCGACCGGCAAGAGAGCTACAACGAAGCATGCCGAACGGAGAAAATAGCAGCAGCTCATCTGTTCACACCTTGTTTCTGCCATGTGCTTGAACGCCAAGACGTTCGCGCTTCTGTGAGATGAAAGACGTCCTTCTGCATATGTGGTTGCTCACACCGGTGCACTTGTTAGTGTATCCATTCAGTCCTGGGCTGCGGGGCATTCAGAAGTGGCTCTGTGGAGACGTCTGCATAGAGGCAGCTGTCAGAACACGCACACTCGATTGTTCACCAAAACATATGCAGACGCGTCCTTAGCCTGTAGATTTGGATGCACAGAGTTCCCTGTGTTCGCAAGAGACAAGGGAATCGCGTCTGTGCGCACAGAAGCAATAGCGGACCGTTTCCCTCGGAGTGAACGCGAAAGAGCCGTCTATATACTCGCAGACACGCGAACGTGCCTCAATGCGGTCACAGAGGCAGCAGCTTTTGCACAGATGCTCCTGGTGATTCTGGCACTTTCCAGGCACACTCCTGAAAGTCGCGCACACTGCTGTTCACTCGCTAAACGACCTCTTGGGAAACACGTCTCCGGTCGACGGACCGCTCAGATTGCTTCTCGTGTAACTGTGAACTGTGTCAGCGCAGGGAATCCGTCTCTGTTGAGCAGATGTCAATCCTGCCTCGCTTTTGCTTTGTTGCCTCTACCAAGACGATTTCCCGTTTCTCTCTTCACTGGAGCAGGCAGACACAGCCAACGCACATCAAGTGTCAAGAGACACGCTCTGCTGAGCTCAACGCTTGTGCAGATGCACATGTGCGACGAAGTCAACACACGTGCTTGTGGAGAGAAAGAAAGGGACTCCCAGGCGTGTGGAGCGACGGGGAGAAAGAGCGGGCGCTGAGGAACACAGTTTCAAACAGACTGTCTCCACACAAACAGGCACCTGTCTGCAGGTATCCTAGATCTTGATTCTTGAACTTGAGGAAACACGCGTCTGAGCAAAACTCCCAAACGCTTCCAGGAAAGACACAGGCTCTCCCACAAGCACACAAGTGTTTGCCCTCAGCTATAGATCAGGGACAAGCCTGTGAAGAGCAACCAAAGAGCTCGTCCGTCTTTCTCTCAGTAGATGGGAGTAGGCGCGCTTGCGGATGTGTGCGTGTGTGTGGCCACGCGTTTGCTTAGGCATCAGTGTGTGAAAAGGTAGGTGCTTTTCTCTAGCTGCGTGTGCGTGCACGTGGTGCTGGGTGCACATCCCTGGGTGCTCGTGGAAAGGTTTCTGCATGGTTTTCGCTGAGGAATCGTGTGTGTGCACATGGACAAAGAGAAGGCGCAGCAACCAGGTTCCAGCGCCGAAGAAGGCAAAAGGCGAGGTTTCCGGCGCTATCTCCTTCTCTCCCCAGAGCTAGTCGCGCAAAGCAAGCCGCTAAGCCGGCGACCGGCAAGAGAGCTACAACGAAGCATGCCGAACGGAGAAAATAGCAGCAGCTCATCTGTTCACACCTTGTTTCTGCCATGTGCTTGAACGCCAAGACGTTCGCGCTTCTGTGAGATGAAAGACGTCCTTCTGCATATGTGGTTGCTCACACCGGTGCACTTGTTAGTGTATCCATTCAGTCCTGGGCTGCGGGGCATTCAGAAGTGGCTCTGTGGAGACGTCTGCATAGAGGCAGCTGTCAGAACACGCACACTCGATTGTTCACCAAAACATATGCAGACGCGTCCTTAGCCTGTAGATTTGGATGCACAGAGTTCCCTGTGTTCGCAAGAGACAAGGGAATCGCGTCTGTGCGCACAGAAGCAATAGCGGACCGTTTCCCTCGGAGTGAACGCGAAAGAGCCGTCTATATACTCGCAGACACGCGAACGTGCCTCAATGCGGTCACAGAGGCAGCAGCTTTTGCACAGATGCTCCTGGTGATTCTGGCACTTTCCAGGCACACTCCTGAAAGTCGCGCACACTGCTGTTCACTCGCTAAACGACCTCTTGGGAAACACGTCTCCGGTCGACGGACCGCTCAGATTGCTTCTCGTGTAACTGTGAACTGTGTCAGCGCAGGGAATCCGTCTCTGTTGAGCAGATGTCAATCCTGCCTCGCTTTTGCTTTGTTGCCTCTACCAAGACGATTTCCCGTTTCTCTCTTCACTGGAGCAGGCAGACACAGCCAACGCACATCAAGTGTCAAGAGACACGCTCTGCTGAGCTCAACGCTTGTGCAGATGCACATGTGCGACGAAGTCAACACACGTGCTTGTGGAGAGAAAGAAAGGGACTCCCAGGCGTGTGGAGCGACGGGGAGAAAGAGCGGGCGCTGAGGAACACAGTTTCAAACAGACTGTCTCCACACAAACAGGCACCTGTCTGCAGGTATCCTAGATCTTGATTCTTGAACTTGAGGAAACACGCGTCTGAGCAAAACTCCCAAACGCTTCCAGGAAAGACACAGGCTCTCCCACAAGCACACAAGTGTTTGCCCTCAGCTATAGATCAGGGACAAGCCTGTGAAGAGCAACCAAAGAGCTCGTCCGTCTTTCCCTCAATAGATGGGAGTAGGCGCGCTTGCGGATGTGTGCGTGTGTGTGGCCACGCGTTTGCTTAGGCATCAGTGTGTGAAAAGGTAGGTGCTTTTCTCTAGCTGCGTGTGCGTGCACGTGGTGCTGGGTGCACATCCCTGGGTGCTCGTGGAAAGGTTTCTGCATGGTTTTCGCTGAGGAATCGTGTGTGTGCACATGGACAAAGAGAAGGCGCAGCAACCAGGTTCCAGCGCCGAAGAAGGCAAAAGGCGAGGTTTCCGGCGCTATCTCCTTCTCTCCCCAGAGCTAGTCTCGCAAAGCAAGCCGCTAAGCCGGCGACCGGCAAGAGAGCTACAACGAAGCATGCCGAACGGAGAAAATAGCAGCAGCTCATCTGTTCACACCTTGTTTCTGCCATGTGCTTGAACGCCAAGACGTTCGCGCTTCTGTGAGATGAAAGACGTCCTTCTGCATATGTGGTTGCTCACACCGGTGCACTTGTTAGTGTATCCATTCAGTCCTGGGCTGCTGGGCATTCAGAAGTGGCTCTGTGGAGACGTCTGCATAGAGGCAGCTGTCAGAACACGCACACTCGATTGTTCACCAAAACATATGCAGACGCGTCCTTAGCCTGTAGATTTGGATGCACAGAGTTCCCTGTGTTCGCAAGAGACAAGGGAATCGCGTCTGTGCGCACAGAAGCAATAGCGGACCGTTTCCCTCGGAGTGAACGCGAAAGAGCCGTCTATATACTCGCAGACACGCGAACGTGCCTCAATGCGGTCACAGAGGCAGCAGCTTTTGCACAGATGCTCCTGGTGATTCTGGCACTTTCCAGGCACACTCCTGAAAGTCGCGCACACTGCTGTTCACTCGCTAAACGACCTCTTGGGAAACACGTCTCCGGTCGACGGACCGCTCAGATTGCTTCTCGTGTAACTGTGAACTGTGTCAGCGCAGGGAATCCGTCTCTGTTGAGCAGATGTCAATCCTGCCTCGCCTTTGCTTTCTTGCCTCTACCAAGATGATTTCCCGTTTCTCTCTTCACTGGAGCAGGCAGACACAGCCAACGCACATCAAGTGTCAAGAGACACGCTCTGCTGAGCTCAACGCTTGTGCAGATGCACATGTGCGACGAAGTCAACACACGTGCTTGTGGAGAGAAAGAAAGGGACTCCCAGGCGTGTGGAGCGACGGGGAGAAAGAGCGGGCGCTGAGGAACACAGTTTCAAACAGACTGTCTCCACACAAACAGGCACCTGTCTGCAGGTATCCTAGATCTTGATTCTTGAACTTGAGGAAACACGCGTCTGAGCAAAACTCCCAAACGCTTCCAGGAAAGACACAGGCTCTCCCACAAGCACACAAGTGTTTGCCCTCAGCTATAGATCAGGGACAAGCCTGTGAAGAGCAACCAAAGAGCTCGTCCGTCTTTCTCTCAGTAGATGGGAGTAGGCGCGCTTGCGGATGTGTGCGTGTGTGTGGCCACGCGTTTGCTTAGGCATCAGTGTGTGAAAAGGTAGGTGCTTTTCTCTAGCTGCGTGTGCGTGCACGTGGTGCTGGGTGCACATCCCTGGGTGCTCGTGGAAAGGTTTCTGCATGGTTTTCGCTGAGGAATCGTGTGTGTGCACATGGACAAAGAGAAGGCGCAGCAACCAGGTTCCAGCGCCGAAGAAGGCAAAAGGCGAGGTTTCCGGCGCTATCTCCTTCTCTCCCCAGAGCTAGTCGCGCAAAGCAAGCCGCTAAGCCGGCGACCGGCAAGAGAGCTACAACGAAGCATGCCGAACGGAGAAAATAGCAGCAGCTCATCTGTTCACACCTTGTTTCTGCCATGTGCTTGAACGCCAAGACGTTCGCGCTTCTGTGAGATGAAAGACGTCCTTCTGCATATGTGGTTGCTCACACCGGTGCACTTGTTAGTGTATCCATTCAGTCCTGGGCTGCTGGGCATTCAGAAGTGGCTCTGTGGAGACGTCTGCATAGAGGCAGCTGTCAGAACACGCACACTCGATTGTTCACCAAAACATATGCAGACGCGTCCTTAGCCTGTAGATTTGGATGCACAGAGTTCCCTGTGTTCGCAAGAGACAAGGGAATCGCGTCTGTGCGCACAGAAGCAATAGCGGACCGTTTCCCTCGGAGTGAACGCGAAAGAGCCGTCTATATACTCGCAGACACGCGAACGTGCCTCAATGCGGTCACAGAGGCAGCAGCTTTTGCACAGATGCTCCTGGTGATTCTGGCACTTTCCAGGCACACTCCTGAAAGTCGCGCACACTGCTGTTCACTCGCTAAACGACCTCTTGGGAAACACGTCTCCGGTCGACGGACCGCTCAGATTGCTTCTCGTGTAACTGTGAACTGTGTCAGCGCAGGGAATCCGTCTCTGTTCAGCAGATGTCAATCCTGCCTCGCCTTTGCTTTGTTGCCTCTACCAAGATGATTTCCCGTTTCTCTCTTCACTGGAGCAGGCAGACACAGCCAACGCACATCAAGTGTCAAGAGACACGCTCTGCTGAGCTCAACGCTTGTGCAGATGCACATGTGCGACGAAGTCAACACACGTGCTTGTGGAGAGAAAGAAAGGGACTCCCAGGCGTGTGGAGCGACGGGGAGAAAGAGCGGGCGCTGAGGAACACAGTTTCAAACAGACTGTCTCCACACAAACAGGCACCTGTCTGCAGGTATCCTAGATCTTGATTCTTGAACTTGAGGAAACACGCGTCTGAGCAAAACTCCCAAACGCTTCCAGGAAAGACACAGGCTCTCCCACAAGCACACAAGTGTTTGCCCTCAGCTATAGATCAGGGACAAGCCTGTGAAGAGCAACCAAAGAGCTCGTCCGTCTTTCCCTCAATAGATGGGAGTAGGCGCGCTTGCGGATGTGTGCGTGTGTGTGGCCACGCGTTTGCTTAGGCATCAGAGTGTGAAAAGGTAGGTGCTTTTCTCTAGCTGCGTGTGCGTGCACGTGGTGCTGGGTGCACATCCCTGGGTGCTCGTGGAAAGGTTTCTGCATGGTTTTCGCTGAGGAATCGTGTGTGTGCACATGGACAAAGAGAAGGCGCAGCAACCAGGTTCCAGCGCCGAAGAAGGCAAAAGGCGAGGTTTCCGGCGCTATCTCCTTCTCTCCCCAGAGCTAGTCGCGCAAAGCAAGCCGCTAAGCCGGCGACCGGCAAGAGAGCTACAACGAAGCATGCCGAACGGAGAAAATAGCAGCAGCTCATCTGTTCACACCTTGTTTCTGCCATGTGCTTGAACGCCAAGACGTTCGCGCTTCTGTGAGATGAAAGACGTCCTTCTGCATATGTGGTTGCTCACACCGGTGCACTTGTTAGTGTATCCATTCAGTCCTGGGCTGCGGGGCATTCAGAAGTGGCTCTGTGGAGACGTCTGCATAGAGGCAGCTGTCAGAACACGCACACTCGATTGTTCACCAAAACATATGCAGACGCGTCCTTAGCCTGTAGATTTGGATGCACAGAGTTCCCTGTGTTCGCAAGAGACAAGGGAATCGCGTCTGTGCGCACAGAAGCAATAGCGGACCGTTTCCCTCGGAGTGAACGCGAAAGAGCCGTCTATATACTCGCAGACACGCGAACGTGCCTCAATGCGGTCACAGAGGCAGCAGCTTTTGCACAGATGCTCCTGGTGATTCTGGCACTTTCCAGGCACACTCCTGAAAGTCGCGCACACTGCTGTTCACTCGCTAAACGACCTCTTGGGAAACACGTCTCCGGTCGACGGACCGCTCAGATTGCTTCTCGTGTAACTGTGAACTGTGTCAGCGCAGGGAATCCGTCTCTGTTGAGCAGATGTCAATCCTGCCTCGCTTTTGCTTTGTTGCCTCTACCAAGATGATTTCCCGTTTCTCTCTTCACTGGAGCAGGCAGACACAGCCAACGCACATCAAGTGTCAAGAGACACGCTCTGCTGAGCTCAACGCTTGTGCAGATGCACATGTGCGACGAAGTCAACACACGTGCTTGTGGAGAGAAAGAAAGGGACTCCCAGGCGTGTGGAGCGACGGGGAGAAAGAGCGGGCGCTGAGGAACACAGTTTCAAACAGACTGTCTCCACACAAACAGGCACCTGTCTGCAGGTATCCTAGATCTTGATTCTTGAACTTGAGGAAACACGCGTCTGAGCAAAACTCCCAAACGCTTCCAGGAAAGACACAGGCTCTCCCACAAGCACACAAGTGTTTGCCCTCAGCTATAGATCAGGGACAAGCCTGTGAAGAGCAACCAAAGAGCTCGTCCGTCTTTCCCTCAATAGATGGGAGTAGGCGCGCTTGCGGATGTGTGCGTGTGTGTGGCCACGCGTTTGCTTAGGCATCAGTGTGTGAAAAGGTAGGTGCTTTTCTCTAGCTGCGTGTGCGTGCACGTGGTGCTGGGTGCACATCCCTGGGTGCTCGTGGAAAGGTTTCTGCATGGTTTTCGCTGAGGAATCGTGTGTGTGCACATGGACAAAGAGAAGGCGCAGCAACCAGGTTCCAGCGCCGAAGAAGGCAAAAGGCGAGGTTTCCGGCGCTATCTCCTTCTCTCCCCAGAGCTAGTCGCGCAAAGCAAGCCGCTAAGCCGGCGACCGGCAAGAGAGCTACAACGAAGCATGCCGAACGGAGAAAATAGCAGCAGCTCATCTGTTCACACCTTGTTTCTGCCATGTGCTTGAACGCCAAGACGTTCGCGCTTCTGTGAGATGAAAGACGTCCTTCTGCATATGTGGTTGCTCACACCGGTGCACTTGTTAGTGTATCCATTCAGTCCTGGGCTGCGGGGCATTCAGAAGTGGCTCTGTGGAGACGTCTGCATAGAGGCAGCTGTCAGAACACGCACACTCGATTGTTCACCAAAACATATGCAGACGCGTCCTTAGCCTGTAGATTTGGATGCACAGAGTTCCCTGTGTTCGCAAGAGACAAGGGAATCGCGTCTGTGCGCACAGAAGCAATAGCGGACCGTTTCCCTCGGAGTGAACGCGAAAGAGCCGTCTATATACTCGCAGACACGCGAACGTGCCTCAATGCGGTCACAGAGGCAGCAGCTTTTGCACAGATGCTCCTGGTGATTCTGGCACTTTCCAGGCACACTCCTGAAAGTCGCGCACACTGCTGTTCACTCGCTAAACGACCTCTTGGGAAACACGTCTCCGGTCGACGGACCGCTCAGATTGCTTCTCGTGTAACTGTGAACTGTGTCAGCGCAGGGAATCCGTCTCTGTTGAGCAGATGTCAATCCTGCCTCGCTTTTGCTTTGTTGCCTCTACCAAGATGATTTCCCGTTTCTCTCTTCACTGGAGCAGGCAGACACAGCCAACGCACATCAAGTGTCAAGAGACACGCTCTGCTGAGCTCAACGCTTGTGCAGATGCACATGTGCGACGAAGTCAACACACGTGCTTGTGGAGAGAAAGAAAGGGACTCCCAGGCGTGTGGAGCGACGGGGAGAAAGAGCGGGCGCTGAGGAACACAGTTTCAAACAGACTGTCTCCACACAAACAGGCACCTGTCTGCAGGTATCCTAGATCTTGATTCTTGAACTTGAGGAAACACGCGTCTGAGCAAAACTCCCAAACGCTTCCAGGAAAGACACAGGCTCTCCCACAAGCACACAAGTGTTTGCCCTCAGCTATAGATCAGGGACAAGCCTGTGAAGAGCAACCAAAGAGCTCGTCCGTCTTTCCCTCAGTAGATGGGAGTAGGCGCGCTTGCGGATGTGTGCGTGTGTGTGGCCACGCGTTTGCTTAGGCATCAGTGTGTGAAAAGGTAGGTGCTTTTCTCTAGCTGCGTGTGCGTGCACGTGGTGCTGGGTGCACATCCCTGGGTGCTCGTGGAAAGGTTTCTGCATGGTTTTCGCTGAGGAATCGTGTGTGTGCACATGGACAAAGAGAAGGCGCAGCAACCAGGTTCCAGCGCCGAAGAAGGCAAAAGGCGAGGTTTCCGGCGCTATCTCCTTCTCTCCCCAGAGCTAGTCGCGCAAAGCAAGCCGCTAAGCCGGCGACCGGCAAGAGAGCTACAACGAAGCATGCCGAACGGAGAAAATAGCAGCAGCTCATCTGTTCACACCTTGTTTCTGCCATGTGCTTGAACGCCAAGACGTTCGCGCTTCTGTGAGATGAAAGACGTCCTTCTGCATATGTGGTTGCTCACACCGGTGCACTTGTTAGTGTATCCATTCAGTCCTGGGCTGCGGGGCATTCAGAAGTGGCTCTGTGGAGACGTCTGCATAGAGGCAGCTGTCAGAACACGCACACTCGATTGTTCACCAAAACATATGCAGACGCGTCCTTAGCCTGTAGATTTGGATGCACAGAGTTCCCTGTGTTCGCAAGAGACAAGGGAATCGCGTCTGTGCGCACAGAAGCAATAGCGGACCGTTTCCCTCGGAGTGAACGCGAAAGAGCCGTCTATATACTCGCAGACACGCGAACGTGCCTCAATGCGGTCACAGAGGCAGCAGCTTTTGCACAGATGCTCCTGGTGATTCTGGCACTTTCCAGGCACACTCCTGAAAGTCGCGCACACTGCTGTTCACTCGCTAAACGACCTCTTGGGAAACACGTCTCCGGTCGACGGACCGCTCAGATTGCTTCTCGTGTAACTGTGAACTGTGTCAGCGCAGGGAATCCGTCTCTGTTGAGCAGATGTCAATCCTGCCTCGCCTTTGCTTTGTTGCCTCTACCAAGATGATTTCCCGTTTCTCTCTTCACTGGAGCAGGCAGACACAGCCAACGCACATCAAGTGTCAAGAGACAGGCTCTGCTGAGCTCAACGCTTGTGCAGATGCACATGTGCGACGAAGTCAACACACGTGCTTGTGGAGAGAAAGAAAGGGACTCCCAGGCGTGTGGAGCGACGGGGAGAAAGAGCGGGCGCTGAGGAACACAGTTTCAAACAGACTGTCTCCACACAAACAGGCACCTGTCTGCAGGTATCCTAGATCTTGATTCTTGAACTTGAGGAAACACGCGTCTGAGCAAAACTCCCAAACGCTTCCAGGAAAGACACAGGCTCTCCCACAAGCACACAAGTGTTTGCCCTCAGCTATAGATCAGGGACAAGCCTGTGAAGAGCAACCAAAGAGCTCGTCCGTCTTTCCCTCAATAGATGGGAGTAGGCGCGCTTGCGGATGTGTGCGTGTGTGTGGCCACGCGTTTGCTTAGGCATCAGTGTGTGAAAAGGTAGGTGCTTTTCTCTAGCTGCGTGTGCGTGCACGTGGTGCTGGGTGCACATCCCTGGGTGCTCGTGGAAAGGTTTCTGCATGGTTTTCGCTGAGGAATCGTGTGTGTGCACATGGACAAAGAGAAGGCGCAGCAACCAGGTTCCAGCGCCGAAGAAGGCAAAAGGCGAGGTTTCCGGCGCTATCTCCTTCTCTCCCCAGAGCTAGTCGCGCAAAGCAAGCCGCTAAGCCGGCGACCGGCAAGAGAGCTACAACGAAGCATGCCGAACGGAGAAAATAGCAGCAGCTCATCTGTTCACACCTTGTTTCTGCCATGTGCTTGAACGCCAAGACGTTCGCGCTTCTGTGAGATGAAAGACGTCCTTCTGCATATGTGGTTGCTCACACCGGTGCACTTGTTAGTGTATCCATTCAGTCCTGGGCTGCTGGGCATTCAGAAGTGGCTCTGTGGAGACGTCTGCATAGAGGCAGCTGTCAGAACACGCACACTCGATTGTTCACCAAAACATATGCAGACGCGTCCTTAGCCTGTAGATTTGGATGCACAGAGTTCCCTGTGTTCGCAAGAGACAAGGGAATCGCGTCTGTGCGCACAGAAGCAATAGCGGACCGTTTCCCTCGGAGTGAACGCGAAAGAGCCGTCTATATACTCGCAGACACGCGAACGTGCCTCAATGCGGTCACAGAGGCAGCAGCTTTTGCACAGATGCTCCTGGTGATTCTGGCACTTTCCAGGCACACTCCTGAAAGTCGCGCACACTGCTGTTCACTCGCTAAACGACCTCTTGGGAAACACGTCTCCGGTCGACGGACCGCTCAGATTGCTTCTCGTGTAACTGTGAACTGTGTCAGCGCAGGGAATCCGTCTCTGTTCAGCAGATGTCAATCCTGCCTCGCCTTTGCTTTGTTGCCTCTACCAAGATGATTTCCCGTTTCTCTCTTCACTGGAGCAGGCAGACACAGCCAACGCACATCAAGTGTCAAGAGACACGCTCTGCTGAGCTCAACGCTTGTGCAGATGCACATGTGCGACGAAGTCAACACACGTGCTTGTGGAGAGAAAGAAAGGGACTCCCAGGCGTGTGGAGCGACGGGGAGAAAGAGCGGGCGCTGAGGAACACAGTTTCAAACAGACTGTCTCCACACAAACAGGCACCTGTCTGCAGGTATCCTAGATCTTGATTCTTGAACTTGAGGAAACACGCGTCTGAGCAAAACTCCCAAACGCTTCCAGGAAAGACACAGGCTCTCCCACAAGCACACAAGTGTTTGCCCTCAGCTATAGATCAGGGACAAGCCTGTGAAGAGCAACCAAAGAGCTCGTCCGTCTTTCCCTCAATAGATGGGAGTAGGCGCGCTTGCGGATGTGTGCGTGTGTGTGGCCACGCGTTTGCTTAGGCATCAGAGTGTGAAAAGGTAGGTGCTTTTCTCTAGCTGCGTGTGCGTGCACGTGGTGCTGGGTGCACATCCCTGGGTGCTCGTGGAAAGGTTTCTGCATGGTTTTCGCTGAGGAATCGTGTGTGTGCACATGGACAAAGAGAAGGCGCAGCAACCAGGTTCCAGCGCCGAAGAAGGCAAAAGGCGAGGTTTCCGGCGCTATCTCCTTCTCTCCCCAGAGCTAGTCGCGCAAAGCAAGCCGCTAAGCCGGCGACCGGCAAGAGAGCTACAACGAAGCATGCCGAACGGAGAAAATAGCAGCAGCTCATCTGTTCACACCTTGTTTCTGCCATGTGCTTGAACGCCAAGACGTTCGCGCTTCTGTGAGATGAAAGACGTCCTTCTGCATATGTGGTTGCTCACACCGGTGCACTTGTTAGTGTATCCATTCAGTCCTGGGCTGCGGGGCATTCAGAAGTGGCTCTGTGGAGACGTCTGCATAGAGGCAGCTGTCAGAACACGCACACTCGATTGTTCACCAAAACATATGCAGACGCGTCCTTAGCCTGTAGATTTGGATGCACAGAGTTCCCTGTGTTCGCAAGAGACAAGGGAATCGCGTCTGTGCGCACAGAAGCAATAGCGGACCGTTTCCCTCGGAGTGAACGCGAAAGAGCCGTCTATATACTCGCAGACACGCGAACGTGCCTCAATGCGGTCACAGAGGCAGCAGCTTTTGCACAGATGCTCCTGGTGATTCTGGCACTTTCCAGGCACACTCCTGAAAGTCGCGCACACTGCTGTTCACTCGCTAAACGACCTCTTGGGAAACACGTCTCCGGTCGACGGACCGCTCAGATTGCTTCTCGTGTAACTGTGAACTGTGTCAGCGCAGGGAATCCGTCTCTGTTGAGCAGATGTCAATCCTGCCTCGCTTTTGCTTTGTTGCCTCTACCAAGATGATTTCCCGTTTCTCTCTTCACTGGAGCAGGCAGACACAGCCAACGCACATCAAGTGTCAAGAGACACGCTCTGCTGAGCTCAACGCTTGTGCAGATGCACATGTGCGACGAAGTCAACACACGTGCTTGTGGAGAGAAAGAAAGGGACTCCCAGGCGTGTGGAGCGACGGGGAGAAAGAGCGGGCGCTGAGGAACACAGTTTCAAACAGACTGTCTCCACACAAACAGGCACCTGTCTGCAGGTATCCTAGATCTTGATTCTTGAACTTGAGGAAACACGCGTCTGAGCAAAACTCCCAAACGCTTCCAGGAAAGACACAGGCTCTCCCACAAGCACACAAGTGTTTGCCCTCAGCTATAGATCAGGGACAAGCCTGTGAAGAGCAACCAAAGAGCTCGTCCGTCTTTCCCTCAATAGATGGGAGTAGGCGCGCTTGCGGATGTGTGCGTGTGTGTGGCCACGCGTTTGCTTAGGCATCAGTGTGTGAAAAGGTAGGTGCTTTTCTCTAGCTGCGTGTGCGTGCACGTGGTGCTGGGTGCACATCCCTGGGTGCTCGTGGAAAGGTTTCTGCATGGTTTTCGCTGAGGAATCGTGTGTGTGCACATGGACAAAGAGAAGGCGCAGCAACCAGGTTCCAGCGCCGAAGAAGGCAAAAGGCGAGGTTTCCGGCGCTATCTCCTTCTCTCCCCAGAGCTAGTCGCGCAAAGCAAGCCGCTAAGCCGGCGACCGGCAAGAGAGCTACAACGAAGCATGCCGAACGGAGAAAATAGCAGCAGCTCATCTGTTCACACCTTGTTTCTGCCATGTGCTTGAACGCCAAGACGTTCGCGCTTCTGTGAGATGAAAGACGTCCTTCTGCATATGTGGTTGCTCACACCGGTGCACTTGTTAGTGTATCCATTCAGTCCTGGGCTGCGGGGCATTCAGAAGTGGCTCTGTGGAGACGTCTGCATAGAGGCAGCTGTCAGAACACGCACACTCGATTGTTCACCAAAACATATGCAGACGCGTCCTTAGCCTGTAGATTTGGATGCACAGAGTTCCCTGTGTTCGCAAGAGACAAGGGAATCGCGTCTGTGCGCACAGAAGCAATAGCGGACCGTTTCCCTCGGAGTGAACGCGAAAGAGCCGTCTATATACTCGCAGACACGCGAACGTGCCTCAATGCGGTCACAGAGGCAGCAGCTTTTGCACAGATGCTCCTGGTGATTCTGGCACTTTCCAGGCACACTCCTGAAAGTCGCGCACACTGCTGTTCACTCGCTAAACGACCTCTTGGGAAACACGTCTCCGGTCGACGGACCGCTCAGATTGCTTCTCGTGTAACTGTGAACTGTGTCAGCGCAGGGAATCCGTCTCTGTTGAGCAGATGTCAATCCTGCCTCGCTTTTGCTTTGTTGCCTCTACCAAGATGATTTCCCGTTTCTCTCTTCACTGGAGCAGGCAGACACAGCCAACGCACATCAAGTGTCAAGAGACACGCTCTGCTGAGCTCAACGCTTGTGCAGATGCACATGTGCGACGAAGTCAACACACGTGCTTGTGGAGAGAAAGAAAGGGACTCCCAGGCGTGTGGAGCGACGGGGAGAAAGAGCGGGCGCTGAGGAACACAGTTTCAAACAGACTGTCTCCACACAAACAGGCACCTGTCTGCAGGTATCCTAGATCTTGATTCTTGAACTTGAGGAAACACGCGTCTGAGCAAAACTCCCAAACGCTTCCAGGAAAGACACAGGCTCTCCCACAAGCACACAAGTGTTTGCCCTCAGCTATAGATCAGGGACAAGCCTGTGAAGAGCAACCAAAGAGCTCGTCCGTCTTTCCCTCAGTAGATGGGAGTAGGCGCGCTTGCGGATGTGTGCGTGTGTGTGGCCACGCGTTTGCTTAGGCATCAGTGTGTGAAAAGGTAGGTGCTTTTCTCTAGCTGCGTGTGCGTGCACGTGGTGCTGGGTGCACATCCCTGGGTGCTCGTGGAAAGGTTTCTGCATGGTTTTCGCTGAGGAATCGTGTGTGTGCACATGGACAAAGAGAAGGCGCAGCAACCAGGTTCCAGCGCCGAAGAAGGCAAAAGGCGAGGTTTCCGGCGCTATCTCCTTCTCTCCCCAGAGCTAGTCGCGCAAAGCAAGCCGCTAAGCCGGCGACCGGCAAGAGAGCTACAACGAAGCATGCCGAACGGAGAAAATAGCAGCAGCTCATCTGTTCACACCTTGTTTCTGCCATGTGCTTGAACGCCAAGACGTTCGCGCTTCTGTGAGATGAAAGACGTCCTTCTGCATATGTGGTTGCTCACACCGGTGCACTTGTTAGTGTATCCATTCAGTCCTGGGCTGCGGGGCATTCAGAAGTGGCTCTGTGGAGACGTCTGCATAGAGGCAGCTGTCAGAACACGCACACTCGATTGTTCACCAAAACATATGCAGACGCGTCCTTAGCCTGTAGATTTGGATGCACAGAGTTCCCTGTGTTCGCAAGAGACAAGGGAATCGCGTCTGTGCGCACAGAAGCAATAGCGGACCGTTTCCCTCGGAGTGAACGCGAAAGAGCCGTCTATATACTCGCAGACACGCGAACGTGCCTCAATGCGGTCACAGAGGCAGCAGCTTTTGCACAGATGCTCCTGGTGATTCTGGCACTTTCCAGGCACACTCCTGAAAGTCGCGCACACTGCTGTTCACTCGCTAAACGACCTCTTGGGAAACACGTCTCCGGTCGACGGACCGCTCAGATTGCTTCTCGTGTAACTGTGAACTGTGTCAGCGCAGGGAATCCGTCTCTGTTGAGCAGATGTCAATCCTGCCTCGCCTTTGCTTTGTTGCCTCTACCAAGATGATTTCCCGTTTCTCTCTTCACTGGAGCAGGCAGACACAGCCAACGCACATCAAGTGTCAAGAGACAGGCTCTGCTGAGCTCAACGCTTGTGCAGATGCACATGTGCGACGAAGTCAACACACGTGCTTGTGGAGAGAAAGAAAGGGACTCCCAGGCGTGTGGAGCGACGGGGAGAAAGAGCGGGCGCTGAGGAACACAGTTTCAAACAGACTGTCTCCACACAAACAGGCACCTGTCTGCAGGTATCCTAGATCTTGATTCTTGAACTTGAGGAAACACGCGTCTGAGCAAAACTCCCAAACGCTTCCAGGAAAGACACAGGCTCTCCCACAAGCACACAAGTGTTTGCCCTCAGCTATAGATCAGGGACAAGCCTGTGAAGAGCAACCAAAGAGCTCGTCCGTCTTTCCCTCAATAGATGGGAGTAGGCGCGCTTGCGGATGTGTGCGTGTGTGTGGCCACGCGTTTGCTTAGGCATCAGTGTGTGAAAAGGTAGGTGCTTTTCTCTAGCTGCGTGTGCGTGCACGTGGTGCTGGGTGCACATCCCTGGGTGCTCGTGGAAAGGTTTCTGCATGGTTTTCGCTGAGGAATCGTGTGTGTGCACATGGACAAAGAGAAGGCGCAGCAACCAGGTTCCAGCGCCGAAGAAGGCAAAAGGCGAGGTTTCCGGCGCTATCTCCTTCTCTCCCCAGAGCTAGTCGCGCAAAGCAAGCCGCTAAGCCGGCGACCGGCAAGAGAGCTACAACGAAGCATGCCGAACGGAGAAAATAGCAGCAGCTCATCTGTTCACACCTTGTTTCTGCCATGTGCTTGAACGCCAAGACGTTCGCGCTTCTGTGAGATGAAAGACGTCCTTCTGCATATGTGGTTGCTCACACCGGTGCACTTGTTAGTGTATCCATTCAGTCCTGGGCTGCTGGGCATTCAGAAGTGGCTCTGTGGAGACGTCTGCATAGAGGCAGCTGTCAGAACACGCACACTCGATTGTTCACCAAAACATATGCAGACGCGTCCTTAGCCTGTAGATTTGGATGCACAGAGTTCCCTGTGTTCGCAAGAGACAAGGGAATCGCGTCTGTGCGCACAGAAGCAATAGCGGACCGTTTCCCTCGGAGTGAACGCGAAAGAGCCGTCTATATACTCGCAGACACGCGAACGTGCCTCAATGCGGTCACAGAGGCAGCAGCTTTTGCACAGATGCTCCTGGTGATTCTGGCACTTTCCAGGCACACTCCTGAAAGTCGCGCACACTGCTGTTCACTCGCTAAACGACCTCTTGGGAAACACGTCTCCGGTCGACGGACCGCTCAGATTGCTTCTCGTGTAACTGTGAACTGTGTCAGCGCAGGGAATCCGTCTCTGTTGAGCAGATGTCAATCCTGCCTCGCTTTTGCTTTGTTGCCTCTACCAAGATGATTTCCCGTTTCTCTCTTCACTGGAGCAGGCAGACACAGCCAACGCACATCAAGTGTCAAGAGACACGCTCTGCTGAGCTCAACGCTTGTGCAGATGCACATGTGCGACGAAGTCAACACACGTGCTTGTGGAGAGAAAGAAAGGGACTCCCAGGCGTGTGGAGCGACGGGGAGAAAGAGCGGGCGCTGAGGAACACAGTTTCAAACAGACTGTCTCCACACAAACAGGCACCTGTCTGCAGGTATCCTAGATCTTGATTCTTGAACTTGAGGAAACACGCGTCTGAGCAAAACTCCCAAACGCTTCCAGGAAAGACACAGGCTCTCCCACAAGCACACAAGTGTTTGCCCTCAGCTATAGATCAGGGACAAGCCTGTGAAGAGCAACCAAAGAGCTCGTCCGTCTTTCCCTCAATAGATGGGAGTAGGCGCGCTTGCGGATGTGTGCGTGTGTGTGGCCACGCGTTTGCTTAGGCATCAGAGTGTGAAAAGGTAGGTGCTTTTCTCTAGCTGCGTGTGCGTGCACGTGGTGCTGGGTGCACATCCCTGGGTGCTCGTGGAAAGGTTTCTGCATGGTTTTCGCTGAGGAATCGTGTGTGTGCACATGGACAAAGAGAAGGCGCAGCAACCAGGTTCCAGCGCCGAAGAAGGCAAAAGGCGAGGTTTCCGGCGCTATCTCCTTCTCTCCCCAGAGCTAGTCGCGCAAAGCAAGCCGCTAAGCCGGCGACCGGCAAGAGAGCTACAACGAAGCATGCCGAACGGAGAAAATAGCAGCAGCTCATCTGTTCACACCTTGTTTCTGCCATGTGCTTGAACGCCAAGACGTTCGCGCTTCTGTGAGATGAAAGACGTCCTTCTGCATATGTGGTTGCTCACACCGGTGCACTTGTTAGTGTATCCATTCAGTCCTGGGCTGCGGGGCATTCAGAAGTGGCTCTGTGGAGACGTCTGCATAGAGGCAGCTGTCAGAACACGCACACTCGATTGTTCACCAAAACATATGCAGACGCGTCCTTAGCCTGTAGATTTGGATGCACAGAGTTCCCTGTGTTCGCAAGAGACAAGGGAATCGCGTCTGTGCGCACAGAAGCAATAGCGGACCGTTTCCCTCGGAGTGAACGCGAAAGAGCCGTCTATATACTCGCAGACACGCGAACGTGCCTCAGTGCGGTCACAGAGGCAGCAGCTTTTGCACAGATGCTCCTGGTGATTCTGGCACTTTCCAGGCACACTCCTGAAAGTCGCGCACACTGCTGTTCACTCGCTAAACGACCTCTTGGGAAACACGTCTCCGGTCGACGGACCGCTCAGATTGCTTCTCGTGTAACTGTGAACTGTGTCAGCGCAGGGAATCCGTCTCTGTTGAGCAGATGTCAATCCTGCCTCGCTTTTGCTTTGTTGCCTCTACCAAGATGATTTCCCGTTTCTCTCTTCACTGGAGCAGGCAGACACAGCCAACGCACATCAAGTGTCAAGAGACACGCTCTGCTGAGCTCAACGCTTGTGCAGATGCACATGTGCGACGAAGTCAACACACGTGCTTGTGGAGAGAAAGAAAGGGACTCCCAGGCGTGTGGAGCGACGGGGAGAAAGAGCGGGCGCTGAGGAACACAGTTTCAAACAGACTGTCTCCACACAAACAGGCACCTGTCTGCAGGTATCCTAGATCTTGATTCTTGAACTTGAGGAAACACGCGTCTGAGCAAAACTCCCAAACGCTTCCAGGAAAGACACAGGCTCTCCCACAAGCACACAAGTGTTTGCCCTCAGCTATAGATCAGGGACAAGCCTGTGAAGAGCAACCAAAGAGCTCGTCCGTCTTTCCCTCAGTAGATGGGAGTAGGCGCGCTTGCGGATGTGTGCGTGTGTGTGGCCACGCGTTTGCTTAGGCATCAGTGTGTGAAAAGGTAGGTGCTTTTCTCTAGCTGCGTGTGCGTGCACGTGGTGCTGGGTGCACATCCCTGGGTGCTCGTGGAAAGGTTTCTGCATGGTTTTCGCTGAGGAATCGTGTGTGTGCACATGGACAAAGAGAAGGCGCAGCAACCAGGTTCCAGCGCCGAAGAAGGCAAAAGGCGAGGTTTCCGGCGCTATCTCCTTCTCTCCCCAGAGCTAGTCGCGCAAAGCAAGCCGCTAAGCCGGCGACCGGCAAGAGAGCTACAACGAAGCATGCCGAACGGAGAAAATAGCAGCAGCTCATCTGTTCACACCTTGTTTCTGCCATGTGCTTGAACGCCAAGACGTTCGCGCTTCTGTGAGATGAAAGACGTCCTTCTGCATATGTGGTTGCTCACACCGGTGCACTTGTTAGTGTATCCATTCAGTCCTGGGCTGCGGGGCATTCAGAAGTGGCTCTGTGGAGACGTCTGCATAGAGGCAGCTGTCAGAACACGCACACTCGATTGTTCACCAAAACATATGCAGACGCGTCCTTAGCCTGTAGATTTGGATGCACAGAGTTCCCTGTGTTCGCAAGAGACAAGGGAATCGCGTCTGTGCGCACAGAAGCAATAGCGGACCGTTTCCCTCGGAGTGAACGCGAAAGAGCCGTCTATATACTCGCAGACACGCGAACGTGCCTCAATGCGGTCACAGAGGCAGCAGCTTTTGCACAGATGCTCCTGGTGATTCTGGCACTTTCCAGGCACACTCCTGAAAGTCGCGCACACTGCTGTTCACTCGCTAAACGACCTCTTGGGAAACACGTCTCCGGTCGACGGACCGCTCAGATTGCTTCTCGTGTAACTGTGAACTGTGTCAGCGCAGGGAATCCGTCTCTGTTGAGCAGATGTCAATCCTGCCTCGCTTTTGCTTTGTTGCCTCTACCAAGATGATTTCCCGTTTCTCTCTTCACTGGAGCAGGCAGACACAGCCAACGCACATCAAGTGTCAAGAGACACGCTCTGCTGAGCTCAACGCTTGTGCAGATGCACATGTGCGACGAAGTCAACACACGTGCTTGTGGAGAGAAAGAAAGGGACTCCCAGGCGTGTGGAGCGACGGGGAGAAAGAGCGGGCGCTGAGGAACACAGTTTCAAACAGACTGTCTCCACACAAACAGGCACCTGTCTGCAGGTATCCTAGATCTTGATTCTTGAACTTGAGGAAACACGCGTCTGAGCAAAACTCCCAAACGCTTCCAGGAAAGACACAGGCTCTCCCACAAGCACACAAGTGTTTGCCCTCAGCTATAGATCAGGGACAAGCCTGTGAAGAGCAACCAAAGAGCTCGTCCGTCTTTCCCTCAATAGATGGGAGTAGGCGCGCTTGCGGATGTGTGCGTGTGTGTGGCCACGCGTTTGCTTAGGCATCAGTGTCTGAAAAGGTAGGTGCTTTTCTCTAGCTGCGTGTGCGTGCACGTGGTGCTGGGTGCACATCCCTGGGTGCTCGTGGAAAGGTTTCTGCATGGTTTTCGCTGAGGAATCGTGTGTGTGCACATGGACAAAGAGAAGGCGCAGCAACCAGGTTCCAGCGCCGAAGAAGGCAAAAGGCGAGGTTTCCGGCGCTATCTCCTTCTCTCCCCAGAGCTAGTCGCGCAAAGCAAGCCGCTAAGCCGGCGACCGGCAAGAGAGCTACAACGAAGCATGCCGAACGGAGAAAATAGCAGCAGCTCATCTGTTCACACCTTGTTTCTGCCATGTGCTTGAACGCCAAGACGTTCGCGCTTCTGTGAGATGAAAGACGTCCTTCTGCATATGTGGTTGCTCACACCGGTGCACTTGTTAGTGTATCCATTCAGTCCTGGGCTGCGGGGCATTCAGAAGTGGCTCTGTGGAGACGTCTGCATAGAGGCAGCTGTCAGAACACGCACACTCGATTGTTCACCAAAACATATGCAGACGCGTCCTTAGCCTGTAGATTTGGATGCACAGAGTTCCCTGTGTTCGCAAGAGACAAGGGAATCGCGTCTGTGCGCACAGAAGCAATAGCGGACCGTTTCCCTCGGAGTGAACGCGAAAGAGCCGTCTATATACTCGCAGACACGCGAACGTGCCTCAATGCGGTCACAGAGGCAGCAGCTTTTGCACAGATGCTCCTGGTGATTCTGGCACTTTCCAGGCACACTCCTGAAAGTCGCGCACACTGCTGTTCACTCGCTAAACGACCTCTTGGGAAACACGTCTCCGGTCGACGGACCGCTCAGATTGCTTCTCGTGTAACTGTGAACTGTGTCAGCGCAGGGAATCCGTCTCTGTTGAGCAGATGTCAATCCTGCCTCGCCTTTGCTTTCTTGCCTCTACCAAGATGATTTCCCGTTTCTCTCTTCACTGGAGCACGCAGACACAGCCAACGCACATCAAGTGTCAAGAGACACGCTCTGCTGAGCTCAACGCTTGTGCAGATGCACATGTGCGACGAAGTCAACACACGTGCTTGTGGAGAGAAAGAAAGGGACTCCCAGGCGTGTGGAGCGACGGGGAGAAAGAGCGGGCGCTGAGGAACACAGTTTCAAACAGACTGTCTCCACACAAACAGGCACCTGTCTGCAGGTATCCTAGATCTTGATTCTTGAACTTGAGGAAACACGCGTCTGAGCAAAACTCCCAAACGCTTCCAGGAAAGACACAGGCTCTCCCACAAGCACACAAGTGTTTGCCCTCAGCTATAGATCAGGGACAAGCCTGTGAAGAGCAACCAAAGAGCTCGTCCGTCTTTCCCTCAATAGATGGGAGTAGGCGCGCTTGCGGATGTGTGCGTGTGTGTGGCCACGCGTTTGCTTAGGCATCAGAGTGTGAAAAGGTAGGTGCTTTTCTCTAGCTGCGTGTGCGTGCACGTGGTGCTGGGTGCACATCCCTGGGTGCTCGTGGAAAGGTTTCTGCATGGTTTTCGCTGAGGAATCGTGTGTGTGCACATGGACAAAGAGAAGGCGCAGCAACCAGGTTCCAGCGCCGAAGAAGGCAAAAGGCGAGGTTTCCGGCGCTATCTCCTTCTCTCCCCAGAGCTAGTCGCGCAAAGCAAGCCGCTAAGCCGGCGACCGGCAAGAGAGCTACAACGAAGCATGCCGAACGGAGAAAATAGCAGCAGCTCATCTGTTCACACCTTGTTTCTGCCATGTGCTTGAACGCCAAGACGTTCGCGCTTCTGTGAGATGAAAGACGTCCTTCTGCATATGTGGTTGCTCACACCGGTGCACTTGTTAGTGTATCCATTCAGTCCTGGGCTGCGGGGCATTCAGAAGTGGCTCTGTGGAGACGTCTGCATAGAGGCAGCTGTCAGAACACGCACACTCGATTGTTCACCAAAACATATGCAGACGCGTCCTTAGCCTGTAGATTTGGATGCACAGAGTTCCCTGTGTTCGCAAGAGACAAGGGAATCGCGTCTGTGCGCACAGAAGCAATAGCGGACCGTTTCCCTCGGAGTGAACGCGAAAGAGCCGTCTATATACTCGCAGACACGCGAACGTGCCTCAGTGCGGTCACAGAGGCAGCAGCTTTTGCACAGATGCTCCTGGTGATTCTGGCACTTTCCAGGCACACTCCTGAAAGTCGCGCACACTGCTGTTCACTCGCTAAACGACCTCTTGGGAAACACGTCTCCGGTCGACGGACCGCTCAGATTGCTTCTCGTGTAACTGTGAACTGTGTCAGCGCAGGGAATCCGTCTCTGTTGAGCAGATGTCAATCCTGCCTCGCTTTTGCTTTGTTGCCTCTACCAAGATGATTTCCCGTTTCTCTCTTCACTGGAGCAGGCAGACACAGCCAACGCACATCAAGTGTCAAGAGACACGCTCTGCTGAGCTCAACGCTTGTGCAGATGCACATGTGCGACGAAGTCAACACACGTGCTTGTGGAGAGAAAGAAAGGGACTCCCAGGCGTGTGGAGCGACGGGGAGAAAGAGCGGGCGCTGAGGAACACAGTTTCAAACAGACTGTCTCCACACAAACAGGCACCTGTCTGCAGGTATCCTAGATCTTGATTCTTGAACTTGAGGAAACACGCGTCTGAGCAAAACTCCCAAACGCTTCCAGGAAAGACACAGGCTCTCCCACAAGCACACAAGTGTTTGCCCTCAGCTATAGATCAGGGACAAGCCTGTGAAGAGCAACCAAAGAGCTCGTCCGTCTTTCCCTCAATAGATGGGAGTAGGCGCGCTTGCGGATGTGTGCGTGTGTGTGGCCACGCGTTTGCTTAGGCATCAGTGTGTGAAAAGGTAGGTGCTTTTCTCTAGCTGCGTGTGCGTGCACGTGGTGCTGGGTGCACATCCCTGGGTGCTCGTGGAAAGGTTTCTGCATGGTTTTCGCTGAGGAATCGTGTGTGTGCACATGGACAAAGAGAAGGCGCAGCAACCAGGTTCCAGCGCCGAAGAAGGCAAAAGGCGAGGTTTCCGGCGCTATCTCCTTCTCTCCCCAGAGCTAGTCGCGCAAAGCAAGCCGCTAAGCCGGCGACCGGCAAGAGAGCTACAACGAAGCATGCCGAACGGAGAAAATAGCAGCAGCTCATCTGTTCACACCTTGTTTCTGCCATGTGCTTGAACGCCAAGACGTTCGCGCTTCTGTGAGATGAAAGACGTCCTTCTGCATATGTGGTTGCTCACACCGGTGCACTTGTTAGTGTATCCATTCAGTCCTGGGCTGCGGGGCATTCAGAAGTGGCTCTGTGGAGACGTCTGCATAGAGGCAGCTGTCAGAACACGCACACTCGATTGTTCACCAAAACATATGCAGACGCGTCCTTAGCCTGTAGATTTGGATGCACAGAGTTCCCTGTGTTCGCAAGAGACAAGGGAATCGCGTCTGTGCGCACAGAAGCAATAGCGGACCGTTTCCCTCGGAGTGAACGCGAAAGAGCCGTCTATATACTCGCAGACACGCGAACGTGCCTCAATGCGGTCACAGAGGCAGCAGCTTTTGCACAGATGCTCCTGGTGATTCTGGCACTTTCCAGGCACACTCCTGAAAGTCGCGCACACTGCTGTTCACTCGCTAAACGACCTCTTGGGAAACACGTCTCCGGTCGACGGACCGCTCAGATTGCTTCTCGTGTAACTGTGAACTGTGTCAGCGCAGGGAATCCGTCTCTGTTGAGCAGATGTCAATCCTGCCTCGCCTTTGCTTTGTTGCCTCTACCAAGATGATTTCCCGTTTCTCTCTTCACTGGAGCAGGCAGACACAGCCAACGCACATCAAGTGTCAAGAGACACGCTCTGCTGAGCTCAACGCTTGTGCAGATGCACATGTGCGACGAAGTCAACACACGTGCTTGTGGAGAGAAAGAAAGGGACTCCCAGGCGTGTGGAGCGACGGGGAGAAAGAGCGGGCGCTGAGGAACACAGTTTCAAACAGACTGTCTCCACACAAACAGGCACCTGTCTGCAGGTATCCTAGATCTTGATTCTTGAACTTGAGGAAACACGCGTCTGAGCAAAACTCCCAAACGCTTCCAGGAAAGACACAGGCTCTCCCACAAGCACACAAGTGTTTGCCCTCAGCTATAGATCAGGGACAAGCCTGTGAAGAGCAACCAAAGAGCTCGTCCGTCTTTCCCTCAATAGATGGGAGTAGGCGCGCTTGCGGATGTGTGCGTGTGTGTGGCCACGCGTTTGCTTAGGCATCAGTGTGTGAAAAGGTAGGTGCTTTTCTCTAGCTGCGTGTGCGTGCACGTGGTGCTGGGTGCACATCCCTGGGTGCTCGTGGAAAGGTTTCTGCATGGTTTTCGCTGAGGAATCGTGTGTGTGCACATGGACAAAGAGAAGGCGCAGCAACCAGGTTCCAGCGCCGAAGAAGGCAAAAGGCGAGGTTTCCGGCGCTATCTCCTTCTCTCCCCAGAGCTAGTCGCGCAAAGCAAGCCGCTAAGCCGGCGACCGGCAAGAGAGCTACAACGAAGCATGCCGAACGGAGAAAATAGCAGCAGCTCATCTGTTCACACCTTGTTTCTGCCATGTGCTTGAACGCCAAGACGTTCGCGCTTCTGTGAGATGAAAGACGTCCTTCTGCATATGTGGTTGCTCACACCGGTGCACTTGTTAGTGTATCCATTCAGTCCTGGGCTGCTGGGCATTCAGAAGTGGCTCTGTGGAGACGTCTGCATAGAGGCAGCTGTCAGAACACGCACACTCGATTGTTCACCAAAACATATGCAGACGCGTCCTTAGCCTGTAGATTTGGATGCACAGAGTTCCCTGTGTTCGCAAGAGACAAGGGAATCGCGTCTGTGCGCACAGAAGCAATAGCGGACCGTTTCCCTCGGAGTGAACGCGAAAGAGCCGTCTATATACTCGCAGACACGCGAACGTGCCTCAATGCGGTCACAGAGGCAGCAGCTTTTGCACAGATGCTCCTGGTGATTCTGGCACTTTCCAGGCACACTCCTGAAAGTCGCGCACACTGCTGTTCACTCGCTAAACGACCTCTTGGGAAACACGTCTCCGGTCGACGGACCGCTCAGATTGCTTCTCGTGTAACTGTGAACTGTGTCAGCGCAGGGAATCCGTCTCTGTTGAGCAGATGTCAATCCTGCCTCGCTTTTGCTTTGTTGCCTCTACCAAGATGATTTCCCGTTTCTCTCTTCACTGGAGCAGGCAGACACAGCCAACGCACATCAAGTGTCAAGAGACACGCTCTGCTGAGCTCAACGCTTGTGCAGATGCACATGTGCGACGAAGTCAACACACGTGCTTGTGGAGAGAAAGAAAGGGACTCCCAGGCGTGTGGAGCGACGGGGAGAAAGAGCGGGCGCTGAGGAACACAGTTTCAAACAGACTGTCTCCACACAAACAGGCACCTGTCTGCAGGTATCCTAGATCTTGATTCTTGAACTTGAGGAAACACGCGTCTGAGCAAAACTCCCAAACGCTTCCAGGAAAGACACAGGCTCTCCCACAAGCACACAAGTGTTTGCCCTCAGCTATAGATCAGGGACAAGCCTGTGAAGAGCAACCAAAGAGCTCGTCCGTCTTTCCCTCAATAGATGGGAGTAGGCGCGCTTGCGGATGTGTGCGTGTGTGTGGCCACGCGTTTGCTTAGGCATCAGAGTGTGAAAAGGTAGGTGCTTTTCTCTAGCTGCGTGTGCGTGCACGTGGTGCTGGGTGCACATCCCTGGGTGCTCGTGGAAAGGTTTCTGCATGGTTTTCGCTGAGGAATCGTGTGTGTGCACATGGACAAAGAGAAGGCGCAGCAACCAGGTTCCAGCGCCGAAGAAGGCAAAAGGCGAGGTTTCCGGCGCTATCTCCTTCTCTCCCCAGAGCTAGTCGCGCAAAGCAAGCCGCTAAGCCGGCGACCGGCAAGAGAGCTACAACGAAGCATGCCGAACGGAGAAAATAGCAGCAGCTCATCTGTTCACACCTTGTTTCTGCCATGTGCTTGAACGCCAAGACGTTCGCGCTTCTGTGAGATGAAAGACGTCCTTCTGCATATGTGGTTGCTCACACCGGTGCACTTGTTAGTGTATCCATTCAGTCCTGGGCTGCGGGGCATTCAGAAGTGGCTCTGTGGAGACGTCTGCATAGAGGCAGCTGTCAGAACACGCACACTCGATTGTTCACCAAAACATATGCAGACGCGTCCTTAGCCTGTAGATTTGGATGCACAGAGTTCCCTGTGTTCGCAAGAGACAAGGGAATCGCGTCTGTGCGCACAGAAGCAATAGCGGACCGTTTCCCTCGGAGTGAACGCGAAAGAGCCGTCTATATACTCGCAGACACGCGAACGTGCCTCAGTGCGGTCACAGAGGCAGCAGCTTTTGCACAGATGCTCCTGGTGATTCTGGCACTTTCCAGGCACACTCCTGAAAGTCGCGCACACTGCTGTTCACTCGCTAAACGACCTCTTGGGAAACACGTCTCCGGTCGACGGACCGCTCAGATTGCTTCTCGTGTAACTGTGAACTGTGTCAGCGCAGGGAATCCGTCTCTGTTGAGCAGATGTCAATCCTGCCTCGCTTTTGCTTTGTTGCCTCTACCAAGATGATTTCCCGTTTCTCTCTTCACTGGAGCAGGCAGACACAGCCAACGCACATCAAGTGTCAAGAGACACGCTCTGCTGAGCTCAACGCTTGTGCAGATGCACATGTGCGACGAAGTCAACACACGTGCTTGTGGAGAGAAAGAAAGGGACTCCCAGGCGTGTGGAGCGACGGGGAGAAAGAGCGGGCGCTGAGGAACACAGTTTCAAACAGACTGTCTCCACACAAACAGGCACCTGTCTGCAGGTATCCTAGATCTTGATTCTTGAACTTGAGGAAACACGCGTCTGAGCAAAACTCCCAAACGCTTCCAGGAAAGACACAGGCTCTCCCACAAGCACACAAGTGTTTGCCCTCAGCTATAGATCAGGGACAAGCCTGTGAAGAGCAACCAAAGAGCTCGTCCGTCTTTCCCTCAGTAGATGGGAGTAGGCGCGCTTGCGGATGTGTGCGTGTGTGTGGCCACGCGTTTGCTTAGGCATCAGTGTGTGAAAAGGTAGGTGCTTTTCTCTAGCTGCGTGTGCGTGCACGTGGTGCTGGGTGCACATCCCTGGGTGCTCGTGGAAAGGTTTCTGCATGGTTTTCGCTGAGGAATCGTGTGTGTGCACATGGACAAAGAGAAGGCGCAGCAACCAGGTTCCAGCGCCGAAGAAGGCAAAAGGCGAGGTTTCCGGCGCTATCTCCTTCTCTCCCCAGAGCTAGTCGCGCAAAGCAAGCCGCTAAGCCGGCGACCGGCAAGAGAGCTACAACGAAGCATGCCGAACGGAGAAAATAGCAGCAGCTCATCTGTTCACACCTTGTTTCTGCCATGTGCTTGAACGCCAAGACGTTCGCGCTTCTGTGAGATGAAAGACGTCCTTCTGCATATGTGGTTGCTCACACCGGTGCACTTGTTAGTGTATCCATTCAGTCCTGGGCTGCGGGGCATTCAGAAGTGGCTCTGTGGAGACGTCTGCATAGAGGCAGCTGTCAGAACACGCACACTCGATTGTTCACCAAAACATATGCAGACGCGTCCTTAGCCTGTAGATTTGGATGCACAGAGTTCCCTGTGTTCGCAAGAGACAAGGGAATCGCGTCTGTGCGCACAGAAGCAATAGCGGACCGTTTCCCTCGGAGTGAACGCGAAAGAGCCGTCTATATACTCGCAGACACGCGAACGTGCCTCAATGCGGTCACAGAGGCAGCAGCTTTTGCACAGATGCTCCTGGTGATTCTGGCACTTTCCAGGCACACTCCTGAAAGTCGCGCACACTGCTGTTCACTCGCTAAACGACCTCTTGGGAAACACGTCTCCGGTCGACGGACCGCTCAGATTGCTTCTCGTGTAACTGTGAACTGTGTCAGCGCAGGGAATCCGTCTCTGTTGAGCAGATGTCAATCCTGCCTCGCTTTTGCTTTGTTGCCTCTACCAAGATGATTTCCCGTTTCTCTCTTCACTGGAGCAGGCAGACACAGCCAACGCACATCAAGTGTCAAGAGACACGCTCTGCTGAGCTCAACGCTTGTGCAGATGCACATGTGCGACGAAGTCAACACACGTGCTTGTGGAGAGAAAGAAAGGGACTCCCAGGCGTGTGGAGCGACGGGGAGAAAGAGCGGGCGCTGAGGAGCACAGTTTCAAACAGACTGTCTCCACACAAACAGGCACCTGTCTGCAGGTATCCTAGATCTTGATTCTTGAACTTGAGGAAACACGCGTCTGAGCAAAACTCCCAAACGCTTCCAGGAAAGACACAGGCTCTCCCACAAGCACACAAGTGTTTGCCCTCAGCTATAGATCAGGGACAAGCCTGTGAAGAGCAACCAAAGAGCTCGTCCGTCTTTCTCTCAGTAGATGGGAGTAGGCGCGCTTGCGGATGTGTGCGTGTGTGTGGCCACGCGTTTGCTTAGGCATCAGTGTGTGAAAAGGTAGGTGCTTTTCTCTAGCTGCGTGTGCGTGCACGTGGTGCTGGGTGCACATCCCTGGGTGCTCGTGGAAAGGTTTCTGCATGGTTTTCGCTGAGGAATCGTGTGTGTGCACATGGACAAAGAGAAGGCGCAGCAACCAGGTTCCAGCGCCGAAGAAGGCAAAAGGCGAGGTTTCCGGCGCTATCTCCTTCTCTCCCCAGAGCTAGTCGCGCAAAGCAAGCCGCTAAGCCGGCGACCGGCAAGAGAGCTACAACGAAGCATGCCGAACGGAGAAAATAGCAGCAGCTCATCTGTTCACACCTTGTTTCTGCCATGTGCTTGAACGCCAAGACGTTCGCGCTTCTGTGAGATGAAAGACGTCCTTCTGCATATGTGGTTGCTCACACCGGTGCACTTGTTAGTGTATCCATTCAGTCCTGGGCTGCGGGGCATTCAGAAGTGGCTCTGTGGAGACGTCTGCATAGAGGCAGCTGTCAGAACACGCACACTCGATTGTTCACCAAAACATATGCAGACGCGTCCTTAGCCTGTAGATTTGGATGCACAGAGTTCCCTGTGTTCGCAAGAGACAAGGGAATCGCGTCTGTGCGCACAGAAGCAATAGCGGACCGTTTCCCTCGGAGTGAACGCGAAAGAGCCGTCTATATACTCGCAGACACGCGAACGTGCCTCAATGCGGTCACAGAGGCAGCAGCTTTTGCACAGATGCTCCTGGTGATTCTGGCACTTTCCAGGCACACTCCTGAAAGTCGCGCACACTGCTGTTCACTCGCTAAACGACCTCTTGGGAAACACGTCTCCGGTCGACGGACCGCTCAGATTGCTTCTCGTGTAACTGTGAACTGTGTCAGCGCAGGGAATCCGTCTCTGTTGAGCAGATGTCAATCCTGCCTCGCCTTTGCTTTCTTGCCTCTACCAAGATGATTTCCCGTTTCTCTCTTCACTGGAGCACGCAGACACAGCCAACGCACATCAAGTGTCAAGAGACACGCTCTGCTGAGCTCAACGCTTGTGCAGATGCACATGTGCGACGAAGTCAACACACGTGCTTGTGGAGAGAAAGAAAGGGACTCCCAGGCGTGTGGAGCGACGGGGAGAAAGAGCGGGCGCTGAGGAACACAGTTTCAAACAGACTGTCTCCACACAAACAGGCACCTGTCTGCAGGTATCCTAGATCTTGATTCTTGAACTTGAGGAAACACGCGTCTGAGCAAAACTCCCAAACGCTTCCAGGAAAGACACAGGCTCTCCCACAAGCACACAAGTGTTTGCCCTCAGCTATAGATCAGGGACAAGCCTGTGAAGAGCAACCAAAGAGCTCGTCCGTCTTTCCCTCAGTAGATGGGAGTAGGCGCGCTTGCGGATGTGTGCGTGTGTGTGGCCACGCGTTTGCTTAGGCATCAGTGTGTGAAAAGGTAGGTGCTTTTCTCTAGCTGCGTGTGCGTGCACGTGGTGCTGGGTGCACATCCCTGGGTGCTCGTGGAAAGGTTTCTGCATGGTTTTCGCTGAGGAATCGTGTGTGTGCACATGGACAAAGAGAAGGCGCAGCAACCAGGTTCCAGCGCCGAAGAAGGCAAAAGGCGAGGTTTCCGGCGCTATCTCCTTCTCTCCCCAGAGCTAGTCGCGCAAAGCAAGCCGCTAAGCCGGCGACCGGCAAGAGAGCTACAACGAAGCATGCCGAACGGAGAAAATAGCAGCAGCTCATCTGTTCACACCTTGTTTCTGCCATGTGCTTGAACGCCAAGACGTTCGCGCTTCTGTGGGATGAAAGACGTCCTTCTGCATATGTGGTTGCTCACACCGGTGCACTTGTTAGTGTATCCATTCAGTCCTGGGCTGCGGGGCATTCAGAAGTGGCTCTGTGGAGACGTCTGCATAGAGGCAGCTGTCAGAACACGCACACTCGATTGTTCACCAAAACATATGCAGACGCGTCCTTAGCCTGTAGATTTGGATGCACAGAGTTCCCTGTGTTCGCAAGAGACAAGGGAATCGCGTCTGTGCGCACAGAAGCAATAGCGGACCGTTTCCCTCGGAGTGAACGCGAAAGAGCCGTCTATATACTCGCAGACACGCGAACGTGCCTCAATGCGGTCACAGAGGCAGCAGCTTTTGCACAGATGCTCCTGGTGATTCTGGCACTTTCCAGGCACACTCCTGAAAGTCGCGCACACTGCTGTTCACTCGCTAAACGACCTCTTGGGAAACACGTCTCCGGTCGACGGACCGCTCAGATTGCTTCTCGTGTAACTGTGAACTGTGTCAGCGCAGGGAATCCGTCTCTGTTGAGCAGATGTCAATCCTGCCTCGCTTTTGCTTTGTTGCCTCTACCAAGACGATTTCCCGTTTCTCTCTTCACTGGAGCAGGCAGACACAGCCAACGCACATCAAGTGTCAAGAGACACGCTCTGCTGAGCTCAACGCTTGTGCAGATGCACATGTGCGACGAAGTCAACACACGTGCTTGTGGAGAGAAAGAAAGGGACTCCCAGGCGTGTGGAGCGACGGGGAGAAAGAGCGGGCGCTGAGGAACACAGTTTCAAACAGACTGTCTCCACACAAACAGGCACCTGTCTGCAGGTATCCTAGATCTTGATTCTTGAACTTGAGGAAACACGCGTCTGAGCAAAACTCCCAAACGCTTCCAGGAAAGACACAGGCTCTCCCACAAGCACACAAGTGTTTGCCCTCAGCTATAGATCAGGGACAAGCCTGTGAAGAGCAACCAAAGAGCTCGTCCGTCTTTCCCTCAATAGATGGGAGTAGGCGCGCTTGCGGATGTGTGCGTGTGTGTGGCCACGCGTTTGCTTAGGCATCAGAGTGTGAAAAGGTAGGTGCTTTTCTCTAGCTGCGTGTGCGTGCACGTGGTGCTGGGTGCACATCCCTGGGTGCTCGTGGAAAGGTTTCTGCATGGTTTTCGCTGAGGAATCGTGTGTGTGCACATGGACAAAGAGAAGGCGCAGCAACCAGGTTCCAGCGCCGAAGAAGGCAAAAGGCGAGGTTTCCGGCGCTATCTCCTTCTCTCCCCAGAGCTAGTCGCGCAAAGCAAGCCGCTAAGCCGGCGACCGGCAAGAGAGCTACAACGAAGCATGCCGAACGGAGAAAATAGCAGCAGCTCATCTGTTCACACCTTGTTTCTGCCATGTGCTTGAACGCCAAGACGTTCGCGCTTCTGTGAGATGAAAGACGTCCTTCTGCATATGTGGTTGCTCACACCGGTGCACTTGTTAGTGTATCCATTCAGTCCTGGGCTGCGGGGCATTCAGAAGTGGCTCTGTGGAGACGTCTGCATAGAGGCAGCTGTCAGAACACGCACACTCGATTGTTCACCAAAACATATGCAGACGCGTCCTTAGCCTGTAGATTTGGATGCACAGAGTTCCCTGTGTTCGCAAGAGACAAGGGAATCGCGTCTGTGCGCACAGAAGCAATAGCGGACCGTTTCCCTCGGAGTGAACGCGAAAGAGCCGTCTATATACTCGCAGACACGCGAACGTGCCTCAATGCGGTCACAGAGGCAGCAGCTTTTGCACAGATGCTCCTGGTGATTCTGGCACTTTCCAGGCACACTCCTGAAAGTCGCGCACACTGCTGTTCACTCGCTAAACGACCTCTTGGGAAACACGTCTCCGGTCGACGGACCGCTCAGATTGCTTCTCGTGTAACTGTGAACTGTGTCAGCGCAGGGAATCCGTCTCTGTTGAGCAGATGTCAATCCTGCCTCGCTTTTGCTTTGTTGCCTCTACCAAGACGATTTCCCGTTTCTCTCTTCACTGGAGCAGGCAGACACAGCCAACGCACATCAAGTGTCAAGAGACACGCTCTGCTGAGCTCAACGCTTGTGCAGATGCACATGTGCGACGAAGTCAACACACGTGCTTGTGGAGAGAAAGAAAGGGACTCCCAGGCGTGTGGAGCGACGGGGAGAAAGAGCGGGCGCTGAGGAACACAGTTTCAAACAGACTGTCTCCACACAAACAGGCACCTGTCTGCAGGTATCCTAGATCTTGATTCTTGAACTTGAGGAAACACGCGTCTGAGCAAAACTCCCAAACGCTTCCAGGAAAGACACAGGCTCTCCCACAAGCACACAAGTGTTTGCCCTCAGCTATAGATCAGGGACAAGCCTGTGAAGAGCAACCAAAGAGCTCGTCCGTCTTTCTCTCAGTAGATGGGAGTAGGCGCGCTTGCGGATGTGTGCGTGTGTGTGGCCACGCGTTTGCTTAGGCATCAGTGTGTGAAAAGGTAGGTGCTTTTCTCTAGCTGCGTGTGCGTGCACGTGGTGCTGGGTGCACATCCCTGGGTGCTCGTGGAAAGGTTTCTGCATGGTTTTCGCTGAGGAATCGTGTGTGTGCACATGGACAAAGAGAAGGCGCAGCAACCAGGTTCCAGCGCCGAAGAAGGCAAAAGGCGAGGTTTCCGGCGCTATCTCCTTCTCTCCCCAGAGCTAGTCGCGCAAAGCAAGCCGCTAAGCCGGCGACCGGCAAGAGAGCTACAACGAAGCATGCCGAACGGAGAAAATAGCAGCAGCTCATCTGTTCACACCTTGTTTCTGCCATGTGCTTGAACGCCAAGACGTTCGCGCTTCTGTGAGATGAAAGACGTCCTTCTGCATATGTGGTTGCTCACACCGGTGCACTTGTTAGTGTATCCATTCAGTCCTGGGCTGCGGGGCATTCAGAAGTGGCTCTGTGGAGACGTCTGCATAGAGGCAGCTGTCAGAACACGCACACTCGATTGTTCACCAAAACATATGCAGACGCGTCCTTAGCCTGTAGATTTGGATGCACAGAGTTCCCTGTGTTCGCAAGAGACAAGGGAATCGCGTCTGTGCGCACAGAAGCAATAGCGGACCGTTTCCCTCGGAGTGAACGCGAAAGAGCCGTCTATATACTCGCAGACATGCGAACGTGCCTCAATGCGGTCACAGAGGCAGCAGCTTTTGCACAGATGCTCCTGGTGATTCTGGCACTTTCCAGGCACACTCCTGAAAGTCGCGCACACTGCTGTTCACTCGCTAAACGACCTCTTGGGAAACACGTCTCCGGTCGACGGACCGCTCAGATTGCTTCTCGTGTAACTGTGAACTGTGTCAGCGCAGGGAATCCGTCTCTGTTGAGCAGATGTCAATCCTGCCTCGCCTTTGCTTTGTTGCCTCTACCAAGATGATTTCCCGTTTCTCTCTTCACTGGAGCAGGCAGACACAGCCAACGCACATCAAGTGTCAAGAGACACGCTCTGCTGAGCTCAACGCTTGTGCAGATGCACATGTGCGACGAAGTCAACACACGTGCTTGTGGAGAGAAAGAAAGGGACTCCCAGGCGTGTGGAGCGACGGGGAGAAAGAGCGGGCGCTGAGGAACACAGTTTCAAACAGACTGTCTCCACACAAACAGGCACCTGTCTGCAGGTATCCTAGATCTTGATTCTTGAACTTGAGGAAACACGCGTCTGAGCAAAACTCCCAAACGCTTCCAGGAAAGACACAGGCTCTCCCACAAGCACACAAGTGTTTGCCCTCAGCTATAGATCAGGGACAAGCCTGTGAAGAGCAACCAAAGAGCTCGTCCGTCTTTCTCTCAGTAGATGGGAGTAGGCGCGCTTGCGGATGTGTGCGTGTGTGTGGCCACGCGTTTGCTTAGGCATCAGTGTGTGAAAAGGTAGGTGCTTTTCTCTAGCTGCGTGTGCGTGCACGTGGTGCTGGGTGCACATCCCTGGGTGCTCGTGGAAAGGTTTCTGCATGGTTTTCGCTGAGGAATCGTGTGTGTGCACATGGACAAAGAGAAGGCGCAGCAACCAGGTTCCAGCGCCGAAGAAGGCAAAAGGCGAGGTTTCCGGCGCTATCTCCTTCTCTCCCCAGAGCTAGTCGCGCAAAGCAAGCCGCTAAGCCGGCGACCGGCAAGAGAGCTACAACGAAGCATGCCGAACGGAGAAAATAGCAGCAGCTCATCTGTTCACACCTTGTTTCTGCCATGTGCTTGAACGCCAAGACGTTCGCGCTTCTGTGAGATGAAAGACGTCCTTCTGCATATGTGGTTGCTCACACCGGTGCACTTGTTAGTGTATCCATTCAGTCCTGGGCTGCTGGGCATTCAGAAGTGGCTCTGTGGAGACGTCTGCATAGAGGCAGCTGTCAGAACACGCACACTCGATTGTTCACCAAAACATATGCAGACGCGTCCTTAGCCTGTAGATTTGGATGCACAGAGTTCCCTGTGTTCGCAAGAGACAAGGGAATCGCGTCTGTGCGCACAGAAGCAATAGCGGACCGTTTCCCTCGGAGTGAACGCGAAAGAGCCGTCTATATACTCGCAGACACGCGAACGTGCCTCAATGCGGTCACAGAGGCAGCAGCTTTTGCACAGATGCTCCTGGTGATTCTGGCACTTTCCAGGCACACTCCTGAAAGTCGCGCACACTGCTGTTCACTCGCTAAACGACCTCTTGGGAAACACGTCTCCGGTCGACGGACCGCTCAGATTGCTTCTCGTGTAACTGTGAACTGTGTCAGCGCAGGGAATCCGTCTCTGTTGAGCAGATGTCAATCCTGCCTCGCCTTTGCTTTCTTGCCTCTACCAAGATGATTTCCCGTTTCTCTCTTCACTGGAGCAGGCAGACACAGCCAACGCACATCAAGTGTCAAGAGACACGCTCTGCTGAGCTCAACGCTTGTGCAGATGCACATGTGCGACGAAGTCAACACACGTGCTTGTGGAGAGAAAGAAAGGGACTCCCAGGCGTGTGGAGCGACGGGGAGAAAGAGCGGGCGCTGAGGAACACAGTTTCAAACAGACTGTCTCCACACAAACAGGCACCTGTCTGCAGGTATCCTAGATCTTGATTCTTGAACTTGAGGAAACACGCGTCTGAGCAAAACTCCCAAACGCTTCCAGGAAAGACACAGGCTCTCCCACAAGCACACAAGTGTTTGCCCTCAGCTATAGATCAGGGACAAGCCTGTGAAGAGCAACCAAAGAGCTCGTCCGTCTTTCTCTCAGTAGATGGGAGTAGGCGCGCTTGCGGATGTGTGCGTGTGTGTGGCCACGCGTTTGCTTAGGCATCAGTGTGTGAAAAGGTAGGTGCTTTTCTCTAGCTGCGTGTGCGTGCACGTGGTGCTGGGTGCACATCCCTGGGTGCTCGTGGAAAGGTTTCTGCATGGTTTTCGCTGAGGAATCGTGTGTGTGCACATGGACAAAGAGAAGGCGCAGCAACCAGGTTCCAGCGCCGAAGAAGGCAAAAGGCGAGGTTTCCGGCGCTATCTCCTTCTCTCCCCAGAGCTAGTCGCGCAAAGCAAGCCGCTAAGCCGGCGACCGGCAAGAGAGCTACAACGAAGCATGCCGAACGGAGAAAATAGCAGCAGCTCATCTGTTCACACCTTGTTTCTGCCATGTGCTTGAACGCCAAGACGTTCGCGCTTCTGTGAGATGAAAGACGTCCTTCTGCATATGTGGTTGCTCACACCGGTGCACTTGTTAGTGTATCCATTCAGTCCTGGGCTGCTGGGCATTCAGAAGTGGCTCTGTGGAGACGTCTGCATAGAGGCAGCTGTCAGAACACGCACACTCGATTGTTCACCAAAACATATGCAGACGCGTCCTTAGCCTGTAGATTTGGATGCACAGAGTTCCCTGTGTTCGCAAGAGACAAGGGAATCGCGTCTGTGCGCACAGAAGCAATAGCGGACCGTTTCCCTCGGAGTGAACGCGAAAGAGCCGTCTATATACTCGCAGACACGCGAACGTGCCTCAATGCGGTCACAGAGGCAGCAGCTTTTGCACAGATGCTCCTGGTGATTCTGGCACTTTCCAGGCACACTCCTGAAAGTCGCGCACACTGCTGTTCACTCGCTAAACGACCTCTTGGGAAACACGTCTCCGGTCGACGGACCGCTCAGATTGCTTCTCGTGTAACTGTGAACTGTGTCAGCGCAGGGAATCCGTCTCTGTTGAGCAGATGTCAATCCTGCCTCGCCTTTGCTTTGTTGCCTCTACCAAGATGATTTCCCGTTTCTCTCTTCACTGGAGCAGGCAGACACAGCCAACGCACATCAAGTGTCAAGAGACACGCTCTGCTGAGCTCAACGCTTGTGCAGATGCACATGTGCGACGAAGTCAACACACGTGCTTGTGGAGAGAAAGAAAGGGACTCCCAGGCGTGTGGAGCGACGGGGAGAAAGAGCGGGCGCTGAGGAACACAGTTTCAAACAGACTGTCTCCACACAAACAGGCACCTGTCTGCAGGTATCCTAGATCTTGATTCTTGAACTTGAGGAAACACGCGTCTGAGCAAAACTCCCAAACGCTTCCAGGAAAGACACAGGCTCTCCCACAAGCACACAAGTGTTTGCCCTCAGCTATAGATCAGGGACAAGCCTGTGAAGAGCAACCAAAGAGCTCGTCCGTCTTTCCCTCAATAGATGGGAGTAGGCGCGCTTGCGGATGTGTGCGTGTGTGTGGCCACGCGTTTGCTTAGGCATCAGAGTGTGAAAAGGTAGGTGCTTTTCTCTAGCTGCGTGTGCGTGCACGTGGTGCTGGGTGCACATCCCTGGGTGCTCGTGGAAAGGTTTCTGCATGGTTTTCGCTGAGGAATCGTGTGTGTGCACATGGACAAAGAGAAGGCGCAGCAACCAGGTTCCAGCGCCGAAGAAGGCAAAAGGCGAGGTTTCCGGCGCTATCTCCTTCTCTCCCCAGAGCTAGTCGCGCAAAGCAAGCCGCTAAGCCGGCGACCGGCAAGAGAGCTACAACGAAGCATGCCGAACGGAGAAAATAGCAGCAGCTCATCTGTTCACACCTTGTTTCTGCCATGTGCTTGAACGCCAAGACGTTCGCGCTTCTGTGAGATGAAAGACGTCCTTCTGCATATGTGGTTGCTCACACCGGTGCACTTGTTAGTGTATCCATTCAGTCCTGGGCTGCGGGGCATTCAGAAGTGGCTCTGTGGAGACGTCTGCATAGAGGCAGCTGTCAGAACACGCACACTCGATTGCTCACCAAAACATATGCAGACGCGTCCTTAGCCTGTAGATTTGGATGCACAGAGTTCCCTGTGTTCGCAAGAGACAAGGGAATCGCGTCTGTGCGCACAGAAGCAATAGCGGACCGTTTCCCTCGGAGTGAACGCGAAAGAGCCGTCTATATACTCGCAGACACGCGAACGTGCCTCAATGCGGTCACAGAGGCAGCAGCTTTTGCACAGATGCTCCTGGTGATTCTGGCACTTTCCAGGCACACTCCTGAAAGTCGCGCACACTGCTGTTCACTCGCTAAACGACCTCTTGGGAAACACGTCTCCGGTCGACGGACCGCTCAGATTGCTTCTCGTGTAACTGTGAACTGTGTCAGCGCAGGGAATCCGTCTCTGTTGAGCAGATGTCAATCCTGCCTCGCTTTTGCTTTGTTGCCTCTACCAAGATGATTTCCCGTTTCTCTCTTCACTGGAGCAGGCAGACACAGCCAACGCACATCAAGTGTCAAGAGACACGCTCTGCTGAGCTCAACGCTTGTGCAGATGCACATGTGCGACGAAGTCAACACACGTGCTTGTGGAGAGAAAGAAAGGGACTCCCAGGCGTGTGGAGCGACGGGGAGAAAGAGCGGGCGCTGAGGAACACAGTTTCAAACAGACTGTCTCCACACAAACAGGCACCTGTCTGCAGGTATCCTAGATCTTGATTCTTGAACTTGAGGAAACACGCGTCTGAGCAAAACTCCCAAACGCTTCCAGGAAAGACACAGGCTCTCCCACAAGCACACAAGTGTTTGCCCTCAGCTATAGATCAGGGACAAGCCTGTGAAGAGCAACCAAAGAGCTCGTCCGTCTTTCCCTCAATAGATGGGAGTAGGCGCGCTTGCGGATGTGTGCGTGTGTGTGGCCACGCGTTTGCTTAGGCATCAGTGTGTGAAAAGGTAGGTGCTTTTCTCTAGCTGCGTGTGCGTGCACGTGGTGCTGGGTGCACATCCCTGGGTGCTCGTGGAAAGGTTTCTGCATGGTTTTCGCTGAGGAATCGTGTGTGTGCACATGGACAAAGAGAAGGCGCAGCAACCAGGTTCCAGCGCCGAAGAAGGCAAAAGGCGAGGTTTCCGGCGCTATCTCCTTCTCTCCCCAGAGCTAGTCGCGCAAAGCAAGCCGCTAAGCCGGCGACCGGCAAGAGAGCTACAACGAAGCATGCCGAACGGAGAAAATAGCAGCAGCTCATCTGTTCACACCTTGTTTCTGCCATGTGCTTGAACGCCAAGACGTTCGCGCTTCTGTGAGATGAAAGACGTCCTTCTGCATATGTGGTTGCTCACACCGGTGCACTTGTTAGTGTATCCATTCAGTCCTGGGCTGCGGGGCATTCAGAAGTGGCTCTGTGGAGACGTCTGCATAGAGGCAGCTGTCAGAACACGCACACTCGATTGTTCACCAAAACATATGCAGACGCGTCCTTAGCCTGTAGATTTGGATGCACAGAGTTCCCTGTGTTCGCAAGAGACAAGGGAATCGCGTCTGTGCGCACAGAAGCAATAGCGGACCGTTTCCCTCGGAGTGAACGCGAAAGAGCCGTCTATATACTCGCAGACACGCGAACGTGCCTCAATGCGGTCACAGAGGCAGCAGCTTTTGCACAGATGCTCCTGGTGATTCTGGCACTTTCCAGGCACACTCCTGAAAGTCGCGCACACTGCTGTTCACGCGCTAAACGACCTCTTGGGAAACACGTCTCCGGTCGACGGACCGCTCAGATTGCTTCTCGTGTAACTGTGAACTGTGTCAGCGCAGGGAATCCGTCTCTGTTGAGCAGATGTCAATCCTGCCTCGCTTTTGCTTTGTTGCCTCTACCAAGATGATTTCCCGTTTCTCTCTTCACTGGAGCAGGCAGACACAGCCAACGCACATCAAGTGTCAAGAGACACGCTCTGCTGAGCTCAACGCTTGTGCAGATGCACATGTGCGACGAAGTCAACACACGTGCTTGTGGAGAGAAAGAAAGGGACTCCCAGGCGTGTGGAGCGACGGGGAGAAAGAGCGGGCGCTGAGGAACACAGTTTCAAACAGACTGTCTCCACACAAACAGGCACCTGTCTGCAGGTATCCTAGATCTTGATTCTTGAACTTGAGGAAACACGCGTCTGAGCAAAACTCCCAAACGCTTCCAGGAAAGACACAGGCTCTCCCACAAGCACACAAGTGTTTGCCCTCAGCTATAGATCAGGGACAAGCTTGTGAAGAGCAACCAAAGAGCTCGTCCGTCTTTCCCTCAATAGATGGGAGTAGGCGCGCTTGCGGATGTGTGCGTGTGTGTGGCCACGCGTTTGCTTAGGCATCAGAGTGTGAAAAGGTAGGTGCTTTTCTCTAGCTGCGTGTGCGTGCACGTGGTGCTGGGTGCACATCCCTGGGTGCTCGTGGAAAGGTTTCTGCATGGTTTTCGCTGAGGAATCGTGTGTGTGCACATGGACAAAGAGAAGGCGCAGCAACCAGGTTCCAGCGCCGAAGAAGGCAAAAGGCGAGGTTTCCGGCGCTATCTCCTTCTCTCCCCAGAGCTAGTCGCGCAAAGCAAGCCGCTAAGCCGGCGACCGGCAAGAGAGCTACAACGAAGCATGCCGAACGGAGAAAATAGCAGCAGCTCATCTGTTCACACCTTGTTTCTGCCATGTGCTTGAACGCCAAGACGTTCGCGCTTCTGTGAGATGAAAGACGTCCTTCTGCATATGTGGTTGCTCACACCGGTGCACTTGTTAGTGTATCCATTCAGTCCTGGGCTGCGGGGCATTCAGAAGTGGCTCTGTGGAGACGTCTGCATAGAGGCAGCTGTCAGAACACGCACACTCGATTGTTCACCAAAACATATGCAGACGCGTCCTTAGCCTGTAGATTTGGATGCACAGAGTTCCCTGTGTTCGCAAGAGACAAGGGAATCGCGTCTGTGCGCACAGAAGCAATAGCGGACCGTTTCCCTCGGAGTGAACGCGAAAGAGCCGTCTATATACTCGCAGACACGCGAACGTGCCTCAATGCGGTCACAGAGGCAGCAGCTTTTGCACAGATGCTCCTGGTGATTCTGGCACTTTCCAGGCACACTCCTGAAAGTCGCGCACACTGCTGTTCACTCGCTAAACGACCTCTTGGGAAACACGTCTCCGGTCGACGGACCGCTCAGATTGCTTCTCGTGTAACTGTGAACTGTGTCAGCGCAGGGAATCCGTCTCTGTTGAGCAGATGTCAATCCTGCCTCGCCTTTGCTTTCTTGCCTCTACCAAGATGATTTCCCGTTTCTCTCTTCACTGGAGCAGGCAGACACAGCCAACGCACATCAAGTGTCAAGAGACACGCTCTGCTGAGCTCAACGCTTGTGCAGATGCACATGTGCGACGAAGTCAACACACGTGCTTGTGGAGAGAAAGAAAGGGACTCCCAGGCGTGTGGAGCGACGGGGAGAAAGAGCGGGCGCTGAGGAACACAGTTTCAAACAGACTGTCTCCACACAAACAGGCACCTGTCTGCAGGTATCCTAGATCTTGATTCTTGAACTTGAGGAAACACGCGTCTGAGCAAAACTCCCAAACGCTTCCAGGAAAGACACAGGCTCTCCCACAAGCACACAAGTGTTTGCCCTCAGCTATAGATCAGGGACAAGCCTGTGAAGAGCAACCAAAGAGCTCGTCCGTCTTTCCCTCAATAGATGGGAGTAGGCGCGCTTGCGGATGTGTGCGTGTGTGTGGCCACGCGTTTGCTTAGGCATCAGAGTGTGAAAAGGTAGGTGCTTTTCTCTAGCTGCGTGTGCGTGCACGTGGTGCTGGGTGCACATCCCTGGGTGCTCGTGGAAAGGTTTCTGCATGGTTTTCGCTGAGGAATCGTGTGTGTGCACATGGACAAAGAGAAGGCGCAGCAACCAGGTTCCAGCGCCGAAGAAGGCAAAAGGCGAGGTTTCCGGCGCTATCTCCTTCTCTCCCCAGAGCTAGTCGCGCAAAGCAAGCCGCTAAGCCGGCGACCGGCAAGAGAGCTACAACGAAGCATGCCGAACGGAGAAAATAGCAGCAGCTCATCTGTTCACACCTTGTTTCTGCCATGTGCTTGAACGCCAAGACGTTCGCGCTTCTGTGAGATGAAAGACGTCCTTCTGCATATGTGGTTGCTCACACCGGTGCACTTGTTAGTGTATCCATTCAGTCCTGGGCTGCGGGGCATTCAGAAGTGGCTCTGTGGAGACGTCTGCATAGAGGCAGCTGTCAGAACACGCACACTCGATTGTTCACCAAAACATATGCAGACGCGTCCTTAGCCTGTAGATTTGGATGCACAGAGTTCCCTGTGTTCGCAAGAGACAAGGGAATCGCGTCTGTGCGCACAGAAGCAATAGCGGACCGTTTCCCTCGGAGTGAACGCGAAAGAGCCGTCTATATACTCGCAGACACGCGAACGTGCCTCAATGCGGTCACAGAGGCAGCAGCTTTTGCACAGATGCTCCTGGTGATTCTGGCACTTTCCAGGCACACTCCTGAAAGTCGCGCACACTGCTGTTCACTCGCTAAACGACCTCTTGGGAAACACGTCTCCGGTCGACGGACCGCTCAGATTGCTTCTCGTGTAACTGTGAACTGTGTCAGCGCAGGGAATCCGTCTCTGTTGAGCAGATGTCAATCCTGCCTCGCTTTTGCTTTGTTGCCTCTACCAAGATGATTTCCCGTTTCTCTCTTCACTGGAGCAGGCAGACACAGCCAACGCACATCAAGTGTCAAGAGACACGCTCTGCTGAGCTCAACGCTTGTGCAGATGCACATGTGCGACGAAGTCAACACACGTGCTTGTGGAGAGAAAGAAAGGGACTCCCAGGCGTGTGGAGCGACGGGGAGAAAGAGCGGGCGCTGAGGAACACAGTTTCAAACAGACTGTCTCCACACAAACAGGCACCTGTCTGCAGGTATCCTAGATCTTGATTCTTGAACTTGAGGAAACACGCGTCTGAGCAAAACTCCCAAACGCTTCCAGGAAAGACACAGGCTCTCCCACAAGCACACAAGTGTTTGCCCTCAGCTATAGATCAGGGACAAGCCTGTGAAGAGCAACCAAAGAGCTCGTCCGTCTTTCCCTCAATAGATGGGAGTAGGCGCGCTTGCGGATGTGTGCGTGTGTGTGGCCACGCGTTTGCTTAGGCATCAGTGTGTGAAAAGGTAGGTGCTTTTCTCTAGCTGCGTGTGCGTGCACGTGGTGCTGGGTGCACATCCCTGGGTGCTCGTGGAAAGGTTTCTGCATGGTTTTCGCTGAGGAATCGTGTGTGTGCACATGGACAAAGAGAAGGCGCAGCAACCAGGTTCCAGCGCCGAAGAAGGCAAAAGGCGAGGTTTCCGGCGCTATCTCCTTCTCTCCCCAGAGCTAGTCGCGCAAAGCAAGCCGCTAAGCCGGCGACCGGCAAGAGAGCTACAACGAAGCATGCCGAACGGAGAAAATAGCAGCAGCTCATCTGTTCACACCTTGTTTCTGCCATGTGCTTGAACGCCAAGACGTTCGCGCTTCTGTGAGATGAAAGACGTCCTTCTGCATATGTGGTTGCTCACACCGGTGCACTTGTTAGTGTATCCATTCAGTCCTGGGCTGCGGGGCATTCAGAAGTGGCTCTGTGGAGACGTCTGCATAGAGGCAGCTGTCAGAACACGCACACTCGATTGTTCACCAAAACATATGCAGACGCGTCCTTAGCCTGTAGATTTGGATGCACAGAGTTCCCTGTGTTCGCAAGAGACAAGGGAATCGCGTCTGTGCGCACAGAAGCAATAGCGGACCGTTTCCCTCGGAGTGAACGCGAAAGAGCCGTCTATATACTCGCAGACACGCGAACGTGCCTCAATGCGGTCACAGAGGCAGCAGCTTTTGCACAGATGCTCCTGGTGATTCTGGCACTTTCCAGGCACACTCCTGAAAGTCGCGCACACTGCTGTTCACTCGCTAAACGACCTCTTGGGAAACACGTCTCCGGTCGACGGACCGCTCAGATTGCTTCTCGTGTAACTGTGAACTGTGTCAGCGCAGGGAATCCGTCTCTGTTGAGCAGATGTCAATCCTGCCTCGCCTTTGCTTTCTTGCCTCTACCAAGATGATTTCCCGTTTCTCTCTTCACTGGAGCAGGCAGACACAGCCAACGCACATCAAGTGTCAAGAGACACGCTCTGCTGAGCTCAACGCTTGTGCAGATGCACATGTGCGACGAAGTCAACACACGTGCTTGTGGAGAGAAAGAAAGGGACTCCCAGGCGTGTGGAGCGACGGGGAGAAAGAGCGGGCGCTGAGGAACACAGTTTCAAACAGACTGTCTCCACACAAACAGGCACCTGTCTGCAGGTATCCTAGATCTTGATTCTTGAACTTGAGGAAACACGCGTCTGAGCAAAACTCCCAAACGCTTCCAGGAAAGACACAGGCTCTCCCACAAGCACACAAGTGTTTGCCCTCAGCTATAGATCAGGGACAAGCCTGTGAAGAGCAACCAAAGAGCTCGTCCGTCTTTCCCTCAATAGATGGGAGTAGGCGCGCTTGCGGATGTGTGCGTGTGTGTGGCCACGCGTTTGCTTAGGCATCAGAGTGTGAAAAGGTAGGTGCTTTTCTCTAGCTGCGTGTGCGTGCACGTGGTGCTGGGTGCACATCCCTGGGTGCTCGTGGAAAGGTTTCTGCATGGTTTTCGCTGAGGAATCGTGTGTGTGCACATGGACAAAGAGAAGGCGCAGCAACCAGGTTCCAGCGCCGAAGAAGGCAAAAGGCGAGGTTTCCGGCGCTATCTCCTTCTCTCCCCAGAGCTAGTCGCGCAAAGCAAGCCGCTAAGCCGGCGACCGGCAAGAGAGCTACAACGAAGCATGCCGAACGGAGAAAATAGCAGCAGCTCATCTGTTCACACCTTGTTTCTGCCATGTGCTTGAACGCCAAGACGTTCGCGCTTCTGTGAGATGAAAGACGTCCTTCTGCATATGTGGTTGCTCACACCGGTGCACTTGTTAGTGTATCCATTCAGTCCTGGGCTGCGGGGCATTCAGAAGTGGCTCTGTGGAGACGTCTGCATAGAGGCAGCTGTCAGAACACGCACACTCGATTGTTCACCAAAACATATGCAGACGCGTCCTTAGCCTGTAGATTTGGATGCACAGAGTTCCCTGTGTTCGCAAGAGACAAGGGAATCGCGTCTGTGCGCACAGAAGCAATAGCGGACCGTTTCCCTCGGAGTGAACGCGAAAGAGCCGTCTATATACTCGCAGACACGCGAACGTGCCTCAATGCGGTCACAGAGGCAGCAGCTTTTGCACAGATGCTCCTGGTGATTCTGGCACTTTCCAGGCACACTCCTGAAAGTCGCGCACACTGCTGTTCACTCGCTAAACGACCTCTTGGGAAACACGTCTCCGGTCGACGGACCGCTCAGATTGCTTCTCGTGTAACTGTGAACTGTGTCAGCGCAGGGAATCCGTCTCTGTTGAGCAGATGTCAATCCTGCCTCGCCTTTGCTTTCTTGCCTCTACCAAGATGATTTCCCGTTTCTCTCTTCACTGGAGCAGGCAGACACAGCCAACGCACATCAAGTGTCAAGAGACACGCTCTGCTGAGCTCAACGCTTGTGCAGATGCACATGTGCGACGAAGTCAACACACGTGCTTGTGGAGAGAAAGAAAGGGACTCCCAGGCGTGTGGAGCGACGGGGAGAAAGAGCGGGCGCTGAGGAACACAGTTTCAAACAGACTGTCTCCACACAAACAGGCACCTGTCTGCAGGTATCCTAGATCTTGATTCTTGAACTTGAGGAAACACGCGTCTGAGCAAAACTCCCAAACGCTTCCAGGAAAGACACAGGCTCTCCCACAAGCACACAAGTGTTTGCCCTCAGCTATAGATCAGGGACAAGCCTGTGAAGAGCAACCAAAGAGCTCGTCCGTCTTTCCCTCAATAGATGGGAGTAGGCGCGCTTGCGGATGTGTGCGTGTGTGTGGCCACGCGTTTGCTTAGGCATCAGTGTGTGAAAAGGTAGGTGCTTTTCTCTAGCTGCGTGTGCGTGCACGTGGTGCTGGGTGCACATCCCTGGGTGCTCGTGGAAAGGTTTCTGCATGGTTTTCGCTGAGGAATCGTGTGTGTGCACATGGACAAAGAGAAGGCGCAGCAACCAGGTTCCAGCGCCGAAGAAGGCAAAAGGCGAGGTTTCCGGCGCTATCTCCTTCTCTCCCCAGAGCTAGTCGCGCAAAGCAAGCCGCTAAGCCGGCGACCGGCAAGAGAGCTACAACGAAGCATGCCGAACGGAGAAAATAGCAGCAGCTCATCTGTTCACACCTTGTTTCTGCCATGTGCTTGAACGCCAAGACGTTCGCGCTTCTGTGAGATGAAAGACGTCCTTCTGCATATGTGGTTGCTCACACCGGTGCACTTGTTAGTGTATCCATTCAGTCCTGGGCTGCGGGGCATTCAGAAGTGGCTCTGTGGAGACGTCTGCATAGAGGCAGCTGTCAGAACACGCACACTCGATTGTTCACCAAAACATATGCAGACGCGTCCTTAGCCTGTAGATTTGGATGCACAGAGTTCCCTGTGTTCGCAAGAGACAAGGGAATCGCGTCTGTGCGCACAGAAGCAATAGCGGACCGTTTCCCTCGGAGTGAACGCGAAAGAGCCGTCTATATACTCGCAGACACGCGAACGTGCCTCAATGCGGTCACAGAGGCAGCAGCTTTTGCACAGATGCTCCTGGTGATTCTGGCACTTTCCAGGCACACTCCTGAAAGTCGCGCACACTGCTGTTCACTCGCTAAACGACCTCTTGGGAAACACGTCTCCGGTCGACGGACCGCTCAGATTGCTTCTCGTGTAACTGTGAACTGTGTCAGCGCAGGGAATCCGTCTCTGTTGAGCAGATGTCAATCCTGCCTCGCTTTTGCTTTGTTGCCTCTACCAAGATGATTTCCCGTTTCTCTCTTCACTGGAGCAGGCAGACACAGCCAACGCACATCAAGTGTCAAGAGACACGCTCTGCTGAGCTCAACGCTTGTGCAGATGCACATGTGCGACGAAGTCAACACACGTGCTTGTGGAGAGAAAGAAAGGGACTCCCAGGCGTGTGGAGCGACGGGGAGAAAGAGCGGGCGCTGAGGAACACAGTTTCAAACAGACTGTCTCCACACAAACAGGCACCTGTCTGCAGGTATCCTAGATCTTGATTCTTGAACTTGAGGAAACACGCGTCTGAGCAAAACTCCCAAACGCTTCCAGGAAAGACACAGGCTCTCCCACAAGCACACAAGTGTTTGCCCTCAGCTATAGATCAGGGACAAGCCTGTGAAGAGCAACCAAAGAGCTCGTCCGTCTTTCCCTCAATAGATGGGAGTAGGCGCGCTTGCGGATGTGTGCGTGTGTGTGGCCACGCGTTTGCTTAGGCATCAGAGTGTGAAAAGGTAGGTGCTTTTCTCTAGCTGCGTGTGCGTGCACGTGGTGCTGGGTGCACATCCCTGGGTGCTCGTGGAAAGGTTTCTGCATGGTTTTCGCTGAGGAATCGTGTGTGTGCACATGGACAAAGAGAAGGCGCAGCAACCAGGTTCCAGCGCCGAAGAAGGCAAAAGGCGAGGTTTCCGGCGCTATCTCCTTCTCTCCCCAGAGCTAGTCGCGCAAAGCAAGCCGCTAAGCCGGCGACCGGCAAGAGAGCTACAACGAAGCATGCCGAACGGAGAAAATAGCAGCAGCTCATCTGTTCACACCTTGTTTCTGCCATGTGCTTGAACGCCAAGACGTTCGCGCTTCTGTGAGATGAAAGACGTCCTTCTGCATATGTGGTTGCTCACACCGGTGCACTTGTTAGTGTATCCATTCAGTCCTGGGCTGCGGGGCATTCAGAAGTGGCTCTGTGGAGACGTCTGCATAGAGGCAGCTGTCAGAACACGCACACTCGATTGTTCACCAAAACATATGCAGACGCGTCCTTAGCCTGTAGATTTGGATGCACAGAGTTCCCTGTGTTCGCAAGAGACAAGGGAATCGCGTCTGTGCGCACAGAAGCAATAGCGGACCGTTTCCCTCGGAGTGAACGCGAAAGAGCCGTCTATATACTCGCAGACACGCGAACGTGCCTCAATGCGGTCACAGAGGCAGCAGCTTTTGCACAGATGCTCCTGGTGATTCTGGCACTTTCCAGGCACACTCCTGAAAGTCGCGCACACTGCTGTTCACTCGCTAAACGACCTCTTGGGAAACACGTCTCCGGTCGACGGACCGCTCAGATTGCTTCTCGTGTAACTGTGAACTGTGTCAGCGCAGGGAATCCGTCTCTGTTGAGCAGATGTCAATCCTGCCTCGCTTTTGCTTTGTTGCCTCTACCAAGATGATTTCCCGTTTCTCTCTTCACTGGAGCAGGCAGACACAGCCAACGCACATCAAGTGTCAAGAGACACGCTCTACTGAGCTCAACGCTTGTGCAGATGCACATGTGCGACGAAGTCAACACACGTGCTTGTGGAGAGAAAGAAAGGGACTCCCAGGCGTGTGGAGCGACGGGGAGAAAGAGCGGGCGCTGAGGAACACAGTTTCAAACAGACTGTCTCCACACAAACAGGCACCTGTCTGCAGGTATCCTAGATCTTGATTCTTGAACTTGAGGAAACACGCGTCTGAGCAAAACTCCCAAACGCTTCCAGGAAAGACACAGGCTCTCCCACAAGCACACAAGTGTTTGCCCTCAGCTATAGATCAGGGACAAGCCTGTGAAGAGCAACCAAAGAGCTCGTCCGTCTTTCCCTCAATAGATGGGAGTAGGCGCGCTTGCGGATGTGTGCGTGTGTGTGGCCACGCGTTTGCTTAGGCATCAGAGTGTGAAAAGGTAGGTGCTTTTCTCTAGCTGCGTGTGCGTGCACGTGGTGCTGGGTGCACATCCCTGGGTGCTCGTGGAAAGGTTTCTGCATGGTTTTCGCTGAGGAATCGTGTGTGTGCACATGGACAAAGAGAAGGCGCAGCAACCAGGTTCCAGCGCCGAAGAAGGCAAAAGGCGAGGTTTCCGGCGCTATCTCCTTCTCTCCCCAGAGCTAGTCGCGCAAAGCAAGCCGCTAAGCCGGCGACCGGCAAGAGAGCTACAACGAAGCATGCCGAACGGAGAAAATAGCAGCAGCTCATCTGTTCACACCTTGTTTCTGCCATGTGCTTGAACGCCAAGACGTTCGCGCTTCTGTGAGATGAAAGACGTCCTTCTGCATATGTGGTTGCTCACACCGGTGCACTTGTTAGTGTATCCATTCAGTCCTGGGCTGCGGGGCATTCAGAAGTGGCTCTGTGGAGACGTCTGCATAGAGGCAGCTGTCAGAACACGCACACTCGATTGTTCACCAAAACATATGCAGACGCGTCCTTAGCCTGTAGATTTGGATGCACAGAGTTCCCTGTGTTCGCAAGAGACAAGGGAATCGCGTCTGTGCGCACAGAAGCAATAGCGGACCGTTTCCCTCGGAGTGAACGCGAAAGAGCCGTCTATATACTCGCAGACACGCGAACGTGCCTCAATGCGGTCACAGAGGCAGCAGCTTTTGCACAGATGCTCCTGGTGATTCTGGCACTTTCCAGGCACACTCCTGAAAGTCGCGCACACTGCTGTTCACTCGCTAAACGACCTCTTGGGAAACACGTCTCCGGTCGACGGACCGCTCAGATTGCTTCTCGTGTAACTGTGAACTGTGTCAGCGCAGGGAATCCGTCTCTGTTGAGCAGATGTCAATCCTGCCTCGCTTTTGCTTTGTTGCCTCTACCAAGATGATTTCCCGTTTCTCTCTTCACTGGAGCACGCAGACACAGCCAACGCACATCAAGTGTCAAGAGACACGCTCTGCTGAGCTCAACGCTTGTGCAGATGCACATGTGCGACGAAGTCAACACACGTGCTTGTGGAGAGAAAGAAAGGGACTCCCAGGCGTGTGGAGCGACGGGGAGAAAGAGCGGGCGCTGAGGAACACAGTTTCAAACAGACTGTCTCCACACAAACAGGCACCTGTCTGCAGGTATCCTAGATCTTGATTCTTGAACTTGAGGAAACACGCGTCTGAGCAAAACTCCCAAACGCTTCCAGGAAAGACACAGGCTCTCCCACAAGCACACAAGTGTTTGCCCTCAGCTATAGATCAGGGACAAGCCTGTGAAGAGCAACCAAAGAGCTCGTCCGTCTTTCCCTCAGTAGATGGGAGTAGGCGCGCTTGCGGATGTGTGCGTGTGTGTGGCCACGCGTTTGCTTAGGCATCAGTGTGTGAAAAGGTAGGTGCTTTTCTCTAGCTGCGTGTGCGTGCACGTGGTGCTGGGTGCACATCCCTGGGTGCTCGTGGAAAGGTTTCTGCATGGTTTTCGCTGAGGAATCGTGTGTGTGCACATGGACAAAGAGAAGGCGCAGCAACCAGGTTCCAGCGCCGAAGAAGGCAAAAGGCGAGGTTTCCGGCGCTATCTCCTTCTCTCCCCAGAGCTAGTCGCGCAAAGCAAGCCGCTAAGCCGGCGACCGGCAAGAGAGCTACAACGAAGCATGCCGAACGGAGAAAATAGCAGCAGCTCATCTGTTCACACCTTGTTTCTGCCATGTGCTTGAACGCCAAGACGTTCGCGCTTCTGTGAGATGAAAGACGTCCTTCTGCATATGTGGTTGCTCACACCGGTGCACTTGTTAGTGTATCCATTCAGTCCTGGGCTGCGGGGCATTCAGAAGTGGCTCTGTGGAGACGTCTGCATAGAGGCAGCTGTCAGAACACGCACACTCGATTGTTCACCAAAACATATGCAGACGCGTCCTTAGCCTGTAGATTTGGATGCACAGAGTTCCCTGTGTTCGCAAGAGACAAGGGAATCGCGTCTGTGCGCACAGAAGCAATAGCGGACCGTTTCCCTCGGAGTGAACGCGAAAGAGCCGTCTATATACTCGCAGACACGCGAACGTGCCTCAATGCGGTCACAGAGGCAGCAGCTTTTGCACAGATGCTCCTGGTGATTCTGGCACTTTCCAGGCACACTCCTGAAAGTCGCGCACACTGCTGTTCACTCGCTAAACGACCTCTTGGGAAACACGTCTCCGGTCGACGGACCGCTCAGATTGCTTCTCGTGTAACTGTGAACTGTGTCAGCGCAGGGAATCCGTCTCTGTTGAGCAGATGTCAATCCTGCCTCGCCTTTGCTTTCTTGCCTCTACCAAGATGATTTCCCGTTTCTCTCTTCACTGGAGCAGGCAGACACAGCCAACGCACATCAAGTGTCAAGAGACACGCTCTGCTGAGCTCAACGCTTGTGCAGATGCACATGTGCGACGAAGTCAACACACGTGCTTGTGGAGAGAAAGAAAGGGACTCCCAGGCGTGTGGAGCGACGGGGAGAAAGAGCGGGCGCTGAGGAACACAGTTTCAAACAGACTGTCTCCACACAAACAGGCACCTGTCTGCAGGTATCCTAGATCTTGATTCTTGAACTTGAGGAAACACGCGTCTGAGCAAAACTCCCAAACGCTTCCAGGAAAGACACAGGCTCTCCCACAAGCACACAAGTGTTTGCCCTCAGCTATAGATCAGGGACAAGCCTGTGAAGAGCAACCAAAGAGCTCGTCCGTCTTTCCCTCAATAGATGGGAGTAGGCGCGCTTGCGGATGTGTGCGTGTGTGTGGCCACGCGTTTGCTTAGGCATCAGTGTGTGAAAAGGTAGGTGCTTTTCTCTAGCTGCGTGTGCGTGCACGTGGTGCTGGGTGCACATCCCTGGGTGCTCGTGGAAAGGTTTCTGCATGGTTTTCGCTGAGGAATCGTGTGTGTGCACATGGACAAAGAGAAGGCGCAGCAACCAGGTTCCAGCGCCGAAGAAGGCAAAAGGCGAGGTTTCCGGCGCTATCTCCTTCTCTCCCCAGAGCTAGTCGCGCAAAGCAAGCCGCTAAGCCGGCGACCGGCAAGAGAGCTACAACGAAGCATGCCGAACGGAGAAAATAGCAGCAGCTCATCTGTTCACACCTTGTTTCTGCCATGTGCTTGAACGCCAAGACGTTCGCGCTTCTGTGAGATGAAAGACGTCCTTCTGCATATGTGGTTGCTCACACCGGTGCACTTGTTAGTGTATCCATTCAGTCCTGGGCTGCGGGGCATTCAGAAGTGGCTCTGTGGAGACGTCTGCATAGAGGCAGCTGTCAGAACACGCACACTCGATTGTTCACCAAAACATATGCAGACGCGTCCTTAGCCTGTAGATTTGGATGCACAGAGTTCCCTGTGTTCGCAAGAGACAAGGGAATCGCGTCTGTGCGCACAGAAGCAATAGCGGACCGTTTCCCTCGGAGTGAACGCGAAAGAGCCGTCTATATACTCGCAGACACGCGAACGTGCCTCAATGCGGTCACAGAGGCAGCAGCTTTTGCACAGATGCTCCTGGTGATTCTGGCACTTTCCAGGCACACTCCTGAAAGTCGCGCACACTGCTGTTCACTCGCTAAACGACCTCTTGGGAAACACGTCTCCGGTCGACGGACCGCTCAGATTGCTTCTCGTGTAACTGTGAACTGTGTCAGCGCAGGGAATCCGTCTCTGTTGAGCAGATGTCAATCCTGCCTCGCCTTTGCTTTCTTGCCTCTACCAAGATGATTTCCCGTTTCTCTCTTCACTGGAGCAGGCAGACACAGCCAACGCACATCAAGTGTCAAGAGACACGCTCTGCTGAGCTCAACGCTTGTGCAGATGCACATGTGCGACGAAGTCAACACACGTGCTTGTGGAGAGAAAGAAAGGGACTCCCAGGCGTGTGGAGCGACGGGGAGAAAGAGCGGGCGCTGAGGAACACAGTTTCAAACAGACTGTCTCCACACAAACAGGCACCTGTCTGCAGGTATCCTAGATCTTGATTCTTGAACTTGAGGAAACACGCGTCTGAGCAAAACTCCCAAACGCTTCCAGGAAAGACACAGGCTCTCCCACAAGCACACAAGTGTTTGCCCTCAGCTATAGATCAGGGACAAGCCTGTGAAGAGCAACCAAAGAGCTCGTCCGTCTTTCCCTCAATAGATGGGAGTAGGCGCGCTTGCGGATGTGTGCGTGTGTGTGGCCACGCGTTTGCTTAGGCATCAGTGTGTGAAAAGGTAGGTGCTTTTCTCTAGCTGCGTGTGCGTGCACGTGGTGCTGGGTGCACATCCCTGGGTGCTCGTGGAAAGGTTTCTGCATGGTTTTCGCTGAGGAATCGTGTGTGTGCACATGGACAAAGAGAAGGCGCAGCAACCAGGTTCCAGCGCCGAAGAAGGCAAAAGGCGAGGTTTCCGGCGCTATCTCCTTCTCTCCCCAGAGCTAGTCGCGCAAAGCAAGCCGCTAAGCCGGCGACCGGCAAGAGAGCTACAACGAAGCATGCCGAACGGAGAAAATAGCAGCAGCTCATCTGTTCACACCTTGTTTCTGCCATGTGCTTGAACGCCAAGACGTTCGCGCTTCTGTGAGATGAAAGACGTCCTTCTGCATATGTGGTTGCTCACACCGGTGCACTTGTTAGTGTATCCATTCAGTCCTGGGCTGCGGGGCATTCAGAAGTGGCTCTGTGGAGACGTCTGCATAGAGGCAGCTGTCAGAACACGCACACTCGATTGTTCACCAAAACATATGCAGACGCGTCCTTAGCCTGTAGATTTGGATGCACAGAGTTCCCTGTGTTCGCAAGAGACAAGGGAATCGCGTCTGTGCGCACAGAAGCAATAGCGGACCGTTTCCCTCGGAGTGAACGCGAAAGAGCCGTCTATATACTCGCAGACACGCGAACGTGCCTCAATGCGGTCACAGAGGCAGCAGCTTTTGCACAGATGCTCCTGGTGATTCTGGCACTTTCCAGGCACACTCCTGAAAGTCGCGCACACTGCTGTTCACTCGCTAAACGACCTCTTGGGAAACACGTCTCCGGTCGACGGACCGCTCAGATTGCTTCTCGTGTAACTGTGAACTGTGTCAGCGCAGGGAATCCGTCTCTGTTGAGCAGATGTCAATCCTGCCTCGCTTTTGCTTTGTTGCCTCTACCAAGATGATTTCCCGTTTCTCTCTTCACTGGAGCAGGCAGACACAGCCAACGCACATCAAGTGTCAAGAGACACGCTCTGCTGAGCTCAACGCTTGTGCAGATGCACATGTGCGACGAAGTCAACACACGTGCTTGTGGAGAGAAAGAAAGGGACTCCCAGGCGTGTGGAGCGACGGGGAGAAAGAGCGGGCGCTGAGGAACACAGTTTCAAACAGACTGTCTCCACACAAACAGGCACCTGTCTGCAGGTATCCTAGATCTTGATTCTTGAACTTGAGGAAACACGCGTCTGAGCAAAACTCCCAAACGCTTCCAGGAAAGACACAGGCTCTCCCACAAGCACACAAGTGTTTGCCCTCAGCTATAGATCAGGGACAAGCCTGTGAAGAGCAACCAAAGAGCTCGTCCGTCTTTCCCTCAATAGATGGGAGTAGGCGCGCTTGCGGATGTGTGCGTGTGTGTGGCCACGCGTTTGCTTAGGCATCAGTGTGTGAAAAGGTAGGTGCTTTTCTCTAGCTGCGTGTGCGTGCACGTGGTGCTGGGTGCACATCCCTGGGTGCTCGTGGAAAGGTTTCTGCATGGTTTTCGCTGAGGAATCGTGTGTGTGCACATGGACAAAGAGAAGGCGCAGCAACCAGGTTCCAGCGCCGAAGAAGGCAAAAGGCGAGGTTTCCGGCGCTATCTCCTTCTCTCCCCAGAGCTAGTCGCGCAAAGCAAGCCGCTAAGCCGGCGACCGGCAAGAGAGCTACAACGAAGCATGCCGAACGGAGAAAATAGCAGCAGCTCATCTGTTCACACCTTGTTTCTGCCATGTGCTTGAACGCCAAGACGTTCGCGCTTCTGTGAGATGAAAGACGTCCTTCTGCATATGTGGTTGCTCACACCGGTGCACTTGTTAGTGTATCCATTCAGTCCTGGGCTGCGGGGCATTCAGAAGTGGCTCTGTGGAGACGTCTGCATAGAGGCAGCTGTCAGAACACGCACACTCGATTGTTCACCAAAACATATGCAGACGCGTCCTTAGCCTGTAGATTTGGATGCACAGAGTTCCCTGTGTTCGCAAGAGACAAGGGAATCGCGTCTGTGCGCACAGAAGCAATAGCGGACCGTTTCCCTCGGAGTGAACGCGAAAGAGCCGTCTATATACTCGCAGACACGCGAACGTGCCTCAATGCGGTCACAGAGGCAGCAGCTTTTGCACAGATGCTCCTGGTGATTCTGGCACTTTCCAGGCACACTCCTGAAAGTCGCGCACACTGCTGTTCACTCGCTAAACGACCTCTTGGGAAACACGTCTCCGGTCGACGGACCGCTCAGATTGCTTCTCGTGTAACTGTGAACTGTGTCAGCGCAGGGAATCCGTCTCTGTTGAGCAGATGTCAATCCTGCCTCGCTTTTGCTTTGTTGCCTCTACCAAGATGATTTCCCGTTTCTCTCTTCACTGGAGCAGGCAGACACAGCCAACGCACATCAAGTGTCAAGAGACACGCTCTGCTGAGCTCAACGCTTGTGCAGATGCACATGTGCGACGAAGTCAACACACGTGCTTGTGGAGAGAAAGAAAGGGACTCCCAGGCGTGTGGAGCGACGGGGAGAAAGAGCGGGCGCTGAGGAACACAGTTTCAAACAGACTGTCTCCACACAAACAGGCACCTGTCTGCAGGTATCCTAGATCTTGATTCTTGAACTTGAGGAAACACGCGTCTGAGCAAAACTCCCAAACGCTTCCAGGAAAGACACAGGCTCTCCCACAAGCACACAAGTGTTTGCCCTCAGCTATAGATCAGGGACAAGCCTGTGAAGAGCAACCAAAGAGCTCGTCCGTCTTTCCCTCAATAGATGGGAGTAGGCGCGCTTGCGGATGTGTGCGTGTGTGTGGCCACGCGTTTGCTTAGGCATCAGTGTGTGAAAAGGTAGGTGCTTTTCTCTAGCTGCGTGTGCGTGCACGTGGTGCTGGGTGCACATCCCTGGGTGCTCGTGGAAAGGTTTCTGCATGGTTTTCGCTGAGGAATCGTGTGTGTGCACATGGACAAAGAGAAGGCGCAGCAACCAGGTTCCAGCGCCGAAGAAGGCAAAAGGCGAGGTTTCCGGCGCTATCTCCTTCTCTCCCCAGAGCTAGTCGCGCAAAGCAAGCCGCTAAGCCGGCGACCGGCAAGAGAGCTACAACGAAGCATGCCGAACGGAGAAAATAGCAGCAGCTCATCTGTTCACACCTTGTTTCTGCCATGTGCTTGAACGCCAAGACGTTCGCGCTTCTGTGAGATGAAAGACGTCCTTCTGCATATGTGGTTGCTCACACCGGTGCACTTGTTAGTGTATCCATTCAGTCCTGGGCTGCGGGGCATTCAGAAGTGGCTCTGTGGAGACGTCTGCATAGAGGCAGCTGTCAGAACACGCACACTCGATTGTTCACCAAAACATATGCAGACGCGTCCTTAGCCTGTAGATTTGGATGCACAGAGTTCCCTGTGTTCGCAAGAGACAAGAGAATCGCGTCTGTGCGCACAGAAGCAATAGCGGACCGTTTCCCTCGGAGTGAACGCGAAAGAGCCGTCTATATACTCGCAGACACGCGAACGTGCCTCAATGCGGTCACAGAGGCAGCAGCTTTTGCACAGATGCTCCTGGTGATTCTGGCACTTTCCAGGCACACTCCTGAAAGTCGCGCACACTGCTGTTCACTCGCTAAACGACCTCTTGGGAAACACGTCTCCGGTCGACGGACCGCTCAGATTGCTTCTCGTGTAACTGTGAACTGTGTCAGCGCAGGGAATCCGTCTCTGTTGAGCAGATGTCAATCCTGCCTCGCTTTTGCTTTGTTGCCTCTACCAAGATGATTTCCCGTTTCTCTCTTCACTGGAGCAGGCAGACACAGCCAACGCACATCAAGTGTCAAGAGACACGCTCTGCTGAGCTCAACGCTTGTGCAGATGCACATGTGCGACGAAGTCAACACACGTGCTTGTGGAGAGAAAGAAAGGGACTCCCAGGCGTGTGGAGCGACGGGGAGAAAGAGCGGGCGCTGAGGAACACAGTTTCAAACAGACTGTCTCCACACAAACAGGCACCTGTCTGCAGGTATCCTAGATCTTGATTCTTGAACTTGAGGAAACACGCGTCTGAGCAAAACTCCCAAACGCTTCCAGGAAAGACACAGGCTCTCCCACAAGCACACAAGTGTTTGCCCTCAGCTATAGATCAGGGACAAGCCTGTGAAGAGCAACCAAAGAGCTCGTCCGTCTTTCCCTCAGTAGATGGGAGTAGGCGCGCTTGCGGATGTGTGCGTGTGTGTGGCCACGCGTTTGCTTAGGCATCAGTGTGTGAAAAGGTAGGTGCTTTTCTCTAGCTGCGTGTGCGTGCACGTGGTGCTGGGTGCACATCCCTGGGTGCTCGTGGAAAGGTTTCTGCATGGTTTTCGCTGAGGAATCGTGTGTGTGCACATGGACAAAGAGAAGGCGCAGCAACCAGGTTCCAGCGCCGAAGAAGGCAAAAGGCGAGGTTTCCGGCGCTATCTCCTTCTCTCCCCAGAGCTAGTCGCGCAAAGCAAGCCGCTAAGCCGGCGACCGGCAAGAGAGCTACAACGAAGCATGCCGAACGGAGAAAATAGCAGCAGCTCATCTGTTCACACCTTGTTTCTGCCATGTGCTTGAACGCCAAGACGTTCGCGCTTCTGTGAGATGAAAGACGTCCTTCTGCATATGTGGTTGCTCACACCGGTGCACTTGTTAGTGTATCCATTCAGTCCTGGGCTGCGGGGCATTCAGAAGTGGCTCTGTGGAGACGTCTGCATAGAGGCAGCTGTCAGAACACGCACACTCGATTGTTCACCAAAACATATGCAGACGCGTCCTTAGCCTGTAGATTTGGATGCACAGAGTTCCCTGTGTTCGCAAGAGACAAGGGAATCGCGTCTGTGCGCACAGAAGCAATAGCGGACCGTTTCCCTCGGAGTGAACGCGAAAGAGCCGTCTATATACTCGCAGACACGCGAACGTGCCTCAATGCGGTCACAGAGGCAGCAGCTTTTGCACAGATGCTCCTGGTGATTCTGGCACTTTCCAGGCACACTCCTGAAAGTCGCGCACACTGCTGTTCACTCGCTAAACGACCTCTTGGGAAACACGTCTCCGGTCGACGGACCGCTCAGATTGCTTCTCGTGTAACTGTGAACTGTGTCAGCGCAGGGAATCCGTCTCTGTTGAGCAGATGTCAATCCTGCCTCGCCTTTGCTTTCTTGCCTCTACCAAGATGATTTCCCGTTTCTCTCTTCACTGGAGCAGGCAGACACAGCCAACGCACATCAAGTGTCAAGAGACACGCTCTGCTGAGCTCAACGCTTGTGCAGATGCACATGTGCGACGAAGTCAACACACGTGCTTGTGGAGAGAAAGAAAGGGACTCCCAGGCGTGTGGAGCGACGGGGAGAAAGAGCGGGCGCTGAGGAACACAGTTTCAAACAGACTGTCTCCACACAAACAGGCACCTGTCTGCAGGTATCCTAGATCTTGATTCTTGAACTTGAGGAAACACGCGTCTGAGCAAAACTCCCAAACGCTTCCAGGAAAGACACAGGCTCTCCCACAAGCACACAAGTGTTTGCCCTCAGCTATAGATCAGGGACAAGCCTGTGAAGAGCAACCAAAGAGCTCGTCCGTCTTTCCCTCAATAGATGGGAGTAGGCGCGCTTGCGGATGTGTGCGTGTGTGTGGCCACGCGTTTGCTTAGGCATCAGTGTGTGAAAAGGTAGGTGCTTTTCTCTAGCTGCGTGTGCGTGCACGTGGTGCTGGGTGCACATCCCTGGGTGCTCGTGGAAAGGTTTCTGCATGGTTTTCGCTGAGGAATCGTGTGTGTGCACATGGACAAAGAGAAGGCGCAGCAACCAGGTTCCAGCGCCGAAGAAGGCAAAAGGCGAGGTTTCCGGCGCTATCTCCTTCTCTCCCCAGAGCTAGTCGCGCAAAGCAAGCCGCTAAGCCGGCGACCGGCAAGAGAGCTACAACGAAGCATGCCGAACGGAGAAAATAGCAGCAGCTCATCTGTTCACACCTTGTTTCTGCCATGTGCTTGAACGCCAAGACGTTCGCGCTTCTGTGAGATGAAAGACGTCCTTCTGCATATGTGGTTGCTCACACCGGTGCACTTGTTAGTGTATCCATTCAGTCCTGGGCTGCGGGGCATTCAGAAGTGGCTCTGTGGAGACGTCTGCATAGAGGCAGCTGTCAGAACACGCACACTCGATTGTTCACCAAAACATATGCAGACGCGTCCTTAGCCTGTAGATTTGGATGCACAGAGTTCCCTGTGTTCGCAAGAGACAAGGGAATCGCGTCTGTGCGCACAGAAGCAATAGCGGACCGTTTCCCTCGGAGTGAACGCGAAAGAGCCGTCTATATACTCGCAGACACGCGAACGTGCCTCAATGCGGTCACAGAGGCAGCAGCTTTTGCACAGATGCTCCTGGTGATTCTGGCACTTTCCAGGCACACTCCTGAAAGTCGCGCACACTGCTGTTCACTCGCTAAACGACCTCTTGGGAAACACGTCTCCGGTCGACGGACCGCTCAGATTGCTTCTCGTGTAACTGTGAACTGTGTCAGCGCAGGGAATCCGTCTCTGTTGAGCAGATGTCAATCCTGCCTCGCTTTTGCTTTGTTGCCTCTACCAAGATGATTTCCCGTTTCTCTCTTCACTGGAGCAGGCAGACACAGCCAACGCACATCAAGTGTCAAGAGACACGCTCTGCTGAGCTCAACGCTTGTGCAGATGCACATGTGCGACGAAGTCAACACACGTGCTTGTGGAGAGAAAGAAAGGGACTCCCAGGCGTGTGGAGCGACGGGGAGAAAGAGCGGGCGCTGAGGAACACAGTTTCAAACAGACTGTCTCCACACAAACAGGCACCTGTCTGCAGGTATCCTAGATCTTGATTCTTGAACTTGAGGAAACACGCGTCTGAGCAAAACTCCCAAACGCTTCCAGGAAAGACACAGGCTCTCCCACAAGCACACAAGTGTTTGCCCTCAGCTATAGATCAGGGACAAGCCTGTGAAGAGCAACCAAAGAGCTCGTCCGTCTTTCCCTCAATAGATGGGAGTAGGCGCGCTTGCGGATGTGTGCGTGTGTGTGGCCACGCGTTTGCTTAGGCATCAGTGTGTGAAAAGGTAGGTGCTTTTCTCTAGCTGCGTGTGCGTGCACGTGGTGCTGGGTGCACATCCCTGGGTGCTCGTGGAAAGGTTTCTGCATGGTTTTCGCTGAGGAATCGTGTGTGTGCACATGGACAAAGAGAAGGCGCAGCAACCAGGTTCCAGCGCCGAAGAAGGCAAAAGGCGAGGTTTCCGGCGCTATCTCCTTCTCTCCCCAGAGCTAGTCGCGCAAAGCAAGCCGCTAAGCCGGCGACCGGCAAGAGAGCTACAACGAAGCATGCCGAACGGAGAAAATAGCAGCAGCTCATCTGTTCACACCTTGTTTCTGCCATGTGCTTGAACGCCAAGACGTTCGCGCTTCTGTGAGATGAAAGACGTCCTTCTGCATATGTGGTTGCTCACACCGGTGCACTTGTTAGTGTATCCATTCAGTCCTGGGCTGCGGGGCATTCAGAAGTGGCTCTGTGGAGACGTCTGCATAGAGGCAGCTGTCAGAACACGCACACTCGATTGTTCACCAAAACATATGCAGACGCGTCCTTAGCCTGTAGATTTGGATGCACAGAGTTCCCTGTGTTCGCAAGAGACAAGGGAATCGCGTCTGTGCGCACAGAAGCAATAGCGGACCGTTTCCCTCGGAGTGAACGCGAAAGAGCCGTCTATATACTCGCAGACACGCGAACGTGCCTCAATGCGGTCACAGAGGCAGCAGCTTTTGCACAGATGCTCCTGGTGATTCTGGCACTTTCCAGGCACACTCCTGAAAGTCGCGCACACTGCTGTTCACTCGCTAAACGACCTCTTGGGAAACACGTCTCCGGTCGACGGACCGCTCAGATTGCTTCTCGTGTAACTGTGAACTGTGTCAGCGCAGGGAATCCGTCTCTGTTGAGCAGATGTCAATCCTGCCTCGCCTTTGCTTTCTTGCCTCTACCAAGATGATTTCCCGTTTCTCTCTTCACTGGAGCAGGCAGACACAGCCAACGCACATCAAGTGTCAAGAGACACGCTCTGCTGAGCTCAACGCTTGTGCAGATGCACATGTGCGACGAAGTCAACACACGTGCTTGTGGAGAGAAAGAAAGGGACTCCCAGGCGTGTGGAGCGACGGGGAGAAAGAGCGGGCGCTGAGGAACACAGTTTCAAACAGACTGTCTCCACACAAACAGGCACCTGTCTGCAGGTATCCTAGATCTTGATTCTTGAACTTGAGGAAACACGCGTCTGAGCAAAACTCCCAAACGCTTCCAGGAAAGACACAGGCTCTCCCACAAGCACACAAGTGTTTGCCCTCAGCTATAGATCAGGGACAAGCCTGTGAAGAGCAACCAAAGAGCTCGTCCGTCTTTCCCTCAATAGATGGGAGTAGGCGCGCTTGCGGATGTGTGCGTGTGTGTGGCCACGCGTTTGCTTAGGCATCAGTGTGTGAAAAGGTAGGTGCTTTTCTCTAGCTGCGTGTGCGTGCACGTGGTGCTGGGTGCACATCCCTGGGTGCTCGTGGAAAGGTTTCTGCATGGTTTTCGCTGAGGAATCGTGTGTGTGCACATGGACAAAGAGAAGGCGCAGCAACCAGGTTCCAGCGCCGAAGAAGGCAAAAGGCGAGGTTTCCGGCGCTATCTCCTTCTCTCCCCAGAGCTAGTCGCGCAAAGCAAGCCGCTAAGCCGGCGACCGGCAAGAGAGCTACAACGAAGCATGCCGAACGGAGAAAATAGCAGCAGCTCATCTGTTCACACCTTGTTTCTGCCATGTGCTTGAACGCCAAGACGTTCGCGCTTCTGTGAGATGAAAGACGTCCTTCTGCATATGTGGTTGCTCACACCGGTGCACTTGTTAGTGTATCCATTCAGTCCTGGGCTGCGGGGCATTCAGAAGTGGCTCTGTGGAGACGTCTGCATAGAGGCAGCTGTCAGAACACGCACACTCGATTGTTCACCAAAACATATGCAGACGCGTCCTTAGCCTGTAGATTTGGATGCACAGAGTTCCCTGTGTTCGCAAGAGACAAGGGAATCGCGTCTGTGCGCACAGAAGCAATAGCGGACCGTTTCCCTCGGAGTGAACGCGAAAGAGCCGTCTATATACTCGCAGACACGCGAACGTGCCTCAATGCGGTCACAGAGGCAGCAGCTTTTGCACAGATGCTCCTGGTGATTCTGGCACTTTCCAGGCACACTCCTGAAAGTCGCGCACACTGCTGTTCACTCGCTAAACGACCTCTTGGGAAACACGTCTCCGGTCGACGGACCGCTCAGATTGCTTCTCGTGTAACTGTGAACTGTGTCAGCGCAGGGAATCCGTCTCTGTTGAGCAGATGTCGATCCTGCCTCGCTTTTGCTTTGTTGCCTCTACCAAGATGATTTCCCGTTTCTCTCTTCACTGGAGCAGGCAGACACAGCCAACGCACATCAAGTGTCAAGAGACACGCTCTGCTGAGCTCAACGCTTGTGCAGATGCACATGTGCGACGAAGTCAACACACGTGCTTGTGGAGAGAAAGAAAGGGACTCCCAGGCGTGTGGAGCGACGGGGAGAAAGAGCGGGCGCTGAGGAACACAGTTTCAAACAGACTGTCTCCACACAAACAGGCACCTGTCTGCAGGTATCCTAGATCTTGATTCTTGAACTTGAGGAAACACGCGTCTGAGCAAAACTCCCAAACGCTTCCAGGAAAGACACAGGCTCTCCCACAAGCACACAAGTGTTTGCCCTCAGCTATAGATCAGGGACAAGCCTGTGAAGAGCAACCAAAGAGCTCGTCCGTCTTTCCCTCAATAGATGGGAGTAGGCGCGCTTGCGGATGTGTGCGTGTGTGTGGCCACGCGTTTGCTTAGGCATCAGAGTGTGAAAAGGTAGGTGCTTTTCTCTAGCTGCGTGTGCGTGCACGTGGTGCTGGGTGCACATCCCTGGGTGCTCGTGGAAAGGTTTCTGCATGGTTTTCGCTGAGGAATCGTGTGTGTGCACATGGACAAAGAGAAGGCGCAGCAACCAGGTTCCAGCGCCGAAGAAGGCAAAAGGCGAGGTTTCCGGCGCTATCTCCTTCTCTCCCCAGAGCTAGTCGCGCAAAGCAAGCCGCTAAGCCGGCGACCGGCAAGAGAGCTACAACGAAGCATGCCGAACGGAGAAAATAGCAGCAGCTCATCTGTTCACACCTTGTTTCTGCCATGTGCTTGAACGCCAAGACGTTCGCGCTTCTGTGAGATGAAAGACGTCCTTCTGCATATGTGGTTGCTCACACCGGTGCACTTGTTAGTGTATCCATTCAGTCCTGGGCTGCGGGGCATTCAGAAGTGGCTCTGTGGAGACGTCTGCATAGAGGCAGCTGTCAGAACACGCACACTCGATTGTTCACCAAAACATATGCAGACGCGTCCTTAGCCTGTAGATTTGGATGCACAGAGTTCCCTGTGTTCGCAAGAGACAAGGGAATCGCGTCTGTGCGCACAGAAGCAATAGCGGACCGTTTCCCTCGGAGTGAACGCGAAAGAGCCGTCTATATACTCGCAGACACGCGAACGTGCCTCAATGCGGTCACAGAGGCAGCAGCTTTTGCACAGATGCTCCTGGTGATTCTGGCACTTTCCAGGCACACTCCTGAAAGTCGCGCACACTGCTGTTCACTCGCTAAACGACCTCTTGGGAAACACGTCTCCGGTCGACGGACCGCTCAGATTGCTTCTCGTGTAACTGTGAACTGTGTCAGCGCAGGGAATCCGTCTCTGTTGAGCAGATGTCAATCCTGCCTCGCCTTTGCTTTCTTGCCTCTACCAAGATGATTTCCCGTTTCTCTCTTCACTGGAGCAGGCAGACACAGCCAACGCACATCAAGTGTCAAGAGACACGCTCTGCTGAGCTCAACGCTTGTGCAGATGCACATGTGCGACGAAGTCAACACACGTGCTTGTGGAGAGAAAGAAAGGGACTCCCAGGCGTGTGGAGCGACGGGGAGAAAGAGCGGGCGCTGAGGAACACAGTTTCAAACAGACTGTCTCCACACAAACAGGCACCTGTCTGCAGGTATCCTAGATCTTGATTCTTGAACTTGAGGAAACACGCGTCTGAGCAAAACTCCCAAACGCTTCCAGGAAAGACACAGGCTCTCCCACAAGCACACAAGTGTTTGCCCTCAGCTATAGATCAGGGACAAGCCTGTGAAGAGCAACCAAAGAGCTCGTCCGTCTTTCCCTCAATAGATGGGAGTAGGCGCGCTTGCGGATGTGTGCGTGTGTGTGGCCACGCGTTTGCTTAGGCATCAGTGTGTGAAAAGGTAGGTGCTTTTCTCTAGCTGCGTGTGCGTGCACGTGGTGCTGGGTGCACATCCCTGGGTGCTCGTGGAAAGGTTTCTGCATGGTTTTCGCTGAGGAATCGTGTGTGTGCACATGGACAAAGAGAAGGCGCAGCAACCAGGTTCCAGCGCCGAAGAAGGCAAAAGGCGAGGTTTCCGGCGCTATCTCCTTCTCTCCCCAGAGCTAGTCGCGCAAAGCAAGCCGCTAAGCCGGCGACCGGCAAGAGAGCTACAACGAAGCATGCCGAACGGAGAAAATAGCAGCAGCTCATCTGTTCACACCTTGTTTCTGCCATGTGCTTGAACGCCAAGACGTTCGCGCTTCTGTGAGATGAAAGACGTCCTTCTGCATATGTGGTTGCTCACACCGGTGCACTTGTTAGTGTATCCATTCAGTCCTGGGCTGCGGGGCATTCAGAAGTGGCTCTGTGGAGACGTCTGCATAGAGGCAGCTGTCAGAACACGCACACTCGATTGTTCACCAAAACATATGCAGACGCGTCCTTAGCCTGTAGATTTGGATGCACAGAGTTCCCTGTGTTCGCAAGAGACAAGGGAATCGCGTCTGTGCGCACAGAAGCAATAGCGGACCGTTTCCCTCGGAGTGAACGCGAAAGAGCCGTCTATATACTCGCAGACACGCGAACGTGCCTCAATGCGGTCACAGAGGCAGCAGCTTTTGCACAGATGCTCCTGGTGATTCTGGCACTTTCCAGGCACACTCCTGAAAGTCGCGCACACTGCTGTTCACTCGCTAAACGACCTCTTGGGAAACACGTCTCCGGTCGACGGACCGCTCAGATTGCTTCTCGTGTAACTGTGAACTGTGTCAGCGCAGGGAATCCGTCTCTGTTGAGCAGATGTCAATCCTGCCTCGCTTTTGCTTTGTTGCCTCTACCAAGATGATTTCCCGTTTCTCTCTTCACTGGAGCAGGCAGACACAGCCAACGCACATCAAGTGTCAAGAGACACGCTCTGCTGAGCTCAACGCTTGTGCAGATGCACATGTGCGACGAAGTCAACACACGTGCTTGTGGAGAGAAAGAAAGGGACTCCCAGGCGTGTGGAGCGACGGGGAGAAAGAGCGGGCGCTGAGGAACACAGTTTCAAACAGACTGTCTCCACACAAACAGGCACCTGTCTGCAGGTATCCTAGATCTTGATTCTTGAACTTGAGGAAACACGCGTCTGAGCAAAACTCCCAAACGCTCCAGGAAAGACACAGGCTCTCCCACAAGCACACAAGTGTTTGCCCTCAGCTATAGATCAGGGACAAGCCTGTGAAGAGCAACCAAAGAGCTCGTCCGTCTTTCCCTCAATAGATGGGAGTAGGCGCGCTTGCGGATGTGTGCGTGTGTGTGGCCACGCGTTTGCTTAGGCATCAGTGTGTGAAAAGGTAGGTGCTTTTCTCTAGCTGCGTGTGCGTGCACGTGGTGCTGGGTGCACATCCCTGGGTGCTCGTGGAAAGGTTTCTGCATGGTTTTCGCTGAGGAATCGTGTGTGTGCACATGGACAAAGAGAAGGCGCAGCAACCAGGTTCCAGCGCCGAAGAAGGCAAAAGGCGAGGTTTCCGGCGCTATCTCCTTCTCTCCCCAGAGCTAGTCGCGCAAAGCAAGCCGCTAAGCCGGCGACCGGCAAGAGAGCTACAACGAAGCATGCCGAACGGAGAAAATAGCAGCAGCTCATCTGTTCACACCTTGTTTCTGCCATGTGCTTGAACGCCAAGACGTTCGCGCTTCTGTGAGATGAAAGACGTCCTTCTGCATATGTGGTTGCTCACACCGGTGCACTTGTTAGTGTATCCATTCAGTCCTGGGCTGCGGGGCATTCAGAAGTGGCTCTGTGGAGACGTCTGCATAGAGGCAGCTGTCAGAACACGCACACTCGATTGTTCACCAAAACATATGCAGACGCGTCCTTAGCCTGTAGATTTGGATGCACAGAGTTCCCTGTGTTCGCAAGAGACAAGGGAATCGCGTCTGTGCGCACAGAAGCAATAGCGGACCGTTTCCCTCGGAGTGAACGCGAAAGAGCCGTCTATATACTCGCAGACACGCGAACGTGCCTCAATGCGGTCACAGAGGCAGCAGCTTTTGCACAGATGCTCCTGGTGATTCTGGCACTTTCCAGGCACACTCCTGAAAGTCGCGCACACTGCTGTTCACTCGCTAAACGACCTCTTGGGAAACACGTCTCCGGTCGACGGACCGCTCAGATTGCTTCTCGTGTAACTGTGAACTGTGTCAGCGCAGGGAATCCGTCTCTGTTGAGCAGATGTCAATCCTGCCTCGCTTTTGCTTTGTTGCCTCTACCAAGATGATTTCCCGTTTCTCTCTTCACTGGAGCAGGCAGACACAGCCAACGCACATCAAGTGTCAAGAGACACGCTCTGCTGAGCTCAACGCTTGTGCAGATGCACATGTGCGACGAAGTCAACACACGTGCTTGTGGAGAGAAAGAAAGGGACTCCCAGGCGTGTGGAGCGACGGGGAGAAAGAGCGGGCGCTGAGGAACACAGTTTCAAACAGACTGTCTCCACACAAACAGGCACCTGTCTGCAGGTATCCTAGATCTTGATTCTTGAACTTGAGGAAACACGCGTCTGAGCAAAACTCCCAAACGCTTCCAGGAAAGACACAGGCTCTCCCACAAGCACACAAGTGTTTGCCCTCAGCTATAGATCAGGGACAAGCCTGTGAAGAGATGCCCTGCTATTCTTTCGCCTTATGGCATCATGTGTTTCGTTCCTCTTGGAGATCGATTGTTAAACGTCTTTCCTCGGGCGACACTGAAGCATTTGCCAGCGGAGGAGAAGTAGCACGGAGCAGCATTCAGTACTGCCTACGAGTGTCTTTGCTACCCTACTAGCGGAGCTCCAAGAACAGGCACACATCTTCAGGTACCTTCCAAATGTGGATTCCCCTGCAGCCCCGTAGGCGGGCGTGCAGTACGCCAACCGTCAACGGACGTTTTTCCCCTCAAGCCTGTCAGGACGTTGCTCGTCCGTCTTTCCCTCAATAGATGGGAGTAGGCGCGCTTGCGGATGTGTGCGTGTGTGTGGCCACGCGTTTGCTTAGGCATCAGTGTGTGTGAAAAGGTAGGTGCTTTTCTCTAGCTGCGTGTGCGTGCACGTGGTGCTGGGTGCACATCCCTGGGTGCTCGTGGAAAGGTTTCTGCATGGTTTTCGCTGAGGAATCGTGTGTGTGCACATGGACAAAGAGAAGGCGCAGCAACCAGGTTCCAGCGCCGAAGAAGGCAAAAGGCGAGGTTTCCGGCGCTATCTCCTTCTCTCCCCAGAGCTAGTCGCGCAAAGCAAGCCGCTAAGCCGGCGACCGGCAAGAGAGCTACAACGAAGCATGCCGAACGGAGAAAATAGCAGCAGCTCATCTGTTCACACCTTGTTTCTGCCATGTGCTTGAACGCCAAGACGTTCGCGCTTCTGTGAGATGAAAGACGTCCTTCTGCATATGTGGTTGCTCACACCGGTGCACTTGTTAGTGTATCCATTCAGTCCTGGGCTGCGGGGCATTCAGAAGTGGCTCTGTGGAGACGTCTGCATAGAGGCAGCTGTCAGAACACGCACACTCGATTGTTCACCAAAACATATGCAGACGCGTCCTTAGCCTGTAGATTTGGATGCACAGAGTTCCCTGTGTTCGCAAGAGACAAGGGAATCGCGTCTGTGCGCACAGAAGCAATAGCGGACCGTTTCCCTCGGAGTGAACGCGAAAGAGCCGTCTATATACTCGCAGACACGCGAACGTGCCTCAATGCGGTCACAGAGGCAGCAGCTTTTGCACAGATGCTCCTGGTGATTCTGGCACTTTCCAGGCACACTCCTGAAAGTCGCGCACACTGCTGTTCACTCGCTAAACGACCTCTTGGGAAACACGTCTCCGGTCGACGGACCGCTCAGATTGCTTCTCGTGTAACTGTGAACTGTGTCAGCGCAGGGAATCCGTCTCTGTTGAGCAGATGTCAATCCTGCCTCGCTTTTGCTTTGTTGCCTCTACCAAGATGATTTCCCGTTTCTCTCTTCACTGGAGCAGGCAGACACAGCCAACGCACATCAAGTGTCAAGAGACACGCTCTGCTGAGCTCAACGCTTGTGCAGATGCACATGTGCGACGAAGTCAACACACGTGCTTGTGGAGAGAAAGAAAGGGACTCCCAGGCGTGTGGAGCGACGGGGAGAAAGAGCGGGCGCTGAGGAACACAGTTTCAAACAGACTGTCTCCACACAAACAGGCACCTGTCTGCAGGTATCCTAGATCTTGATTCTTGAACTTGAGGAAACACGCGTCTGAGCAAAACTCCCAAACGCTTCCAGGAAAGACACAGGCTCTCCCACAAGCACACAAGTGTTTGCCCTCAGCTATAGATCAGGGACAAGCCTGTGAAGAGCAACCAAAGAGCTCGTCCGTCTTTCCCTCAATAGATGGGAGTAGGCGCGCTTGCGGATGTGTGCGTGTGTGTGGCCACGCGTTTGCTTAGGCATCAGTGTGTGAAAAGGTAGGTGCTTTTCTCTAGCTGCGTGTGCGTGCACGTGGTGCTGGGTGCACATCCCTGGGTGCTCGTGGAAAGGTTTCTGCATGGTTTTCGCTGAGGAATCGTGTGTGTGCACATGGACAAAGAGAAGGCGCAGCAACCAGGTTCCAGCGCCGAAGAAGGCAAAAGGCGAGGTTTCCGGCGCTATCTCCTTCTCTCCCCAGAGCTAGTCGCGCAAAGCAAGCCGCTAAGCCGGCGACCGGCAAGAGAGCTACAACGAAGCATGCCGAACGGAGAAAATAGCAGCAGCTCATCTGTTCACACCTTGTTTCTGCCATGTGCTTGAACGCCAAGACGTTCGCGCTTCTGTGAGATGAAAGACGTCCTTCTGCATATGTGGTTGCTCACACCGGTGCACTTGTTAGTGTATCCATTCAGTCCTGGGCTGCGGGGCATTCAGAAGTGGCTCTGTGGAGACGTCTGCATAGAGGCAGCTGTCAGAACACGCACACTCGATTGTTCACCAAAACATATGCAGACGCGTCCTTAGCCTGTAGATTTGGATGCACAGAGTTCCCTGTGTTCGCAAGAGACAAGGGAATCGCGTCTGTGCGCACAGAAGCAATAGCGGACCGTTTCCCTCGGAGTGAACGCGAAAGAGCCGTCTATATACTCGCAGACACGCGAACGTGCCTCAATGCGGTCACAGAGGCAGCAGCTTTTGCACAGATGCTCCTGGTGATTCTGGCACTTTCCAGGCACACTCCTGAAAGTCGCGCACACTGCTGTTCACTCGCTAAACGACCTCTTGGGAAACACGTCTCCGGTCGACGGACCGCTCAGATTGCTTCTCGTGTAACTGTGAACTGTGTCAGCGCAGGGAATCCGTCTCTGTTGAGCAGATGTCAATCCTGCCTCGCTTTTGCTTTGTTGCCTCTACCAAGATGATTTCCCGTTTCTCTCTTCACTGGAGCAGGCAGACACAGCCAACGCACATCAAGTGTCAAGAGACACGCTCTGCTGAGCTCAACGCTTGTGCAGATGCACATGTGCGACGAAGTCAACACACGTGCTTGTGGAGAGAAAGAAAGGGACTCCCAGGCGTGTGGAGCGACGGGGAGAAAGAGCGGGCGCTGAGGAACACAGTTTCAAACAGACTGTCTCCACACAAACAGGCACCTGTCTGCAGGTATCCTAGATCTTGATTCTTGAACTTGAGGAAACACGCGTCTGAGCAAAACTCCCAAACGCTTCCAGGAAAGACACAGGCTCTCCCACAAGCACACAAGTGTTTGCCCTCAGCTATAGATCAGGGACAAGCCTGTGAAGAGCAACCAAAGAGCTCGTCCGTCTTTCCCTCAATAGATGGGAGTAGGCGCGCTTGCGGATGTGTGCGTGTGTGTGGCCACGCGTTTGCTTAGGCTTCAGTGTGTGAAAAGGTAGGTGCTTTTCTCTAGCTGCGTGTGCGTGCACGTGGTGCTGGGTGCACATCCCTGGGTGCTCGTGGAAAGGTTTCTGCATGGTTTTCGCTGAGGAATCGTGTGTGTGCACATGGACAAAGAGAAGGCGCAGCAACCAGGTTCCAGCGCCGAAGAAGGCAAAAGGCGAGGTTTCCGGCGCTATCTCCTTCTCTCCCCAGAGCTAGTCGCGCAAAGCAAGCCGCTAAGCCGGCGACCGGCAAGAGAGCTACAACGAAGCATGCCGAACGGAGAAAATAGCAGCAGCTCATCTGTTCACACCTTGTTTCTGCCATGTGCTTGAACGCCAAGACGTTCGCGCTTCTGTGAGATGAAAGACGTCCTTCTGCATATGTGGTTGCTCACACCGGTGCACTTGTTAGTGTATCCATTCAGTCCTGGGCTGCGGGGCATTCAGAAGTGGCTCTGTGGAGACGTCTGCATAGAGGCAGCTGTCAGAACACGCACACTCGATTGTTCACCAAAACATATGCAGACGCGTCCTTAGCCTGTAGATTTGGATGCACAGAGTTCCCTGTGTTCGCAAGAGACAAGGGAATCGCGTCTGTGCGCACAGAAGCAATAGCGGACCGTTTCCCTCGGAGTGAACGCGAAAGAGCCGTCTATATACTCGCAGACACGCGAACGTGCCTCAATGCGGTCACAGAGGCAGCAGCTTTTGCACAGATGCTCCTGGTGATTCTGGCACTTTCCAGGCACACTCCTGAAAGTCGCGCACACTGCTGTTCACTCGCTAAACGACCTCTTGGGAAACACGTCTCCGGTCGACGGACCGCTCAGATTGCTTCTCGTGTAACTGTGAACTGTGTCAGCGCAGGGAATCCGTCTCTGTTGAGCAGATGTCAATCCTGCCTCGCTTTTGCTTTGTTGCCTCTACCAAGATGATTTCCCGTTTCTCTCTTCACTGGAGCAGGCAGACACAGCCAACGCACATCAAGTGTCAAGAGACACGCTCTGCTGAGCTCAACGCTTGTGCAGATGCACATGTGCGACGAAGTCAACACACGTGCTTGTGGAGAGAAAGAAAGGGACTCCCAGGCGTGTGGAGCGACGGGGAGAAAGAGCGGGCGCTGAGGAACACAGTTTCAAACAGACTGTCTCCACACAAACAGGCACCTGTCTGCAGGTATCCTAGATCTTGATTCTTGAACTTGAGGAAACACGCGTCTGAGCAAAACTCCCAAACGCTTCCAGGAAAGACACAGGCTCTCCCACAAGCACACAAGTGTTTGCCCTCAGCTATAGATCAGGGACAAGCCTGTGAAGAGCAACCAAAGAGCTCGTCCGTCTTTCCCTCAATAGATGGGAGTAGGCGCGCTTGCGGATGTGTGCGTGTGTGTGGCCACGCGTTTGCTTAGGCATCAGTGTGTGAAAAGGTAGGTGCTTTTCTCTAGCTGCGTGTGCGTGCACGTGGTGCTGGGTGCACATCCCTGGGTGCTCGTGGAAAGGTTTCTGCATGGTTTTCGCTGAGGAATCGTGTGTGTGCACATGGACAAAGAGAAGGCGCAGCAACCAGGTTCCAGCGCCGAAGAAGGCAAAAGGCGAGGTTTCCGGCGCTATCTCCTTCTCTCCCCAGAGCTAGTCGCGCAAAGCAAGCCGCTAAGCCGGCGACCGGCAAGAGAGCTACAACGAAGCATGCCGAACGGAGAAAATAGCAGCAGCTCATCTGTTCACACCTTGTTTCTGCCATGTGCTTGAACGCCAAGACGTTCGCGCTTCTGTGAGATGAAAGACGTCCTTCTGCATATGTGGTTGCTCACACCGGTGCACTTGTTAGTGTATCCATTCAGTCCTGGGCTGCGGGGCATTCAGAAGTGGCTCTGTGGAGACGTCTGCATAGAGGCAGCTGTCAGAACACGCACACTCGATTGTTCACCAAAACATATGCAGACGCGTCCTTAGCCTGTAGATTTGGATGCACAGAGTTCCCTGTGTTCGCAAGAGACAAGGGAATCGCGTCTGTGCGCACAGAAGCAATAGCGGACCGTTTCCCTCGGAGTGAACGCGAAAGAGCCGTCTATATACTCGCAGACACGCGAACGTGCCTCAATGCGGTCACAGAGGCAGCAGCTTTTGCACAGATGCTCCTGGTGATTCTGGCACTTTCCAGGCACACTCCTGAAAGTCGCGCACACTGCTGTTCACTCGCTAAACGACCTCTTGGGAAACACGTCTCCGGTCGACGGACCGCTCAGATTGCTTCTCGTGTAACTGTGAACTGTGTCAGCGCAGGGAATCCGTCTCTGTTGAGCAGATGTCAATCCTGCCTCGCTTTTGCTTTGTTGCCTCTACCAAGATGATTTCCCGTTTCTCTCTTCACTGGAGCAGGCAGACACAGCCAACGCACATCAAGTGTCAAGAGACACGCTCTGCTGAGCTCAACGCTTGTGCAGATGCACATGTGCGACGAAGTCAACACACGTGCTTGTGGAGAGAAAGAAAGGGACTCCCAGGCGTGTGGAGCGACGGGGAGAAAGAGCGGGCGCTGAGGAACACAGTTTCAAACAGACTGTCTCCACACAAACAGGCACCTGTCTGCAGGTATCCTAGATCTTGATTCTTGAACTTGAGGAAACACGCGTCTGAGCAAAACTCCCAAACGCTTCCAGGAAAGACACAGGCTCTCCCACAAGCACACAAGTGTTTGCCCTCAGCTATAGATCAGGGACAAGCCTGTGAAGAGCAACCAAAGAGCTCGTCCGTCTTTCCCTCAATAGATGGGAGTAGGCGCGCTTGCGGATGTGTGCGTGTGTGTGGCCACGCGTTTGCTTAGGCTTCAGTGTGTGAAAAGGTAGGTGCTTTTCTCTAGCTGCGTGTGCGTGCACGTGGTGCTGGGTGCACATCCCTGGGTGCTCGTGGAAAGGTTTCTGCATGGTTTTCGCTGAGGAATCGTGTGTGTGCACATGGACAAAGAGAAGGCGCAGCAACCAGGTTCCAGCGCCGAAGAAGGCAAAAGGCGAGGTTTCCGGCGCTATCTCCTTCTCTCCCCAGAGCTAGTCGCGCAAAGCAAGCCGCTAAGCCGGCGACCGGCAAGAGAGCTACAACGAAGCATGCCGAACGGAGAAAATAGCAGCAGCTCATCTGTTCACACCTTGTTTCTGCCATGTGCTTGAACGCCAAGACGTTCGCGCTTCTGTGAGATGAAAGACGTCCTTCTGCATATGTGGTTGCTCACACCGGTGCACTTGTTAGTGTATCCATTCAGTCCTGGGCTGCGGGGCATTCAGAAGTGGCTCTGTGGAGACGTCTGCATAGAGGCAGCTGTCAGAACACGCACACTCGATTGTTCACCAAAACATATGCAGACGCGTCCTTAGCCTGTAGATTTGGATGCACAGAGTTCCCTGTGTTCGCAAGAGACAAGGGAATCGCGTCTGTGCGCACAGAAGCAATAGCGGACCGTTTCCCTCGGAGTGAACGCGAAAGAGCCGTCTATATACTCGCAGACACGCGAACGTGCCTCAATGCGGTCACAGAGGCAGCAGCTTTTGCACAGATGCTCCTGGTGATTCTGGCACTTTCCAGGCACACTCCTGAAAGTCGCGCACACTGCTGTTCACTCGCTAAACGACCTCTTGGGAAACACGTCTCCGGTCGACGGACCGCTCAGATTGCTTCTCGTGTAACTGTGAACTGTGTCAGCGCAGGGAATCCGTCTCTGTTGAGCAGATGTCAATCCTGCCTCGCTTTTGCTTTGTTGCCTCTACCAAGATGATTTCCCGTTTCTCTCTTCACTGGAGCAGGCAGACACAGCCAACGCACATCAAGTGTCAAGAGACACGCTCTGCTGAGCTCAACGCTTGTGCAGATGCACATGTGCGACGAAGTCAACACACGTGCTTGTGGAGAGAAAGAAAGGGACTCCCAGGCGTGTGGAGCGACGGGGAGAAAGAGCGGGCGCTGAGGAACACAGTTTCAAACAGACTGTCTCCACACAAACAGGCACCTGTCTGCAGGTATCCTAGATCTTGATTCTTGAACTTGAGGAAACACGCGTCTGAGCAAAACTCCCTAACGCTTCCAGGAAAGACACAGGCTCTCCCACAAGCACACAAGTGTTTGCCCTCAGCTATAGATCAGGGACAAGCCTGTGAAGAGCAACCAAAGAGCTCGTCCGTCTTTCCCTCAATAGATGGGAGTAGGCGCGCTTGCGGATGTGTGCGTGTGTGTGGCCACGCGTTTGCTTAGGCATCAGTGTGTGAAAAGGTAGGTGCTTTTCTCTAGCTGCGTGTGCGTGCACGTGGTGCTGGGTGCACATCCCTGGGTGCTCGTGGAAAGGTTTCTGCATGGTTTTCGCTGAGGAATCGTGTGTGTGCACATGGACAAAGAGAAGGCGCAGCAACCAGGTTCCAGCGCCGAAGAAGGCAAAAGGCGAGGTTTCCGGCGCTATCTCCTTCTCTCCCCAGAGCTAGTCGCGCAAAGCAAGCCGCTAAGCCGGCGACCGGCAAGAGAGCTACAACGAAGCATGCCGAACGGAGAAAATAGCAGCAGCTCATCTGTTCACACCTTGTTTCTGCCATGTGCTTGAACGCCAAGACGTTCGCGCTTCTGTGAGATGAAAGACGTCCTTCTGCATATGTGGTTGCTCACACCGGTGCACTTGTTAGTGTATCCATTCAGTCCTGGGCTGCGGGGCATTCAGAAGTGGCTCTGTGGAGACGTCTGCATAGAGGCAGCTGTCAGAACACGCACACTCGATTGTTCACCAAAACATATGCAGACGCGTCCTTAGCCTGTAGATTTGGATGCACAGAGTTCCCTGTGTTCGCAAGAGACAAGGGAATCGCGTCTGTGCGCACAGAAGCAATAGCGGACCGTTTCCCTCGGAGTGAACGCGAAAGAGCCGTCTATATACTCGCAGACACGCGAACGTGCCTCAATGCGGTCACAGAGGCAGCAGCTTTTGCACAGATGCTCCTGGTGATTCTGGCACTTTCCAGGCACACTCCTGAAAGTCGCGCACACTGCTGTTCACTCGCTAAACGACCTCTTGGGAAACACGTCTCCGGTCGACGGACCGCTCAGATTGCTTCTCGTGTAACTGTGAACTGTGTCAGCGCAGGGAATCCGTCTCTGTTGAGCAGATGTCAATCCTGCCTCGCTTTTGCTTTGTTGCCTCTACCAAGATGATTTCCCGTTTCTCTCTTCACTGGAGCAGGCAGACACAGCCAACGCACATCAAGTGTCAAGAGACACGCTCTGCTGAGCTCAACGCTTGTGCAGATGCACATGTGCGACGAAGTCAACACACGTGCTTGTGGAGAGAAAGAAAGGGACTCCCAGGCGTGTGGAGCGACGGGGAGAAAGAGCGGGCGCTGAGGAACACAGTTTCAAACAGACTGTCTCCACACAAACAGGCACCTGTCTGCAGGTATCCTAGATCTTGATTCTTGAACTTGAGGAAACACGCGTCTGAGCAAAACTCCCAAACGCTTCCAGGAAAGACACAGGCTCTCCCACAAGCACACAAGTGTTTGCCCTCAGCTATAGATCAGGGACAAGCCTGTGAAGAGCAACCAAAGAGCTCGTCCGTCTTTCCCTCAATAGATGGGAGTAGGCGCGCTTGCGGATGTGTGCGTGTGTGTGGCCACGCGTTTGCTTAGGCATCAGTGTGTGAAAAGGTAGGTGCTTTTCTCTAGCTGCGTGTGCGTGCACGTGGTGCTGGGTGCACATCCCTGGGTGCTCGTGGAAAGGTTTCTGCATGGTTTTCGCTGAGGAATCGTGTGTGTGCACATGGACAAAGAGAAGGCGCAGCAACCAGGTTCCAGCGCCGAAGAAGGCAAAAGGCGAGGTTTCCGGCGCTATCTCCTTCTCTCCCCAGAGCTAGTCGCGCAAAGCAAGCCGCTAAGCCGGCGACCGGCAAGAGAGCTACAACGAAGCATGCCGAACGGAGAAAATAGCAGCAGCTCATCTGTTCACACCTTGTTTCTGCCATGTGCTTGAACGCCAAGACGTTCGCGCTTCTGTGAGATGAAAGACGTCCTTCTGCATATGTGGTTGCTCACACCGGTGCACTTGTTAGTGTATCCATTCAGTCCTGGGCTGCGGGGCATTCAGAAGTGGCTCTGTGGAGACGTCTGCATAGAGGCAGCTGTCAGAACACGCACACTCGATTGTTCACCAAAACATATGCAGACGCGTCCTTAGCCTGTAGATTTGGATGCACAGAGTTCCCTGTGTTCGCAAGAGACAAGGGAATCGCGTCTGTGCGCACAGAAGCAATAGCGGACCGTTTCCCTCGGAGTGAACGCGAAAGAGCCGTCTATATACTCGCAGACACGCGAACGTGCCTCAATGCGGTCACAGAGGCAGCAGCTTTTGCACAGATGCTCCTGGTGATTCTGGCACTTTCCAGGCACACTCCTGAAAGTCGCGCACACTGCTGTTCACTCGCTAAACGACCTCTTGGGAAACACGTCTCCGGTCGACGGACCGCTCAGATTGCTTCTCGTGTAACTGTGAACTGTGTCAGCGCAGGGAATCCGTCTCTGTTGAGCAGATGTCAATCCTGCCTCGCTTTTGCTTTGTTGCCTCTACCAAGATGATTTCCCGTTTCTCTCTTCACTGGAGCAGGCAGACACAGCCAACGCACATCAAGTGTCAAGAGACACGCTCTGCTGAGCTCAACGCTTGTGCAGATGCACATGTGCGACGAAGTCAACACACGTGCTTGTGGAGAGAAAGAAAGGGACTCCCAGGCGTGTGGAGCGACGGGGAGAAAGAGCGGGCGCTGAGGAACACAGTTTCAAACAGACTGTCTCCACACAAACAGGCACCTGTCTGCAGGTATCCTAGATCTTGATTCTTGAACTTGAGGAAACACGCGTCTGAGCAAAACTCCCAAACGCTTCCAGGAAAGACACAGGCTCTCCCACAAGCACACAAGTGTTTGCCCTCAGCTATAGATCAGGGACAAGCCTGTGAAGAGCAACCAAAGAGCTCGTCCGTCTTTCCCTCAATAGATGGGAGTAGGCGCGCTTGCGGATGTGTGCGTGTGTGTGGCCACGCGTTTGCTTAGGCTTCAGTGTGTGAAAAGGTAGGTGCTTTTCTCTAGCTGCGTGTGCGTGCACGTGGTGCTGGGTGCACATCCCTGGGTGCTCGTGGAAAGGTTTCTGCATGGTTTTCGCTGAGGAATCGTGTGTGTGCACATGGACAAAGAGAAGGCGCAGCAACCAGGTTCCAGCGCCGAAGAAGGCAAAAGGCGAGGTTTCCGGCGCTATCTCCTTCTCTCCCCAGAGCTAGTCGCGCAAAGCAAGCCGCTAAGCCGGCGACCGGCAAGAGAGCTACAACGAAGCATGCCGAACGGAGAAAATAGCAGCAGCTCATCTGTTCACACCTTGTTTCTGCCATGTGCTTGAACGCCAAGACGTTCGCGCTTCTGTGAGATGAAAGACGTCCTTCTGCATATGTGGTTGCTCACACCGGTGCACTTGTTAGTGTATCCATTCAGTCCTGGGCTGCGGGGCATTCAGAAGTGGCTCTGTGGAGACGTCTGCATAGAGGCAGCTGTCAGAACACGCACACTCGATTGTTCACCAAAACATATGCAGACGCGTCCTTAGCCTGTAGATTTGGATGCACAGAGTTCCCTGTGTTCGCAAGAGACAAGGGAATCGCGTCTGTGCGCACAGAAGCAATAGCGGACCGTTTCCCTCGGAGTGAACGCGAAAGAGCCGTCTATATACTCGCAGACACGCGAACGTGCCTCAATGCGGTCACAGAGGCAGCAGCTTTTGCACAGATGCTCCTGGTGATTCTGGCACTTTCCAGGCACACTCCTGAAAGTCGCGCACACTGCTGTTCACTCGCTAAACGACCTCTTGGGAAACACGTCTCCGGTCGACGGACCGCTCAGATTGCTTCTCGTGTAACTGTGAACTGTGTCAGCGCAGGGAATCCGTCTCTGTTGAGCAGATGTCAATCCTGCCTCGCTTTTGCTTTGTTGCCTCTACCAAGATGATTTCCCGTTTCTCTCTTCACTGGAGCAGGCAGACACAGCCAACGCACATCAAGTGTCAAGAGACACGCTCTGCTGAGCTCAACGCTTGTGCAGATGCACATGTGCGACGAAGTCAACACACGTGCTTGTGGAGAGAAAGAAAGGGACTCCCAGGCGTGTGGAGCGACGGGGAGAAAGAGCGGGCGCTGAGGAACACAGTTTCAAACAGACTGTCTCCACACAAACAGGCACCTGTCTGCAGGTATCCTAGATCTTGATTCTTGAACTTGAGGAAACACGCGTCTGAGCAAAACTCCCAAACGCTTCCAGGAAAGACACAGGCTCTCCCACAAGCACACAAGTGTTTGCCCTCAGCTATAGATCAGGGACAAGCCTGTGAAGAGCAACCAAAGAGCTCGTCCGTCTTTCCCTCAATAGATGGGAGTAGGCGCGCTTGCGGATGTGTGCGTGTGTGTGGCCACGCGTTTGCTTAGGCATCAGTGTGTGAAAAGGTAGGTGCTTTTCTCTAGCTGCGTGTGCGTGCACGTGGTGCTGGGTGCACATCCCTGGGTGCTCGTGGAAAGGTTTCTGCATGGTTTTCGCTGAGGAATCGTGTGTGTGCACATGGACAAAGAGAAGGCGCAGCAACCAGGTTCCAGCGCCGAAGAAGGCAAAAGGCGAGGTTTCCGGCGCTATCTCCTTCTCTCCCCAGAGCTAGTCGCGCAAAGCAAGCCGCTAAGCCGGCGACCGGCAAGAGAGCTACAACGAAGCATGCCGAACGGAGAAAATAGCAGCAGCTCATCTGTTCACACCTTGTTTCTGCCATGTGCTTGAACGCCAAGACGTTCGCGCTTCTGTGAGATGAAAGACGTCCTTCTGCATATGTGGTTGCTCACACCGGTGCACTTGTTAGTGTATCCATTCAGTCCTGGGCTGCGGGGCATTCAGAAGTGGCTCTGTGGAGACGTCTGCATAGAGGCAGCTGTCAGAACACGCACACTCGATTGTTCACCAAAACATATGCAGACGCGTCCTTAGCCTGTAGATTTGGATGCACAGAGTTCCCTGTGTTCGCAAGAGACAAGGGAATCGCGTCTGTGCGCACAGAAGCAATAGCGGACCGTTTCCCTCGGAGTGAACGCGAAAGAGCCGTCTATATACTCGCAGACACGCGAACGTGCCTCAATGCGGTCACAGAGGCAGCAGCTTTTGCACAGATGCTCCTGGTGATTCTGGCACTTTCCAGGCACACTCCTGAAAGTCGCGCACACTGCTGTTCACTCGCTAAACGACCTCTTGGGAAACACGTCTCCGGTCGACGGACCGCTCAGATTGCTTCTCGTGTAACTGTGAACTGTGTCAGCGCAGGGAATCCGTCTCTGTTGAGCAGATGTCAATCCTGCCTCGCTTTTGCTTTGTTGCCTCTACCAAGATGATTTCCCGTTTCTCTCTTCACTGGAGCAGGCAGACACAGCCAACGCACATCAAGTGTCAAGAGACACGCTCTGCTGAGCTCAACGCTTGTGCAGATGCACATGTGCGACGAAGTCAACACACGTGCTTGTGGAGAGAAAGAAAGGGACTCCCAGGCGTGTGGAGCGACGGGGAGAAAGAGCGGGCGCTGAGGAACACAGTTTCAAACAGACTGTCTCCACACAAACAGGCACCTGTCTGCAGGTATCCTAGATCTTGATTCTTGAACTTGAGGAAACACGCGTCTGAGCAAAACTCCCAAACGCTTCCAGGAAAGACACAGGCTCTCCCACAAGCACACAAGTGTTTGCCCTCAGCTATAGATCAGGGACAAGCCTGTGAAGAGCAACCAAAGAGCTCGTCCGTCTTTCCCTCAATAGATGGGAGTAGGCGCGCTTGCGGATGTGTGCGTGTGTGTGGCCACGCGTTTGCTTAGGCATCAGTGTGTGAAAAGGTAGGTGCTTTTCTCTAGCTGCGTGTGCGTGCACGTGGTGCTGGGTGCACATCCCTGGGTGCTCGTGGAAAGGTTTCTGCATGGTTTTCGCTGAGGAATCGTGTGTGTGCACATGGACAAAGAGAAGGCGCAGCAACCAGGTTCCAGCGCCGAAGAAGGCAAAAGGCGAGGTTTCCGGCGCTATCTCCTTCTCTCCCCAGAGCTAGTCGCGCAAAGCAAGCCGCTAAGCCGGCGACCGGCAAGAGAGCTACAACGAAGCATGCCGAACGGAGAAAATAGCAGCAGCTCATCTGTTCACACCTTGTTTCTGCCATGTGCTTGAACGCCAAGACGTTCGCGCTTCTGTGAGATGAAAGACGTCCTTCTGCATATGTGGTTGCTCACACCGGTGCACTTGTTAGTGTATCCATTCAGTCCTGGGCTGCGGGGCATTCAGAAGTGGCTCTGTGGAGACGTCTGCATAGAGGCAGCTGTCAGAACACGCACACTCGATTGTTCACCAAAACATATGCAGACGCGTCCTTAGCCTGTAGATTTGGATGCACAGAGTTCCCTGTGTTCGCAAGAGACAAGGGAATCGCGTCTGTGCGCACAGAAGCAATAGCGGACCGTTTCCCTCGGAGTGAACGCGAAAGAGCCGTCTATATACTCGCAGACACGCGAACGTGCCTCAATGCGGTCACAGAGGCAGCAGCTTTTGCACAGATGCTCCTGGTGATTCTGGCACTTTCCAGGCACACTCCTGAAAGTCGCGCACACTGCTGTTCACTCGCTAAACGACCTCTTGGGAAACACGTCTCCGGTCGACGGACCGCTCAGATTGCTTCTCGTGTAACTGTGAACTGTGTCAGCGCAGGGAATCCGTCTCTGTTGAGCAGATGTCAATCCTGCCTCGCTTTTGCTTTGTTGCCTCTACCAAGATGATTTCCCGTTTCTCTCTTCACTGGAGCAGGCAGACACAGCCAACGCACATCAAGTGTCAAGAGACACGCTCTGCTGAGCTCAACGCTTGTGCAGATGCACATGTGCGACGAAGTCAACACACGTGCTTGTGGAGAGAAAGAAAGGGACTCCCAGGCGTGTGGAGCGACGGGGAGAAAGAGCGGGCGCTGAGGAACACAGTTTCAAACAGACTGTCTCCACACAAACAGGCACCTGTCTGCAGGTATCCTAGATCTTGATTCTTGAACTTGAGGAAACACGCGTCTGAGCAAAACTCCCAAACGCTTCCAGGAAAGACACAGGCTCTCCCACAAGCACACAAGTGTTTGCCCTCAGCTATAGATCAGGGACAAGCCTGTGAAGAGCAACCAAAGAGCTCGTCCGTCTTTCCCTCAATAGATGGGAGTAGGCGCGCTTGCGGATGTGTGCGTGTGTGTGGCCACGCGTTTGCTTAGGCTTCAGTGTGTGAAAAGGTAGGTGCTTTTCTCTAGCTGCGTGTGCGTGCACGTGGTGCTGGGTGCACATCCCTGGGTGCTCGTGGAAAGGTTTCTGCATGGTTTTCGCTGAGGAATCGTGTGTGTGCACATGGACAAAGAGAAGGCGCAGCAACCAGGTTCCAGCGCCGAAGAAGGCAAAAGGCGAGGTTTCCGGCGCTATCTCCTTCTCTCCCCAGAGCTAGTCGCGCAAAGCAAGCCGCTAAGCCGGCGACCGGCAAGAGAGCTACAACGAAGCATGCCGAACGGAGAAAATAGCAGCAGCTCATCTGTTCACACCTTGTTTCTGCCATGTGCTTGAACGCCAAGACGTTCGCGCTTCTGTGAGATGAAAGACGTCCTTCTGCATATGTGGTTGCTCACACCGGTGCACTTGTTAGTGTATCCATTCAGTCCTGGGCTGCGGGGCATTCAGAAGTGGCTCTGTGGAGACGTCTGCATAGAGGCAGCTGTCAGAACACGCACACTCGATTGTTCACCAAAACATATGCAGACGCGTCCTTAGCCTGTAGATTTGGATGCACAGAGTTCCCTGTGTTCGCAAGAGACAAGGGAATCGCGTCTGTGCGCACAGAAGCAATAGCGGACCGTTTCCCTCGGAGTGAACGCGAAAGAGCCGTCTATATACTCGCAGACACGCGAACGTGCCTCAATGCGGTCACAGAGGCAGCAGCTTTTGCACAGATGCTCCTGGTGATTCTGGCACTTTCCAGGCACACTCCTGAAAGTCGCGCACACTGCTGTTCACTCGCTAAACGACCTCTTGGGAAACACGTCTCCGGTCGACGGACCGCTCAGATTGCTTCTCGTGTAACTGTGAACTGTGTCAGCGCAGGGAATCCGTCTCTGTTGAGCAGATGTCAATCCTGCCTCGCTTTTGCTTTGTTGCCTCTACCAAGATGATTTCCCGTTTCTCTCTTCACTGGAGCAGGCAGACACAGCCAACGCACATCAAGTGTCAAGAGACACGCTCTGCTGAGCTCAACGCTTGTGCAGATGCACATGTGCGACGAAGTCAACACACGTGCTTGTGGAGAGAAAGAAAGGGACTCCCAGGCGTGTGGAGCGACGGGGAGAAAGAGCGGGCGCTGAGGAACACAGTTTCAAACAGACTGTCTCCACACAAACAGGCACCTGTCTGCAGGTATCCTAGATCTTGATTCTTGAACTTGAGGAAACACGCGTCTGAGCAAAACTCCCAAACGCTTCCAGGAAAGACACAGGCTCTCCCACAAGCACACAAGTGTTTGCCCTCAGCTATAGATCAGGGACAAGCCTGTGAAGAGCAACCAAAGAGCTCGTCCGTCTTTCCCTCAATAGATGGGAGTAGGCGCGCTTGCGGATGTGTGCGTGTGTGTGGCCACGCGTTTGCTTAGGCATCAGTGTGTGAAAAGGTAGGTGCTTTTCTCTAGCTGCGTGTGCGTGCACGTGGTGCTGGGTGCACATCCCTGGGTGCTCGTGGAAAGGTTTCTGCATGGTTTTCGCTGAGGAATCGTGTGTGTGCACATGGACAAAGAGAAGGCGCAGCAACCAGGTTCCAGCGCCGAAGAAGGCAAAAGGCGAGGTTTCCGGCGCTATCTCCTTCTCTCCCCAGAGCTAGTCGCGCAAAGCAAGCCGCTAAGCCGGCGACCGGCAAGAGAGCTACAACGAAGCATGCCGAACGGAGAAAATAGCAGCAGCTCATCTGTTCACACCTTGTTTCTGCCATGTGCTTGAACGCCAAGACGTTCGCGCTTCTGTGAGATGAAAGACGTCCTTCTGCATATGTGGTTGCTCACACCGGTGCACTTGTTAGTGTATCCATTCAGTCCTGGGCTGCGGGGCATTCAGAAGTGGCTCTGTGGAGACGTCTGCATAGAGGCAGCTGTCAGAACACGCACACTCGATTGTTCACCAAAACATATGCAGACGCGTCCTTAGCCTGTAGATTTGGATGCACAGAGTTCCCTGTGTTCGCAAGAGACAAGGGAATCGCGTCTGTGCGCACAGAAGCAATAGCGGACCGTTTCCCTCGGAGTGAACGCGAAAGAGCCGTCTATATACTCGCAGACACGCGAACGTGCCTCAATGCGGTCACAGAGGCAGCAGCTTTTGCACAGATGCTCCTGGTGATTCTGGCACTTTCCAGGCACACTCCTGAAAGTCGCGCACACTGCTGTTCACTCGCTAAACGACCTCTTGGGAAACACGTCTCCGGTCGACGGACCGCTCAGATTGCTTCTCGTGTAACTGTGAACTGTGTCAGCGCAGGGAATCCGTCTCTGTTGAGCAGATGTCAATCCTGCCTCGCTTTTGCTTTGTTGCCTCTACCAAGATGATTTCCCGTTTCTCTCTTCACTGGAGCAGGCAGACACAGCCAACGCACATCAAGTGTCAAGAGACACGCTCTGCTGAGCTCAACGCTTGTGCAGATGCACATGTGCGACGAAGTCAACACACGTGCTTGTGGAGAGAAAGAAAGGGACTCCCAGGCGTGTGGAGCGACGGGGAGAAAGAGCGGGCGCTGAGGAACACAGTTTCAAACAGACTGTCTCCACACAAACAGGCACCTGTCTGCAGGTATCCTAGATCTTGATTCTTGAACTTGAGGAAACACGCGTCTGAGCAAAACTCCCAAACGCTTCCAGGAAAGACACAGGCTCTCCCACAAGCACACAAGTGTTTGCCCTCAGCTATAGATCAGGGACAAGCCTGTGAAGAGCAACCAAAGAGCTCGTCCGTCTTTCCCTCAATAGATGGGAGTAGGCGCGCTTGCGGATGTGTGCGTGTGTGTGGCCACGCGTTTGCTTAGGCATCAGTGTGTGAAAAGGTAGGTGCTTTTCTCTAGCTGCGTGTGCGTGCACGTGGTGCTGGGTGCACATCCCTGGGTGCTCGTGGAAAGGTTTCTGCATGGTTTTCGCTGAGGAATCGTGTGTGTGCACATGGACAAAGAGAAGGCGCAGCAACCAGGTTCCAGCGCCGAAGAAGGCAAAAGGCGAGGTTTCCGGCGCTATCTCCTTCTCTCCCCAGAGCTAGTCGCGCAAAGCAAGCCGCTAAGCCGGCGACCGGCAAGAGAGCTACAACGAAGCATGCCGAACGGAGAAAATAGCAGCAGCTCATCTGTTCACACCTTGTTTCTGCCATGTGCTTGAACGCCAAGACGTTCGCGCTTCTGTGAGATGAAAGACGTCCTTCTGCATATGTGGTTGCTCACACCGGTGCACTTGTTAGTGTATCCATTCAGTCCTGGGCTGCGGGGCATTCAGAAGTGGCTCTGTGGAGACGTCTGCATAGAGGCAGCTGTCAGAACACGCACACTCGATTGTTCACCAAAACATATGCAGACGCGTCCTTAGCCTGTAGATTTGGATGCACAGAGTTCCCTGTGTTCGCAAGAGACAAGGGAATCGCGTCTGTGCGCACAGAAGCAATAGCGGACCGTTTCCCTCGGAGTGAACGCGAAAGAGCCGTCTATATACTCGCAGACACGCGAACGTGCCTCAATGCGGTCACAGAGGCAGCAGCTTTTGCACAGATGCTCCTGGTGATTCTGGCACTTTCCAGGCACACTCCTGAAAGTCGCGCACACTGCTGTTCACTCGCTAAACGACCTCTTGGGAAACACGTCTCCGGTCGACGGACCGCTCAGATTGCTTCTCGTGTAACTGTGAACTGTGTCAGCGCAGGGAATCCGTCTCTGTTGAGCAGATGTCAATCCTGCCTCGCTTTTGCTTTGTTGCCTCTACCAAGATGATTTCCCGTTTCTCTCTTCACTGGAGCAGGCAGACACAGCCAACGCACATCAAGTGTCAAGAGACACGCTCTGCTGAGCTCAACGCTTGTGCAGATGCACATGTGCGACGAAGTCAACACACGTGCTTGTGGAGAGAAAGAAAGGGACTCCCAGGCGTGTGGAGCGACGGGGAGAAAGAGCGGGCGCTGAGGAACACAGTTTCAAACAGACTGTCTCCACACAAACAGGCACCTGTCTGCAGGTATCCTAGATCTTGATTCTTGAACTTGAGGAAACACGCGTCTGAGCAAAACTCCCAAACGCTTCCAGGAAAGACACAGGCTCTCCCACAAGCACACAAGTGTTTGCCCTCAGCTATAGATCAGGGACAAGCCTGTGAAGAGCAACCAAAGAGCTCGTCCGTCTTTCCCTCAATAGATGGGAGTAGGCGCGCTTGCGGATGTGTGCGTGTGTGTGGCCACGCGTTTGCTTAGGCATCAGTGTGTGAAAAGGTAGGTGCTTTTCTCTAGCTGCGTGTGCGTGCACGTGGTGCTGGGTGCACATCCCTGGGTGCTCGTGGAAAGGTTTCTGCATGGTTTTCGCTGAGGAATCGTGTGTGTGCACATGGACAAAGAGAAGGCGCAGCAACCAGGTTCCAGCGCCGAAGAAGGCAAAAGGCGAGGTTTCCGGCGCTATCTCCTTCTCTCCCCAGAGCTAGTCGCGCAAAGCAAGCCGCTAAGCCGGCGACCGGCAAGAGAGCTACAACGAAGCATGCCGAACGGAGAAAATAGCAGCAGCTCATCTGTTCACACCTTGTTTCTGCCATGTGCTTGAACGCCAAGACGTTCGCGCTTCTGTGAGATGAAAGACGTCCTTCTGCATATGTGGTTGCTCACACCGGTGCACTTGTTAGTGTATCCATTCAGTCCTGGGCTGCGGGGCATTCAGAAGTGGCTCTGTGGAGACGTCTGCATAGAGGCAGCTGTCAGAACACGCACACTCGATTGTTCACCAAAACATATGCAGACGCGTCCTTAGCCTGTAGATTTGGATGCACAGAGTTCCCTGTGTTCGCAAGAGACAAGGGAATCGCGTCTGTGCGCACAGAAGCAATAGCGGACCGTTTCCCTCGGAGTGAACGCGAAAGAGCCGTCTATATACTCGCAGACACGCGAACGTGCCTCAATGCGGTCACAGAGGCAGCAGCTTTTGCACAGATGCTCCTGGTGATTCTGGCACTTTCCAGGCACACTCCTGAAAGTCGCGCACACTGCTGTTCACTCGCTAAACGACCTCTTGGGAAACACGTCTCCGGTCGACGGACCGCTCAGATTGCTTCTCGTGTAACTGTGAACTGTGTCAGCGCAGGGAATCCGTCTCTGTTGAGCAGATGTCAATCCTGCCTCGCTTTTGCTTTGTTGCCTCTACCAAGATGATTTCCCGTTTCTCTCTTCACTGGAGCAGGCAGACACAGCCAACGCACATCAAGTGTCAAGAGACACGCTCTGCTGAGCTCAACGCTTGTGCAGATGCACATGTGCGACGAAGTCAACACACGTGCTTGTGGAGAGAAAGAAAGGGACTCCCAGGCGTGTGGAGCGACGGGGAGAAAGAGCGGGCGCTGAGGAACACAGTTTCAAACAGACTGTCTCCACACAAACAGGCACCTGTCTGCAGGTATCCTAGATCTTGATTCTTGAACTTGAGGAAACACGCGTCTGAGCAAAACTCCCAAACGCTTCCAGGAAAGACACAGGCTCTCCCACAAGCACACAAGTGTTTGCCCTCAGCTATAGATCAGGGACAAGCCTGTGAAGAGCAACCAAAGAGCTCGTCCGTCTTTCCCTCAATAGATGGGAGTAGGCGCGCTTGCGGATGTGTGCGTGTGTGTGGCCACGCGTTTGCTTAGGCATCAGTGTGTGAAAAGGTAGGTGCTTTTCTCTAGCTGCGTGTGCGTGCACGTGGTGCTGGGTGCACATCCCTGGGTGCTCGTGGAAAGGTTTCTGCATGGTTTTCGCTGAGGAATCGTGTGTGTGCACATGGACAAAGAGAAGGCGCAGCAACCAGGTTCCAGCGCCGAAGAAGGCAAAAGGCGAGGTTTCCGGCGCTATCTCCTTCTCTCCCCAGAGCTAGTCGCGCAAAGCAAGCCGCTAAGCCGGCGACCGGCAAGAGAGCTACAACGAAGCATGCCGAACGGAGAAAATAGCAGCAGCTCATCTGTTCACACCTTGTTTCTGCCATGTGCTTGAACGCCAAGACGTTCGCGCTTCTGTGAGATGAAAGACGTCCTTCTGCATATGTGGTTGCTCACACCGGTGCACTTGTTAGTGTATCCATTCAGTCCTGGGCTGCGGGGCATTCAGAAGTGGCTCTGTGGAGACGTCTGCATAGAGGCAGCTGTCAGAACACGCACACTCGATTGTTCACCAAAACATATGCAGACGCGTCCTTAGCCTGTAGATTTGGATGCACAGAGTTCCCTGTGTTCGCAAGAGACAAGGGAATCGCGTCTGTGCGCACAGAAGCAATAGCGGACCGTTTCCCTCGGAGTGAACGCGAAAGAGCCGTCTATATACTCGCAGACACGCGAACGTGCCTCAATGCGGTCACAGAGGCAGCAGCTTTTGCACAGATGCTCCTGGTGATTCTGGCACTTTCCAGGCACACTCCTGAAAGTCGCGCACACTGCTGTTCACTCGCTAAACGACCTCTTGGGAAACACGTCTCCGGTCGACGGACCGCTCAGATTGCTTCTCGTGTAACTGTGAACTGTGTCAGCGCAGGGAATCCGTCTCTGTTGAGCAGATGTCAATCCTGCCTCGCTTTTGCTTTGTTGCCTCTACCAAGATGATTTCCCGTTTCTCTCTTCACTGGAGCAGGCAGACACAGCCAACGCACATCAAGTGTCAAGAGACACGCTCTGCTGAGCTCAACGCTTGTGCAGATGCACATGTGCGACGAAGTCAACACACGTGCTTGTGGAGAGAAAGAAAGGGACTCCCAGGCGTGTGGAGCGACGGGGAGAAAGAGCGGGCGCTGAGGAACACAGTTTCAAACAGACTGTCTCCACACAAACAGGCACCTGTCTGCAGGTATCCTAGATCTTGATTCTTGAACTTGAGGAAACACGCGTCTGAGCAAAACTCCCAAACGCTTCCAGGAAAGACACAGGCTCTCCCACAAGCACACAAGTGTTTGCCCTCAGCTATAGATCAGGGACAAGCCTGTGAAGAGCAACCAAAGAGCTCGTCCGTCTTTCCCTCAATAGATGGGAGTAGGCGCGCTTGCGGATGTGTGCGTGTGTGTGGCCACGCGTTTGCTTAGGCATCAGTGTGTGAAAAGGTAGGTGCTTTTCTCTAGCTGCGTGTGCGTGCACGTGGTGCTGGGTGCACATCCCTGGGTGCTCGTGGAAAGGTTTCTGCATGGTTTTCGCTGAGGAATCGTGTGTGTGCACATGGACAAAGAGAAGGCGCAGCAACCAGGTTCCAGCGCCGAAGAAGGCAAAAGGCGAGGTTTCCGGCGCTATCTCCTTCTCTCCCCAGAGCTAGTCGCGCAAAGCAAGCCGCTAAGCCGGCGACCGGCAAGAGAGCTACAACGAAGCATGCCGAACGGAGAAAATAGCAGCAGCTCATCTGTTCACACCTTGTTTCTGCCATGTGCTTGAACGCCAAGACGTTCGCGCTTCTGTGAGATGAAAGACGTCCTTCTGCATATGTGGTTGCTCACACCGGTGCACTTGTTAGTGTATCCATTCAGTCCTGGGCTGCGGGGCATTCAGAAGTGGCTCTGTGGAGACGTCTGCATAGAGGCAGCTGTCAGAACACGCACACTCGATTGTTCACCAAAACATATGCAGACGCGTCCTTAGCCTGTAGATTTGGATGCACAGAGTTCCCTGTGTTCGCAAGAGACAAGGGAATCGCGTCTGTGCGCACAGAAGCAATAGCGGACCGTTTCCCTCGGAGTGAACGCGAAAGAGCCGTCTATATACTCGCAGACACGCGAACGTGCCTCAATGCGGTCACAGAGGCAGCAGCTTTTGCACAGATGCTCCTGGTGATTCTGGCACTTTCCAGGCACACTCCTGAAAGTCGCGCACACTGCTGTTCACTCGCTAAACGACCTCTTGGGAAACACGTCTCCGGTCGACGGACCGCTCAGATTGCTTCTCGTGTAACTGTGAACTGTGTCAGCGCAGGGAATCCGTCTCTGTTGAGCAGATGTCAATCCTGCCTCGCTTTTGCTTTGTTGCCTCTACCAAGATGATTTCCCGTTTCTCTCTTCACTGGAGCAGGCAGACACAGCCAACGCACATCAAGTGTCAAGAGACACGCTCTGCTGAGCTCAACGCTTGTGCAGATGCACATGTGCGACGAAGTCAACACACGTGCTTGTGGAGAGAAAGAAAGGGACTCCCAGGCGTGTGGAGCGACGGGGAGAAAGAGCGGGCGCTGAGGAACACAGTTTCAAACAGACTGTCTCCACACAAACAGGCACCTGTCTGCAGGTATCCTAGATCTTGATTCTTGAACTTGAGGAAACACGCGTCTGAGCAAAACTCCCAAACGCTTCCAGGAAAGACACAGGCTCTCCCACAAGCACACAAGTGTTTGCCCTCAGCTATAGATCAGGGACAAGCCTGTGAAGAGCAACCAAAGAGCTCGTCCGTCTTTCCCTCAATAGATGGGAGTAGGCGCGCTTGCGGATGTGTGCGTGTGTGTGGCCACGCGTTTGCTTAGGCATCAGTGTGTGAAAAGGTAGGTGCTTTTCTCTAGCTGCGTGTGCGTGCACGTGGTGCTGGGTGCACATCCCTGGGTGCTCGTGGAAAGGTTTCTGCATGGTTTTCGCTGAGGAATCGTGTGTGTGCACATGGACAAAGAGAAGGCGCAGCAACCAGGTTCCAGCGCCGAAGAAGGCAAAAGGCGAGGTTTCCGGCGCTATCTCCTTCTCTCCCCAGAGCTAGTCGCGCAAAGCAAGCCGCTAAGCCGGCGACCGGCAAGAGAGCTACAACGAAGCATGCCGAACGGAGAAAATAGCAGCAGCTCATCTGTTCACACCTTGTTTCTGCCATGTGCTTGAACGCCAAGACGTTCGCGCTTCTGTGAGATGAAAGACGTCCTTCTGCATATGTGGTTGCTCACACCGGTGCACTTGTTAGTGTATCCATTCAGTCCTGGGCTGCGGGGCATTCAGAAGTGGCTCTGTGGAGACGTCTGCATAGAGGCAGCTGTCAGAACACGCACACTCGATTGTTCACCAAAACATATGCAGACGCGTCCTTAGCCTGTAGATTTGGATGCACAGAGTTCCCTGTGTTCGCAAGAGACAAGGGAATCGCGTCTGTGCGCACAGAAGCAATAGCGGACCGTTTCCCTCGGAGTGAACGCGAAAGAGCCGTCTATATACTCGCAGACACAGCGAACGTGCCTCAATGCGGTCACAGAGGCAGCAGCTTTTGCACAGATGCTCCTGGTGATTCTGGCACTTTCCAGGCACACTCCTGAAAGTCGCGCACACTGCTGTTCACTCGCTAAACGACCTCTTGGGAAACACGTCTCCGGTCGACGGACCGCTCAGATTGCTTCTCGTGTAACTGTGAACTGTGTCAGCGCAGGGAATCCGTCTCTGTTGAGCAGATGTCAATCCTGCCTCGCTTTTGCTTTGTTGCCTCTACCAAGATGATTTCCCGTTTCTCTCTTCACTGGAGCAGGCAGACACAGCCAACGCACATCAAGTGTCAAGAGACACGCTCTGCTGAGCTCAACGCTTGTGCAGATGCACATGTGCGACGAAGTCAACACACGTGCTTGTGGAGAGAAAGAAAGGGACTCCCAGGCGTGTGGAGCGACGGGGAGAAAGAGCGGGCGCTGAGGAACACAGTTTCAAACAGACTGTCTCCA